>NC_056730.1:86420257-86720257 GCF_019279795.1 Protopterus annectens | reverse complement strand
AGACCCATCCTCGAACTGTTCCATCTCAATACCATCCTAAGGGTACCCACTTTCTGCATGCTGACCCCTCCAGACTCTGTTCCAGGTCATTCTGCATCAGGCTTTCATAATTACCTAGGATATCAAACATGCTTATCTGCACATTCCCATCCATCTCAACTATAGGAAGTTTTTACTCCTCTGTATCATGCCATTTTCAGTTCTGTGCCTTGC
Organism: Protopterus annectens; assembly: GCF_019279795.1. Lineage (NCBI taxonomy): Eukaryota > Metazoa > Chordata > Ceratodontiformes > Protopteridae > Protopterus > Protopterus annectens. The sequence goes on along the minus strand of NC_056730.1, from coordinate 86,720,044 downwards.
CCTTTGGGCTTTCTACTGCACCCAAAATCTTCACCAAATGCCTTGCTCCCATGATTGCCCACTGCATACATCAGGGAGTACACATCTTTGCATATCTGGATGTGACAACCTCCTTCTAGCTACCTCCACTGAGGAGTTGAAATGAAATATTGCCTTTACCATCAGTCTTCCACAAAATCTGGGATTAAAATTAGTTCTCACCCCTTCACAGGATCAAATATTCCTGGGGTGCAGGATACAAACAGTCCTTATGAGGGCCTCTCTTCCCCCACAAAAGGTGCAGGACCTCATCTTTTACTTCCAAAACATTGTGCTGGACCTCATCTTTTACTTCCAAAACATTGTGCTGGTTTGCCACATTACAGCCAGAGAGTTCCTCAGGGTCTTGGGCCTCATGGCATCCCTTATTCCCATGCTCTCCCCTTAGCCAAACTCTACATGAGAAAATGGCAATGGTATCTAAAATCTGTTTGGAGGCAACAGCAACACCCCTTAGAATTCTGCATTCCTGTCATTCCCTGTCTGAAGAGGGAACTTCAGTGGCGGATACATCAAGGATCATTCAACCCAGGACTACCCTTACACTGTCCAGCTGTTCTTCAACAGATCTGCACAGATGCCTCACATGTAGGTTGGAAGGCAACCTTTAGCCAATTGAAAGTAGAAGGGATCTGGTCTCCCTCTTAGTTGACCACATCAATGTAAGGGTGATGAGGGTGCTGCTATTGGCCATGCAAACTTTCCACCCCTTATTCCAGCCAGAACCTCTAAAGCTGTTCACAGACAATATGACTTTTCTGTGGTGTGTGAACAAACAAGGGGGACCAAATGCTATCTGTTATGCAGACTGGCTGTTCAGGCTTGGGGGCTGGCAGTAAAATTCTGGGTAACTCTGCAGACAGTGTACATCCTATCCTCTGAAAATTGTATAGCAGATTACCTGAGCAGGTCCCAAATGCCATCCCACTAGTGGATGCTTCAAAGGGATGCATTTCTAGACATTGTCCACCAGTGGGATATTCGTCAAATGAATCTTTTTGCCTCCCCACATGAACAGACAACTTCCTCAGTTTTGTGCCAGAGCGCCCCATCCTCTTGTCTGGAAAATGGATGCCCTTTCTTTCTCTTGGAAAGGGATTTTTTTTATGCCTTCCCTCCCCTTTCCCTCATAAAAAGTCCTGTCCAAAATTCAGTAAGACAAACCAAAAATCTTACCGGTGACTCCCTTTTGGCCAAGACGGTACTGGCTCCCTCTCCTCCTTGATTTAGCCAAGGGCAATCACCACATCTCACAGAATGGACTTCATCACACAAGACAAAGGGACCCTCATCCATCCCCACTTGGTGACTCTTCAGTTGACCCAATGGGTAATAGGATACTAATCCCTTTCAGATGCCTATTCTCTGAGGACGTGCTCACAGTCCTGCAGGAGGCCAGGAAACCAAATACCAGAAAATCCTATTTAGCAAAATGGAAGAAATTGTCAATCTGGTGTCTGAAATGAAGTCAGGACCCATTAACCATGAATATTCCCTTGGTTTAGACTTATTTGTGTGAATTGCTCAACGCTGGTTTGGCTTGCTCTTCAGTAAAAGTTCATATGTCAGCCATATCTGCCTGTCTGCCTCTGTCTACTCTTAGCTAGCAGATTTGAGGCAAAACAATCTTTTTAAAGGTGTCCTACACATTACGCCTCCCAGGAAAGCTATTCCACCTCCCTGGGAGTTTAACTTTGTTTTGGAAAAGCTGACTCCCGACCCCCACCCCTACCCCCTTCGAGCCAGCTTCCTTAGCGTCTTTTCAGCAGTGTTCTGGAAAACTCTGTACTCCTAGCTTTAACTTCAGCCAGACAAGTGTCTGAGTTACAGGCCCTTGTGGTATTTCCACCTTTTCTGGTCTTCCATAAAGGCAGGGTCTCCCTGCGCACAAACCCCTCATTTATGCCTGTGACTCTAAGTCAGTCCATACACTTACCTTCCTTCCTTTCTCCTCAGAACATAGTGAGAGGGTCTGTCATACTTCAGATGTCCACAGACAGCTTAGATTTTATTTGGATAAAACCAAAGCTGTTAGAAAGTCTGATCAGCTGTTTGTTTCTTACCACCCTAGGGCTCTGGAGCGGGCTGCGTCCAAGCAGACTGTTTCCTCCTGGATTTCCAAGACACTTCCCTTCTGCTGCACTCACCACATTAAGTCCTCTCCATTCCCCTCTTAGAGCTCATTCCACCAGGGCTGTTGCCTCATCTGGGGCCTTTTTCAGGGGATTGGACACTAACTCAATTCTTGAAGCAGCTACATGGACCTCAGTCCATACCTTCACCAAACACTATAAATTAGACGTAATTTCTAAATCTAGAGTAGGATTTGCCAGAGCCATACTGTAGGCCTTCCTGGAAAGCTCCGCAGCTACTCCCTCATCCCTTACTTCTTGAGCTTAGGTATTCTCCCTCATGTTATGAATACTGCAACATATGAATAAAAGAACATAGAATAGTTGTGTAAAATCTTACCATAATGATAGATGTTCTTCTCTTCTCTGTTGCTGTATTCATGTCCTTTCCTTTCCCCTATCCTTGCGTCTTCTCTGATGATTCTTACCCTACTTCCTTAGGCTGGCATTCTTCTGGAGCAGTCAGTAACGAGGATGATGCACGCATACATCACTTTTATGGCTAACCTCCGATCACGGCCTACGTGCAACATACCATGCACCCTACAGTAGTGAAGTCTTTATGCTGGCTGATGTCAGATCACCTGTGGTGGGTAGCTCCCTCATGTTATGAATACTGGAACAGAGAAGAGAAGGATATCTATTGCTTTGGTAACATTTTACACAAGTATTCTGTCCTGGACATTGTCCATCGGTGGGGTATTCCTTAGGTAGATCTTTTTGCCTCCATCCTGAACAGACAACGTCCTGTATTTTGTTCCAGAGTCCCTAGTCCTTTGGCTTGGAAAATGGGCACCCTGTCTTTTCCGTAGAAGGGGATGTTTCTGTACACCTTCCCTCCCCTTCCTCTGTTACAACAACTCTTACACATGATTAGGCAGGACTCTCCCAAAATCTTGATGGTGACCGTCTTAGCCCAGGCAGCATTGGTTCCTCCTCCTTTTCCACTTGGCTAGGGGCAGTCACCACAGGTTACCTCAGTGGGTGGATCTTCTCACACAAGACAAGGGATCTCTTATCTGTCCTCACTTGTCCACTCTTCAGTTGACCCTGAGTGTGATAGGGTTTTAATCCCTTTCATGCAACTCTTTTCTGAGTATGTCCTTTGGGTTTCACAGGAGACCAGGAAGCCCACTACCAAGAATTCATATATTTCCAAATCCAAGTGATTTTTTTTCTGGTGCCTCTCACCATCAGGATCCCCTGTCATAGGTTGGTACTAGGCTATCGGCCCTAGGGCCTATACAAGCTTAGCCATAACAATTCCCTGGCTATTTCTTTCCACAGTATTTACTTCCCTGGACCCCTGTCTAGCAGGGCGACTGACGTGATCCCTGGGGTGAATTTCCTATCTCCCATCCAATCATCAAGGTTCCTTTTGAAAAGGGCCAAAGAGGCGCTCTGCTTGACAAATATGGACAGTCTATTCCAGAGACTGGAGAGTCTCTAGGTCGGGAACCTATCCCTCCAGCATGTTTTGTTCATTGTGATGACAAGGTTTAGATCCATGGAGCGTCCGTCTCCGAGGGATTGGGCTTTCTTTAAGTGTAGCGTGTCCAACAGCTCTGGGTTTGACATGACCTTGTATGTTAAGCAGAGATCACCTCTGAGTAGATGATATGTGACAGAGTATAGGGGGAGTTTTTTTTTAGGCGGTCAGCATAGGGCATCTGCTTTAGGCCTGTGATACTTTTAGTGAGGCATTTCTGTGGCCTTTTCAGTTGTTGCAGATGTCTTGAGTGGTACTTACCAAACGGGGCGTTGTATTCTCTAATGTGTCTAATGAGGGATGAGTACAGTGGGACAATGACCTCCTTTTTTCTGGATGAAAAACCCTTAGTGACGAGGTGTGCCACATAGAAGTATTTCCTGATTGTTGTGGCGATGTGGCTATTGAAGGTGAGACCACTGTCCACTTGTGTCCCTAAGTCTCGTATCACACTTTCGGTGTTTAGTGTACTGCCACCTATGTGGTAATTCATGGGTACATATTTTTTCCCAAAGGAAATAACTATACATTTCTTGGCATTGAGCTTGAGCCCATGGCTCTAGCACCAAGCATCTGTTTCTGTAATCCCCTTTTGTAGAATATCCATATCATTTGGGGATTCAGTAATGGCTCACAGTTTGCAGTCATCTGCAAACTTTGTTAGCCAGAGTCCCTTAGTGTTGGCCTGTACTTCAGAGAAGTAGATACAAAACAAGAGCGGTCCCAGGACTGAATCCTGAGGTACTGCACTTGTCTGGAGCTGGATTTGGAGTCTGCTGCTTTTACAGTGTGGGTTCTGTCAATAAGCCAGTTGGCAACCCGTTGAGTGACATAGGGATTAATGCCCAGCTTAGTAAGTTTATCTATGATTCCAGAGTGGGGGATGATGTCGAAGGCCTTGGCAAGGTCCAGATAGGCTGTGTGGACCACTTTACCCTTGTCCACTACTCTGGAAACTGACTCGAAGAAGTCAGTCAGGTTCAGGAGACAAGATTGGCCCTTCACGAACCCAGACTGCATGGGGTCCAGTGTTTGAAGGTTGCCACTGTCATTGTTTATAAGTTCCATGGCCTTGCAGATCAGGCTCGTCAGACTGGTAGTTCCGGGATCCAAGGTGGATCCTCCCTTGTGGAGTGGGATAACTGTAGCTGTGCACCACTCAGTGGGCATGAAGCCTGAGGTGAGGCTATGATTAAACATGACACTTAGGTGAGCTGCCAGTTCATTTTATAGTCATGTATACACAGCCTGGGATGTCGTCTGGTCCCATAGATGCTGTATTCTTAGCTTTGGAGAGTGTGTTTTTTACCTGTGTGGCTGTTATTACTGGAATTTGACAATCTTTTGGTACTGAGATGGGCCCTTTAGGGGGTGAGAGGGGGGTGAAGTTAGCACTGAATCAACAATATCCTTAATGCCATTTTGTTGTAGCTCAGAGCAGATCTGAGCATTGCCATTTAGATTCTTGACGTAGGTATAGAATGCCTTGTGGTTGTCTTTGGAATATTTGGCAATTTTATTTTCGTAACTAGCTTTGGAGGATTTTGAGGGATGTCAGCTTCTTACAGAGGCTGGTTAGGGGAGTATTTTGCATCCTGCGATTTTCCTCTTTTCTGCAACAGTTTCTTCCTTTTGTTGTAAAATTTGTTTATGGCAAGGGACCACCAGATTGGCTTCCTTTTTTTGGAGGAGAGCGTCTTGGTTCTATTGGGGATGGCACGATTCATGCACGTGTGGATCTGCTCGTACAGTGCCTTAGTGTAGGATTCAGCAGTCGAACTTTCAGTTCCCATCTGCATGGGTGTCATGAAGTTTGTCACTTCTGACTTGTGTAGCAGGAAGTTGGCTTTGGAGACGTTTTTTTACGGAGGTTTCCTTAGTGGGGGGTGGGATGTGGATGTCGAGGGTGATTAGCTTATGGTCAGACCTGACCAACGAGGGGGTGAACCATAGGTGTGGAGCATCGATTTCCCATGTTGGTAATGACCAGGTCTAGGATATTGGAGCCCCTGGTGGGACTAAGGATTAGTTGATCCAGGGCATTGGAAATTATGAATTCCAAGAACCGTTGGGCAAAGGTGTTGGTACATGAGTAGTTTTCCCAGTTAATGGCAGGGTAGTTGAAATCACCCAGTATTAGGGTGTTTGGTTGTATCTTAATATTTTCCAGTATGTTTAGAAAGGTGTAGTGAGAGTCTTGGGGCATGGTGGGAGATCTGTAGCAAGCTACAGTTTGGATTGCAATCTTACCTAGTTTTAGTTGCACATGGAGAATTTCAGATGTATTGTGTTGGGCAACTAGCCTGGTGTTGTGTATATCTTTGGTGAATATGGACACTCCTCCATCTTTAGTGTTTCGGTCCTGGTTTGGTGGCCGAAAAGTGTGCTAAGAGTTGTAGCCTGGTATTGCAGGGGTGCTCTCTGGAGCCTTGAGCCAGGTCTCAGTTACTGCACAGATATCGATGTTCTCCATTTTTAGGAGTGCCTCGAGAGCTTGCATTTTGAGGTTTAGACTTCTAGCATTGAGTAGCATTATCTTCAGATTTTGCATGCTTGTACCTGTTACAGTGGTGGTTTTGTCCTTGGAACGTTGCCTAAAAAAGGCACTATAGGGGTGGCAAGAGCCTTGGCCAGTAACCTGAATCCCAGGGGCGACAGGTGCAGACAATCTCTGGCAAAGCATCGTGGTCTGTCGAGCATGTAGTCCCAGGCAGACAGATACTGGTTCCCTTTGAATGACACCAGAAGCTTAGCCAATTGTTGAAGTCAATCATTTTGTCCTTATACTGTGGTATCATTCTGGGCGAAGGCAGGATGCTACTCAGTGCTAGGGTTATACCTGCCTGGGCCTCATGATCCAATAGCTCTTCCGTGTCTCTTTTCATGTAGTCCAAGGAGGTACGTCTCAAGTCATTCACTCCAACATGGATAATGACAGAGTCATATTTGTACTTGTGGATTGACTTGAGTGCATGCGTTATGTGGCGGATCCTGGCACCCGACAGGCAGCTGACTGTAATTTTCTCCTTGTTCAGCCTGGTGAGTGGGACATCAGTGTGCCTGACTATAGAGTCACCAATGACTAAAGTGTTGGGTATGTTGTCTTGCCTTAGGGGCTGTTGTTGGGTGGCACACTGGCATTGTGAGCTATGTGACACCTTGGTTGTGAGTGATGTTTGTTTGCCTTTCAGCTTCAGTGGTCCTTGTTGCTTGGGCAGGTTACTGTTAAGGGCCTCCACATATGTGGGTGTAGTGTTGCTATGTGTGGGTGTTGGTGGTGTGGGTTTAGAAGGGCTATGTGTTGCTTGAGGTGTAGTGTGCATGTTAACCTTCTCCTTTTGACTGTCTAGCACAATCTGGAGTGGAGAGAGCTTTGCTTCCAGTTTGGCTATGTAAGTGCATCTCTCGCAGGTTGTAATGTTGGGTGATAGGAGGAGAGGGTTGCCTGTGTACATGAGGCAATTGCTGCATTGCCCCAGTATGCCCAGATTCACCAGGTGGACAGGAGAAAACACCGAAAGCTGACCATTGGACATGTCTGGTTTGGTGCTTTTTTTTTTTTTGTAAAGTACAAGAGCCATTTTCCCTTACCTTAGCAAGGTACTTTGCAATTATAGGCTATTTAGTGCCTACGATTAATTTATCCTTATTACCAAGGAGAGTTGAGTGCTTGTATCAGTTTAAGACTTCCTAGTGCTTTCCAGCAGGTTTTAAAGCAAGTGCTAGTCACAGGGATGTTTGCAGGTAAGATGGGAAAAAAATGGTTTGTCTTATCACTGCAGTGTGCACTAGAGGAGTTAGATGTGAAAGTAGGTAACTTAAGTTTTACCTGTCTAAAAAGTGAAGTTTTAGTGGAGAGTCACTATTTTGTGAAGGTGTCTTTGGTTCTCTGTTATTTGTGTGAACTGCTCCATGCTGGCTTGGCATATTTTTCAGTTAAAGCTCACCTGTCAGCAATTCCTGCTCGTCTTCCATTGATTCCTTCTCTGGCCTCTAATTTCTTAAAGGCACCCTTCATATTAGGCCTCCTAGGAAGCCTATTCCACCTTCGTGGAACCTTACAATATTGTACTTGGAAGACTGTTCTTTTGCATCTCATTTCAGCCACGAGAGTGTCTGAATCTCAGGCTCTCATGGCTATTTCTCATTTCTTAGTTTTTCCACATTGATGGGGTGTCTCTTCATACTAATCCTTGTTTTATGCCCAAGGTGATTAATGAGTTGTCCCTTAATCAGTCTGTTCATCTTCCTCTTTTGATCAGTCTGAAAGTGAGAAGGTTCTTCACACCTTGGATCTACATAGACAGCTCAGATTTTATTTGGATAAAACTAAAGTTCTTCACAAATCTGAGCAGTTTTGTTTTTCCTTTTATCCCAGTACTTTGGCTGTTTCTAAACATTTTTTTGTTGTACTTTTCATGGACAGTGTCTTTCCTCATCGGTAAAGGTGCTTTCTGCTAGGGCAGTTGCCACCTCTGGTGCTTTTTTCAAGGGACTGGATACTATTTCCATTTTTGAGGCTGCTAATTGGTCCCCTGTTCATACTTTTACTAAGCATTACAAATTGGATGTTATTTCCAGGGCCAGGGCAGGCTTTGCCAGGGCTATCATGTATGGGTTTGTAGAGGGATCTTCTGTGCCTTACACCTCCCAGGCTTTCTCTTGAACTTTTGTACTCTCCCTTAGGTAAAGAATACTGCAGTAGTGATATGGAGGAAAATATTACAGTTGTGTGAAATCTGATCATAACCGTAGATGATGTTCTCTTCAATGTTGCAGTATTCACTCCCTCCCTCCTACCCCTGTTCTAGATCTTGCCCTGTACTTTTCTTGTCCTCCTGACTGAGGGGCTTATCATCCTTTTTTTCCTCCTCCTGGATGCACATGTTCTCCTTGTCCCTAAGGCATTCTGTTCCTCCTGTGGCTTTTTCAGTTGTGTGTGTGTGTCTGCCTGCCTCTGTACATTACCTTTATGCCTTTTGCCTTGTGCTGGGAGTAAAAGTGTGATGCACAAATTGTCTAAGAAGTAAAGACTTTGGTGTACTGACTGGATTTTGAGCTGTCCTTGGCAAGAGATCCCTTAGGTAATGAATATTGCAGCAGTGAGGAGAGGGATATCTACTGTTGTGTTAAGGCTTTACACAACTGTGCTTTCTTCACATCTGTGTCAGAGAATGACCACTACCATTTTGCCATTTTTCCTTATTTGGAAGATTACTTATTGAATGCATCATCAGGGTATAGAACTGAATAGTATATCATCATCTGCCTGACCAGCATGAGAGTCTCAGTGTGCAGGAATTCAGAGTTAACTCAGTCTTCACAGGACCTTTCTGAGTCCAGTGATAGACACCAGACCAGATGTCCTTACTTCAGTACAAAACCCTCCTCCTTCAGTAGTTTTTTACCTAGATTGCCCACAAGAGGCAGCTGATATCCTCCGTCTTTCATAAAGCTCTGGTTTATATGTTGTCCTCAATTCTAATGTTTCCCCAGCTGCAGCATTGCTAGAGTGCTCTGTGTTGCCTCTTAGCGAGCAATGTTTCCACCCTTGCTACAACAGAACTTTCCTGCAGTTAGTAATTTCTTGTGTGAGAGCAACTGACCAAACCCAATCCAGGAGTTCTTTGTAGTTCAAGAGCTTAGTCCCTTACTATGTTGGCCTGAGATTAAGCCCTGGTACACAGATGGGTAAACTAAAAGTGCAGGAAAAGTGGTTCAGCAGGCTTGAATAACATGCACATAAATGTTGTGTATAATGGTCTTAATTTAAGCATTGCAGATTTTCACATCTGTGCTGAACAGGTGCACCTTGAAAAGTACTGGCACAAAGTACCTCTATAATTTTATTAAAAAACGAGGAGGAGGAGGCAAGGTCTAACTCGCTTTACACTATGACCATGGTAACCTTGGAGTTGTCCTGGAAATAAAACTTGTACCTCTAAGCAGTCTACTTACCAAAGAATCAAAATACTTGGGTAGACCACCTTAACAAATCCTACACAAATGTCAGTTGGACAAGGAGGTCTTAATTACATTTTGAAATTGGGGAACCTTAAAAGATGTTGGCCTTGCAGAACATCATGTAAGGAAAGGGTCTGATTTCTGTTTCCATACAGAGGAGCACGCTCAGTGAGTGCATTCTCCATTCCCTGAAACCACAGACTTTTGCATCCTTCTCTCATATCCCTTTTCATCTAGCAATTAAAAGCAATAAGGAAAAAAGACAGTGTTGATTTTAACAGCATTCCTCAGACCAGGGTAACTGTAATTCTTTCATCTAGTCAAATTAAGCACAAACAGGCACTTGCTGCTTCTGTCCTGACAAAGAAAAAAAGACCCATTAGCTGCTATAAACTTCAGCATTAATGGTTTCAGCCTTGTCCTTCTAAGATGAGTTCACCCCAGAGCTATACCATGTACTGCAAAAGGTCTGGAAGCATAATATCAGAAAGTCTTAACTAAATGGAAGATGATGTCCTTCTATTCCCATGTTGTAGTATTCATAACCTTTTGGTTATCCTCTGCTTAGCTACCCGAATGTCCGGCCAGTATACAAAAGCTTTAGTCACTGCAAGGTACGTGGGACATCTGACAGCTGCAGGGTGCATGGGTCGTAAAAGTGACATCTGCACGTACCTTTCCTCAGAACTTCTCTGCCGCCAATCGAGCGTCAGTTCTTCTTGCTGTCTCTGCTGTTGGAGCTTTGAATTTAAGATAAGTACCCGTTGGGGCAGTTTTCTCTTTTTGGTTACTGCATGCCTGCTTTGGTTCATTTCATTTAGGAAAGGAAAGTGTAGGTGCGGACGTCCGATCCTCCATAATGATGCCCTCGTCCTCTGCCTTTTCTGCCTAGGACCTCAACCATAACCATAAAACCTGCTTGATTTGTCAGGCCTTCATTCCTGAAACTCTTTGCCATCATCTGCACGCCCAAAACATCTACTTAGAAAACCAGCGTCTTAAATGTCTGGCTGTGGAGATGGAAGGTCTGTCTGGTCAGACCGTCGAGCCCCCAAAAAAGAAGGCCAAAGTTTCCAGGCCTGAACCTACTGCTGCACCTCCTCCACCAGACATTCCCCCTGTGGCTGTTTGCCTGGAGGAATGCATAGAACCAGCTGAGTTAAGTGTAGTGGGTACTGTTTGGGAGGCCACAGAACCTAGAGCTGAAAGCATGTCCGTGGTGGTTTTGCAGACATCTGGCGCCGATGATGAGGGGGAACCTTGGCTTGCAATGGACGTCCAGACCAGTCCTTCTACTGCTTTAGAACAGTCTGAACCTAGGCCCTATGCTCACCAGGTCTACCTCTTCCTTAAAAAGGAAACAAAAGACAAAACATGTCTTTTGGCAAGCTTTCTCTCAAAGCTTATTTAATGCCTTCATGGCCCTTAGGCCTTCTCTGCCTGCTTCCCCTCCTGCTGCCCTTCCAGTTATTAGTCCTAGGTCTCAGATTGAGGATCCTCTTTCTTTTGAAGCTGAGGACTCATCAGATTCCTCTTCAGAGGACTACCTTTCCAATGCCTCTCAGATGCCTTCCCCTGTTGGGTATGCCTCCTACAAGGAGGACTGTGCTGAGGCAGACTCACCAGGAGAGGACCTCACCTTTGGTGAAACCATCTCTAAAATGAGAGTTTTTTTTAAATGGGATTCCACTGAAATGTCTGAGGTTCAAAAGAAGTATTATGAACTCTTACAAATGGACACCTCTTCTCCTCTTGCCATCCCACCAGTCTTACCAGCCCTTTTGGACACCTTCAATACAGCCTCTAAAAACCCTGAATCCCAACCACCACCCCCTAGAAGGCCTGACAGGTTCTATAATGTCCCAGAAGGGGACAGATTTCTGATTAAATGTTGTGTTGCAGACCCTGGCACTGTTTCAGTCTCTGCAGACAAACCGTCCAGATTACTTCCCTCCACCTCGGTCCTTCCCACTGATAAGGACAGTAAGACTGTGGAACACATTGGCAAAAGAGTATGCACCTCTGCCACTTTGGCATTTAGGGTGGATAATTACCACACACACATGTCTAAGTATGTTCTGGCCCTTTTGACTCAGGTTTCTAAATTTTGGTTGATCTCCCAGATGCCCACTAAGGCTTAAATATATAGCCTCGTCTTCTTGTCCTCTCAAGTGACGAGACAGTCGATCAGATGCAGCTATGATGCTGCAGAGGCCTTGGACAGATCTGCAGCTTCTGCCTCAGTGCTTAGAAGGTATTCTTGGCTGAGACTCCAACTCCTGCCTGATGATATCAGGGCTAAACTTCTGGATGCACCCCTGGGCAATTCTGTCCTTTTTGGGGCTAAAGTGGCAGAGCTTCTCAAAACCCTTCAGCAAAAGGGGAAGGAATTACAAGACTTAAAACATGTGTTTGTCTCTCCAATCCCTATATTCCATAGGAATTATGCCACCAAGACGCAGTTCATCATCATTCTAGGAGCGGAAAGAGCTCTAGGAAGCAGCAGCCTCCTTCCAGGCCTGCTCTGACTCCAGTTCAGAAACCACAGTTTCAGGACAGGGCAAGGTAGTCTGTGACTACATGCCTTCCCGTTCACCCCTCCGGATTCCATTCCCCTATCCCAAAGACACACTCACTGTCTTTCTGTCTAGCAAAGTATTACCTCAGACAGGTGGGTCTTGTCTATTATAGAAAAGGGTTACTTCATGACTTAGGTAATTTCTCCCTCCTTAAGAGGCATCCTACAGCCACCGAAGGACCAGCTTTCCCTTTTCCAGACAGTCCTAGACAACCTCCTCTCTCAAAGGACTATCCATCCTGTGCCTCTGGCAGGAAAGGGCTTTTACTTCAGACTTTTCCTAGTCCCAAGGAAAGATGGCCCATGGAGAGACCCATCCTGGATCAGTCCCACCTTAGCCTTTTTCTTCAAGTACCCATTTTATGCATGGTTACACTCCAGAATCTTTCCCCCCTGCTAATGCCTCGGGCATTTCTGGCCACTTTGGACATCAAAGATGCATATCTACATATCCCCATAAGGCCCAACTGGAGGAAGTATTTACGATTCTCTGTAGTTTCCTTGCATTTTCAATTATCTTCCATACCCTTTGGACTATATACTGCTCCAAGGGTATTCACCAAGTGTCTGCTCCAGTGGTAGCCTATTGCAAGGTCCAAGGGATTCAGATTTTTCCATACCTGGATGGCCTCCTGATCCAGGCAGGTTGCTTCATTTCCCTACACATCCATCTCCAAAAAGTCATCTGTGTCCTGCAGTCCCTAGGGTTCAACATCAATTTCCCAAAGTCCAAACTAAACCGCTCCCAGGACCACTTTTTCCTGGGGGTGAAGAATAAGGACAGATGTTATGAGGGCATTCCTTCCACCCCAAAAGGTGGAAAGCCTTGAAGCAATACCTGCTGCCTGTCCTCCACTCCACTGCTATGACAGCGAGACAATATCTCAGACTTCTAGGACATATGGCCTCCACTATAGCCATGTTGCCACTGGCAAGACTCCACATGAGAAAACTTCAGTGGTACCTGAGGTCCACATGAACCCTACACTCCCACACCTTGGACCACAATATTTCCTTCCTACCATGCCTAAGGAAGGAGATTCTTTGGTGGGTGGATCAAGTCTCTCTCAACCCAGGACTTCCATCTATTATAACCCCTCACCCCAGTCCAGGAGATGTTCACAGATGCCGCTAGGCACATAAGCCTCTTCAAGCGGGAGTACATCAGCATCAGAAAAATGAGGGCCATCATCTTTGGCTGTGAGGGCCTTCCAACACATTCTGAAGCAAGGCCCCTTGAAGTTGTTGACAGACAACACTACAGTTCTCTGGTACGTGAACTAACAGGGGAGAACAAAATCTTATTTGCTATGCAGTTTTGCACTCCAGGCCTGGGAGCTTGTGGCCCAACATGGAGTCTCACTGCAGACAGTCTATATTCCCTCAGCTCAGGGGATGGTTCTCTATGCATTCCCCCCTTCTCACTCCTACGAAAAGTCCTGTTGAAAATTCAGCAGGACAAACCAAAAGCCTTATTGGTGACTCCCTTTTGGCCAAGACAGCATTGGTTCAACCTCCTTCTATATTTAGCCAGGGGCAGTTATCACAAGTTACCTCAGAGTGAACCTTCTCATAGGACAAGGGATTCCCTAATCCATCCCCACTTGGATCTCTGAACCTTACCCTATGGGTGATCGAGTTTTGATTCCTTTCAGACACCTCTAACACTGAGGACATGCTTAATGTCCTGCAGGAGGCCAGGAAACCCAATATTAGGAGACCTTATTTGTCCAAATGTAAAAGATTCTCTTTTTGGTGTCTTCAAAGACTGCTAGACCCATTTCGAGGAGAGGTCCCTTTAGTGCTGTCCTACCTATGTGAATTGTTGCAAGCAGGGCTGGCATATTCTTCTAAGGCCCACCTAGCTGCTGTTTCGGCTCGTCAGTCTCTTGACCCTCATCTTGCCTCCTAACTTCCAATGAAGTTATTCCTTAAAGGAGTACTGCACCTCAGGCCCCCCCAGGAAGGCCAGTTACACCCCCCGTGGGACCTGAACTGCATTTTAGAGAAGCTCACTGTCACTCCTTTTGAACCAGCATCAAAAGCCTCTCTAAAATATTGCACTTGGAAGACTGTGCTTTTGGAGGTCCTGACTTCAGCCAGGGGAGTGTCAGAGCTCCAGGCCCTCATGGCCACCCCTCCTTTTTTAATATTTCACAAGGATAGACTGACCCTAAGGTCCAACCCGTCCTTCATGCCTAAGATGGTTAATGAGCTGTCCCTGAACCAATGTATTCACCTCTCTATCTTTTTTCCATATCCCCACAATGACAGTAAGAGTCATGCATTCCTTTGATGTTCACAGAGAACTAAGATTCTACCTTGACAAGACCAAGTCCTTTAGGAAATCAGAGCAATTGTTTGCCTCCTTTCACCCCAGAACTCTGGGAAAAGCGGTAACAAAACAGAATATTTCTGTCTGGATTTCCAGGGCCATCTTATTTTGTTACGCCTACCATGACAAATGTCTAACCTCAAAAATTAAAGCCCACTCCACTAGAGCCATGGCCTCATCTGGAGCCTTCTTCAAAGGGCTGGACACTGCTTTCATTCTAGAGGCTGCTACCTGGACATCTGTCCATACCTTCACCAAACACTACATATTTCCAGGTCTATAACCGGGTTTGCTAGGACAATCCTGCATGGATTCTTGGAAAACAGTTCCATACCACCCTCCTCCTGTTCCCTTTGAGCTTTGGCACTCACCCAAAGGTTATGAATACTGCAACATGGAATAGAAGGAAATAGAGTAGTTGTGTAAAATCTTGCCATAACCATAGATGTCCTTCTCTTCCATGTTGTAGTATTTTATCCCTTCTTCCTACCCCCTCTATACATATATATATATATATATATATATATATATATATATATATATATGTGTGTGTGTAAATGCCTTGTTGGATGATTGGATGACAAAGGTCTTGTGCAGCTGTCCTGGGACTGAGGTCCGACTGGGGCATTTACTTCTGAGGAAAGGTACCTACAGATGTCACTTTTATGGTCCACACACTCTACAGCCAATGTCAGATATCCCATGTACCTTGCAGTTTCTAAAGCTTTTGTATACTGGCCAGACATTTGGGTAGCTAAGCAGGGGATGACCCAAATGTTATGAACACTGCAACATGGAAGAGAAGGACATCTATGGTTATAGTATGATTTTACACAACTCTTCTTTCTGAATGTAGTGTACTGCTAGACAAATTGAAATAGCTCCACTGATTCTGAGGTACCTGACAGTTCTGTGTAAGAGCTAGAATATGGCTGTAGTAAGATTCTCTTGTCATTGATTTCACTTGCCTTTCTTTTTTGTCCAGTTAACAGTCTAGCTTGTATCTACACCTTAAGCCTCACAGAAAGCACATACCTTCCTCTTTGGAGTTAAATTTTGCTGCTGAGAAACATAATGCCCCTTTCTTTAAGCCACTAATCTTAACTGCTTTCAAATTTCTTTTTTGAAGACCCTGTTCCTAGTAGTCATTGGCTGTGCCAGGAGCATCTGTGGTCTGTAGTCCTTAAGTAAAGAACCATGTACAATCTTCCAAAAGGAGAGGGTTCTCCTTAGAACCAGTATATCATTTCTAGGGTGGTCTTGGAATTGGCTTTGAATTAGTCCATCTAGTTCTTTGATTTTTTTTTTCAAATCTAAACCGCAGAACATGGGGAGGGAGATAATTCTTCACATGATGAGAAAAGGATTATAGAAGGTTACTAAGCTAAAGGCCCTGTAGCCTTTTTAAGCCATTCATGACTTCGTTTTCCCAATTATCAGTGCCTAAGGTTTATAATGGCTTTGGTATATGCCTGTCACGTATGGTATCTACAAGCTGCCTCTGGCCATAAGGGACACAAAGGCAAGCTGGGGGTGAATGTGTGGTTTCCCATCCATTGGTCCATCTTGAATTTGAATAGGCTTAGGAGCGAGCTTTGCTTCACTTGAATGCGGAATCTGTTCAAGAGAAGCCGTAATCTCTGAGAGATATACCTGTTCCTCTAACATGTTTTATGTTGTAGAGAAGGTTTTGATCCTTAGATCAGGTAATTCTAACTTTGCTTGTTTTGCAAATGTGCAGCAGATCCATCAGGGGAGGATATGAAAATGCACTCTATGTTAAGCAAAGATTGCCCCTAAATAGTCTATAGGAGACAGCGTGGTCTGCATGGACATGTTATTTACACCCTGTATTCTTTTAATGAGGAAACTCTGTGGTCTCTCCAGCTGTTGCAGATTTCTGGGCAGGTATGTGCCCAAGAGTGCATTGTAATCAATTATTGGACTTATGAGGGCTGAGTAAGTTGTGCCACACTACTATAGGTACATGGTGATGAAACTTCAGGTTACTTTCAACTAGAGTTCCCCGAGTCCCTTACACTGGGTATACTCTTGGGGGAGTGTTATAACTTGCAGGGGTGGTGGTCTTCCCAAAGGGTATAATTATGCATTTTTTTTGCATTGATGTAGGCTATGACTCTTGCACCAGTTATTTGTCTATATCAGACCTTCGTGGAGAATATCTACATCTCTGGAGGATTCGGTGATTGCTCCCATCTTGCAGTCGTCAGCAGATTTGGTCAACCAAAGGCTCTCTACATTTGACTTGACTTCAGAGGGGTATATTCTGAACAGGTGAGGTCCCAGTACACAAAGCTCTGAGTGACGTGACACCAGTAGTAACAGTCTTATTGGTGGAGGTGTATTGCCCCACTCTAACTTCATGTCCTGTGAGCCATTTGGATATCCACTGGGTGACACAGGGATTTATGCCTAAATTTTCAAGTTTGTCTGCAATACCCAAGTGAGATATCATGTCAAGTGCCTTTTCCAGGCTGAAGTAAGCTGTGTGCACTGATGTTCATCGTGCATACAGCTGCAGTCATAACAGATGGGTTGGCGTCGGCTGGTTCTTTTATACCCCTGTCGCTCTGACGTCAGGGAAGAGGCGACGACAACCGAAGCCGGACCTAGACTTTGGAATTCGGCCGACCGAGGACCCGCCTGATGGCAGGAAAACCCATCTGTTATGACTGCAGCTGTATTAGCACTCGAACATCTACATTTATGGTAGGTACAAAACTGTACTTTTTGCCCTTGTCCATGGCTCTAGTGACCATATGGAAGAAGTCTACCGGGTTTAGTAGGCATGACCTGCCCTTCACAAAGCCAAAGTAGAATTTAAGTGTTTGAATATTTGCTATATAAATGTTCATCAGGTCCATGATCATTCTTTCCATGGACTTGCATAGAAGACTAATCAAACTTATGGTCTGTAGATGTCCTTCCATGTCATTGTTGCAGTATTCTTTACAATAGGAATATCCCTTGCCAAGGGTAGCCTGATGTCCGGCCAGTATACCAAAGCCTTTAGGTTGTAGTAGCTATACCTTACTTCACACATAAGCTCCCCGTGCATGGCGTAGGGGGTAAAGGTAACGTACGGATGTACCATCCTCAGAACAACAGTGCCACCAGTCTGAATACCATCTTCGATTGTCGATATGAACGTTTGTCTGCTGGTTATCAAGCCACTTTTCAAATAACTGCCCCATTGAATTTTTTTCTTGTCTCCTTTTTATTTTGTGGTTGTTGGTTTCCTGTCATCCCAAAAGGGAAAATATCAGTGTTTCCTGGGGGTTATAGAGAGTGAAATTGGAGTTAAATTTATTGGCCAGCAAATTTGCTGTATCCTTCTGTTCGATACAGGGGGTTCCATTTGCTATTAGTTCAGCACACTATTGAATGTTCCCCTAAGGCTGCATACATAACTGAACAATACCCTATGGTTATCCTTTGCTTGGGATGCTTTTTTGCCTCATAGTTGGCTGTAATGGGACTTGAAGATAGATGCACAGTGATCAAGCTTAATTTAATCTTTTCCAGTGTGAAAAAAAAGAAACTGAGAAGTGGTCGAGTTAGAAGACAGAGAGCACAGAGAAAACCTGAGATTTTCTGCTGCACCAGATAAACTGGAAGGAACAGACTGCATTAATTTTTATGCAAGATCAGATAAACAGCTGGACTCATATTCCACAGCAGGATTTGAAAATCCAAAGGGTATATTGAGTGTATGCTTCAAACCTGGCCATGAGAAAGCAACTAAGACCTGTATTAGTAAAGATGCAGTCTTACCAGCAGAAAAAATAATCCTGACAATACTTTGGCAGAAAGGAAAAGGATTAAAAGTTGGAGACAAAGTGTTTGAGGAAAATGATTAGTGTACACCAGGCAGAAGAAAGTGTCAAGAGGCAGGTGTGAGGTGCAAGCTGCTGTATCCAACTGTTTTTAGAATATTTTTCCTGGAGGATTAAATACATTTTAATGCAAAGACGAGAGGGGAGTACAGAATTTTATTCAACAAAAAGTGCACCATCATACAGAGGAGGACTGTACTTATTCTTCTGACAATAAGGCTCCTAGAGAGACTTTGCTTGTGAAATCTTTTTCAGTGATCCAAAGGAAAATGCTTGAATAACAGAAAAAAGCACAGGAGTTGACTAGAAGAATCATGAGTATCTTGGACTTGAACCAGTCTGATGTTGGGAGATATAGTAGAACAGGAGGAAATTAGCAACACTGAAATTAGTGAATAAATGTGAGATTTTAAAGCATCGGGGTTGTGGATGAATCACATTTGTGAAATATAGCTTTACAAGAAAAATCGGCCAAGAAAGATTGGACATTTGTTGACATTGTTAGACTTGTGGGTTGTCTGTAAAATATATACACCCTACTCTGTCATTAACGTTTAGAAGGACACTAAAAGAAAACTAGGTAAAGTTTAGAAGGACACCAAAAGAAAACTAGGTAACTAAGTAAAACCATTTTTCTACTAAATGTTTGTGTAAGACATTTCATTATAATAATCTGCATGTTGTATAGTAAAGCAGTTTTGTGCATTATGTAGTCAGGGGTATTTTAAATCTAAGGGTGGGGTAAGTTTTTCCCAGTGATTGTTGTATGCGATAGATATTGAAGTAAACAACTACTTTTTACTTGCAAGAAATATAGGCTTTACATTATCAAAAGTGAAGAAAGGCCGGACAAATCAAATTCAAGTTAATATATTGTAATCACGGGCTGGTGGGGTATTATATTTTGAGTTGAGATATTTTCTGTTATTTTTCCAAAGGTGACCATCTGGATTAATGCCCTTGGCTTAATCTAAAAACAAGCATTTTTGTAAGCAAGTAGGCTTGAAAAATAAACCAGAAGATGAAGACCAGAAAAAGTGCTAAATTTCTTGCATATGCAATAATAATAGTTTGTTTTTTTTCCTTAGCAAATGTTGAGTCCAGTCTTCAGCTGATGGCAGTTATGGCAGTTGTATATTCTGTTCTTTTATTAGTGAAATTGGTAAAGGTTCCCTCGTACATCTGCAGAGTTATGTTTTTTTTTCCTCATTGTTGACTTTTTCCATGGAGACTAGCTTGCCGGCAGGTGCAAGCAATTAATCTTGAGAATTCTGAGCATTCTTTGCTGAGGGGAATTCAAAATTTAAAAATACAAAGGCAAGCAGTTTCGGTAAAAAATGAAGTCTAAAATTATTTGATATGAATAAGAGCAACTTTCATAGCAGCCTTTATACTTCAGTGCTAAAACAGTTATAGTTTAGTTTTGTTTAAAGATAGCTAGTGCACTTTTTCTTAAGACTAAAATTTGTTTTCTTAAAGTACGCACGCTGTTTTTCATATCTGGGAGAGGAGTAGAGATGAGAAAGAACAGGTACCAATTAGTGTAAGTGAGCATAGGCATATGTTTTAGCACGGGTAAGCTTCATTTTAGGTTAGCGTAATGCCTGTGGGTGCAGCTGTTGATTTGGGACAGTTCCTGTTTGGATGGTTAAACTTCAGTTTTTGAAAATATACATAGTTTTCTGGGTGTATTTTAAGGTAATAGTTTATAGGGTGTTCTGAAAATGTGTTTAGTTTTTTGCTAGAGGGTTTTCATTAAAACAGTCTTGAAAATGTGACTGGTTCAAATGGAGATGAGAAGAAGCAACTGTATGACAGATCAACCTACGAAACATATTAGTGTGCGCATGTAACACTAAAGTTGAAAATATGCATTTAGAAAAGCTGTCGTGTACAACAACTGAGAACAACAAGTTATAATGGTTATGTTAGCCATGTTATCTTGGAATGTTGATGGCCTTAGACTATATAGACAAAATTATAAGAGTATTAAATTATATTAAATTCAGATTATAAATGGCAATGCTGCAGGAAACACATTTGGAAATAAATGAGCATGTCAATTTGACAAAGAAAGGATTTCAGGACTGATATTCAGCAGAATATCGGGGACAAAGGAAAGTGGGAGTGCTAGTACTAAGTGCTAGAGGAGCTGCATTAGTGATAGAGGAGAAAAAAATATAGTAATGGTGGATTTGTGGTAGTAAGAGGCTTTGACAAGGGTGGAGGTTTAGGGTAGCATGTGTTTTTCTTCCACCAAGAACCTGCTGTTGTGCAGCTTAAGAAATTTTTTTGAGAAATAATCAGCTTTCAGCAGGGAATATTACTCATAGCTTGGGACTAGAATTTGATTTGCAACAGTAAGGATGTAGTTATTGGAGAAGATGGATATTTCTTCAGAAATTAGAGCAAGTGAGTGAGTTATCATGAGAATGGGGTTTAAAATAGGATAGAAATAAAAGAAAATGAGATATGGTTAAGAAGTAATAGGAATTGTTTAGAGGGACTGACAAAGGTTAAAGTATTGCAGAATGAAGGGAATCTCAAGGAACAAGAAGGGGTGCAACTGTATCATGCTAAAGAGAAAATAAAGGATTATCTGGATAATATGCATACGTTTAGAAAGGTTGCTGTTAAACAACTATTTTTTTTATAATACCTCAGGAGCACAAAACCTTTTAGTATAGTGACTTTGGTCCACCGAAAGAAACAGTTGTCTGCAAACTTAAGCTATAATAAGAAAAATATCCAGAGATCCTGTAGAGGTATTAATGATATTGAATATTTGTATAAAGCAAAGAAATCTGAAAATCAAGACAGAGCACAAATGGAAATATTTACAGAAGACTGAAGTATACCAAGGTTCGAGGTCGGTGAAGCTCAAAATTAACAGTTAAAGGAGGAAATGAGATAAAACAGATATGTAAAATGAATGTTCAGAAAAGTCTCCAGGAACAGATTGTGTTCCTGTGGAACTTTGGAAGTTAGGAAGGAAGAAAGCGATAAACATGTAGGCTTTGTTTAACAGTATTTTAAAGGAGAGGAAACACCATCTTGGAAGAAAGCTGTGGTGACTGTAATACCTAAGAACTGTAAAGACCCATCAGACCCAGCTTCATATAGACCCATTTCAATTTTAAGCCATGATCATTTGTCTATACTGAGATTGGCAAAGGTTTTGCTAAGAATGAATAGATATGGATCAGTGTGGTTTTATGGAGGAGAAATTTGACATTAGCAGAACAGTGATGATCCAGAGGGAAGCAGAATGTAAGAAAATAGTGTTGTTGGCAGGTCTTGATGCAGAGAAAGCATTTGACCAAGTAATCTGGGAATTTATCAGTAGGGCAATGGAAGCATTTGCAATCCCTGATACAATAATATACGGTTAATTAGGAGGATATGTTAAGGGCTGGAGCCAAGAATTATAGTGAGAGGGTTCCTGTCCGATAAGTTGTGGCTGAACAGAGGAGCCAAGTAGAGTTTTCCTCTTTCCCCTTTGTTATTTGCTATATATGTAGAGCCATTGGCAATAATAATATAGGACTCAGAAATTCAAGGATATAAGCCTTTATTTGCAGAGACTGTATTTGTATCTGATAAATCCAGAAAAGGACATCTCAGTGTTGTGGGACATTTTGAGACAGTTTCAAGGATATAAAATTAATGAAGATGAAACAAAGGCTGTAGCAGTTAATTATTTATCCACAGATGAATTGGTTCAGCAATACCCATATTTAAGGGGACACTGCAAGATGAAGTATTCAGGAGTATGAGTTAGAAAGGCTTCTTTTATGTCAGCTAAGGGTATGTGGGAAAAGGCTAAACAAAAGATAATGCAAAAATGAAGACATGGGAAGGTCTTGTTTATGGATAGTCGCATACAAGCAGCGAAAATGTTTAGACCCTTTAGTATTATAAGCAGGTCAGGCATATTTCTATCAACCAGAGGAGAAGCTGTGGACAGTAATAGAGTTGAAAGAATTTATCTGAGAGGGGAAGAGGGAAAAGGGTTATTTTGAATAAGCTGATCCTTGCAATAAAACAAGGTCACTTAGGATTGCATGATTTGAAGATATATTTTAGAGCTACAGAGTTGAGGTTCGTATACATAACACAAGCAGAAAGTTAGTATTCAAAAGTGGAAAAAGATGATGGTGAAGCAGTGGGGAAATTCAAGAAATAAGGAGTGCATTTGATTTTGGGTGCAGATCTTTAAGGAGAATAACGGCTGTACAGAACTTTAAATTCATAAAGGAGCAGTATTCTAAGAACTAAGCCAACACAAGATTGGAGACAGTAGTTTTTGCAGGTAAGGATTACTTCCAAGTAGGGGTACAGAGAATAGGCAACAGGGGGCTGGAATTTACTGGAGAAAACTGGCAAAGAAGCCAAGTTATTAAGAGCAAATAACAAGAGAAGAGAGGATAATAGAGTGGGTTGAGACCAAGAAGCCATTTGGATTGCAGTCTAGAGTCCATCTTCCCCATCAGAGATTGATGTCCGAGTATAGGCAGAGATAATGAGATAGTGGAATCCTAAGTGAAAGACCTGCTCTAGTATATTTTTTAGCTGAATCTAGAATGGAAGTTGCTGTTGAAAAGGGATCATTAATAGGACATATAAAATATTACAAGATAACTGCAGGAATCAATCAGAGGAGGTTAGAAATGACTTGGCAAAAGATTGGATAAGCAATTTAATTACAAGGGAACAATGGGAGGGCATATGTATGTCTCCCAAGTATGCACCAAAGTGTAGAAGGTTTAGGATTTTTGCGTGGAAGTATTTTTTTACTCCAAGCAGACCTCAGAGAATTTTTCCTCAGGTAGAGGCAAATGTTGGAGGTGTGGTAAAGAAAGTGGTAACTTGGAATGTTTGTTCTGGGAGTGTAATGAGTTGGCAGATTTTTAAAATTCCCTGCAGAGTACGCTGCCAGAAATATTGGATGAGCAAATGGGTGTTACTAAGGAAATGATTCTTCTGAGCTGGGACACAGGATCTGATTTTCCTAGACATAGTAAGGCCTTGTTACATTTAATTCCTGTGGCTGCCAAAAAAAAAAAAAATTTCTAGAAAATGGAAATCAAAGACTAAACCAAGTGTATTTGAAATATTGACTATTGTAACAGATATAAAAGAACTAGTAGTGGGATCTTTAGAAAATGGAAGGAGCATGTTACATAGAAATAATTAGAAAATGTGGGAACAGTGCATGCAGAATAATGTTTAGGAGGGGGAGAAGTGAGATTTAAGGGACAGCAGGAATTGAGTAGTTTATGTTGGACTGATGGTTTTAAAAAAAGAACATATGTAATGTATAATGTGCTGAAACATGTTAATATGGTGTATTTTTTAATTGTTTGTCAGTGTCTTAAGTAGTAATTTAAGTAGGCTTTGGCGGGCTTTATTAATTGCTGAGTTGTTTGTTGAGACTGATGAGGGAATTTTTTGCCTGTTAGGCACAGTCCTTACTATTTTTGGATAGACAACTAATCATCATGGACCTCATAAGGATATAGGTGATCACCAAACCTTGATGTTCTTCGTGTTTCACTGTTGCAGTCATAACTGTTGGGTGTTCCTGCCGGCAGGCAGCCCGAGGTCGGCCAGAATCCCAAAGTCTGGGTCCGGCGTCGGCTGTACCAGCAAGTACCCTGACGTCAGAACGCAGAGGTATAAAGCTGACAGCCGACGCCATCTTCTCCAGTCTTTCTTGCCGTGCGGTGGAAAGCAGCTTGCAAATCGTTGGTTGGCGCATTCAAGACATCGTGCTTTGATTGTCATCGGTCCGAAGTTTTCTACTTCTCTTCTCAAGCTAAGTACCCCGTTGGGGAAACTTTTTTCTTGCTCCTCCAATGTCAGAAAAAGTTAATAATTGTATATCGTGTGGAAAACAAATACCTCATAAAGATTTCTACTCTTACTGTCTACCTTGCTTAGGCCCTGACCACGACGTTTCTTGCTGTCGGTTCTGTGCCAGGTTTAATACTCGCACTATCAAGCGTAGGTACGATTGGGCCTTGAATTATTTCGGTAGACGATTCAATTATAGGATGTCGTCGGATACTTTACCGACAACCAGAATTCAAAAGAAACGCAAGGACAAGGATAGGCCTCCGAGGTCCAAACAAGATACTTTGCAGCCGGAGCCAGCTTCGGCGGTCGTCAGTGAGGCGCTTTTGCAGCCCCTGTCGTCCGCCACTTCGGAACCAATGGCCGACACGGACTCCCATGGGGAGCCTTCTAGGCCTAGTATTTTATCTGCTGCAGGACCTTCGGACGTCGCTCCTTCAGATGGTTCCGGAACCGCTGTGCAGGTACCGGCTTCTGAGGGGGATTTCAGGCCTTCTCATATCACTATTTCTACAAAGGCAAAGTCAAAGACTCCTGTAAAACCAAGGGTTTCTTCTCAAGCCTCCTCGGATACAGCTCCCAAGTCCCAGAAGCAATTACTACAGATGGCTGAAGATTTACTTACAATGATTAGGGGTTCTCACCCTCCTCCAGAAAAAAGGCCTAGACAGGATATTCCTTACGATTCATCTGATCAGGCTTCTGTGTCTTCTGCCTCTTCCTCTGACCAGGATTATTCTTTTCCTCCTTATGAGGATTCTGATGCAGAGGACTCTATTCCCTCTGCTTCCCCCCCTGAAGATTTCTCTTTTTTGGGAAACCTTACATGAGATGAGGGAGCATTTTCATTGGGAAGGTCAGGATTATTCTGCTTCCAAGAAGAGACTTAGGGAATTTCTCCTTCTCCCTCAACACAGACCTTTGGCTATTCCTCCTGTACTTGATATTGTGGATGATGCTTTTTCTGAAGCTAACCTGAATCCTGATTCCTTGCCGCTTGCTCCTTCTAAGCCTGACAGATTTTACAGAGTCCCTGACTCCCATCAATTCTTATTTAAGAACCCTTCTGCTGATCCTGAAACCATTTCTCAGGGTTCTAGGGCTGCTAAGGCCGCTTCATCTAAAAATCCTATTCCCTCTGAAAAGGATTCTCGTGCCTTGGACAAGTGGGGCAAAAAGGTTTACACTTCTGCTACTCTTTCTAGAAGAGCTTTAAATTGCCAGTTTCACATGTTCAAGTATCAGCAATTTCTTTTGTCTGTTTTAAAGCAAAGGCTCTCTACCTTTCCTGCATGTGCAGAGGACAAGGAATTACAGGATGTATTGCATGCAACTGAACAAGTTAGCAAACATAGTTTACATTGTGGTTTTGATGCCTTGGAAGCTTCTTGCAGGGCTGCAGCCTCTGGTACTGTTATCAGGAGACATGCTTGGCTTCGTGAGCAGAATTTACCTGAGCAGGTTAAGGCTAAACTGTTAGATGCCCCTGTTTAGCATGATGTTTTATTTGGATCCAAGGCTGAGGAGGTTATTAAAAAGATGGAAGAAAAAGCAAAATCTATGCAGACTGTTAAAGATTTTTTTACAAGTTCAGCCTCTTAGATTTTCTAGAAATTGGCCCTCCAAAAATTGGTCCTTTCCCACGTCTGACAGGCCTCAAAGGGGAAGATATAGACGCTCCAGAGGTCGGGGGCAGCCTCAGGCCTCTTACAGGTCCAGACAATGGACTGCTTCTTCACCTAGAAGGGGAGAAGACAGACCTCAATCACAAAAGAAGCAGACCCAATGACTCTCTCTGTTAGGCTACAGGTCCCCCTTGCCTGGAAGCCCCTCTCGGAGGAAAACTTTCTCTTTTCTACCAAAATTGGACTCATATTACCCAGGACAAATGGGTTTTAGACGTGATTTTAAGGGGCTACAAATTCCACTTTCATACTCTGCCAAGGTCTTCGGGTTGGCCGGATCTGCCAAAACATCAATGGTCAGAGGCCTTAAATCAAGTGGACGCTTTATTAGCCATGAGAGCCATAGAACCTGTTCCACTTCCAGAGATGGGAAAAGGTTTTTACTCAAGACTATTTCTGGTCCCAAGGAAACAAAACTCATGGAGACCTATTCTGGACCTCTCAGTATTAAATACCTTTCTGGAGATTCCAAAATTCAAGATGCTTATTCTACAACAACTTCTTCCCATGCTCTCCCAGGATGCTTGGATGGTGACATTGGACTTGAAGGAAGCCTATTTACACATTCCCATCAGACAAGAACGCAGAAAATACCTCAGATTCAAGGCAGGTTCGAGACTCTTTCAATTCTCTGTACTGCCCTTTGGCTTATCTACTGCGCCCAGAGTCTTTACCAAGTGTCTGGCTCCAGTAGTAGCTTATTGCAGACTCCAAGGGATTCAAATTTACCCCTATCTGGACAACTGCCTTATTCAGGCGGACAGCAAGGATCTTTTACTTCAACATCTGCAGTTTGTTCAGCGTCTTCTCCTACTACTGGGATTCTCAGTGAACACAAAAAAGTCACATTTGATCCCCTCTCAACAAATGATCTTTTTGGGAGCTCTTCTAAACACAAGCTTACAAAGGGCCTTCCTTACTCCAGAAAAGCAAGTACAGCTGGCATCAATTTTCAAGACCTTGGCTACTTTAAATCAGCTCACTGCAAGGAAATTCCTGCAGGCATTGGGCTACATGGTTTCTTGCATCCTGTTGATCCCAAATGCAAGGCTTCATATGAGAAAACTTCAATGGTACCTAAAGAGTGTATGGTCTCAGCATTACCACAGCCTGGAAACAATAATACCTCTGATTCCCTGCCTCCAAAAAGAGTTCCTCTGGTGGTCCAGGGCTTGTGCTTTAAACGAAGGGAATCCCTTTCGTCTACCTCATCCTGCTCAGATCATAACCACAGACGCCTCGGATTATGCTTGGGGAGCTCATTACCTAAACAATTGCCAGCAGGGCTATTGTACAAAGAAGCATCTTCCCTGGCACATCAACTTGAAGGAAATGTTGGCAGTCCAAAATGCTCTTCTACCTTCCAGAATCTTTTGCAACCAGGACATCTTCTGATTCGTACAGACAATACCACAGTCATGTGGTATATAAACAAGCAGGGAGGCTCTCACTCATAAACCCTTTGCAGACTAGCCATGAGTTTATGGGACACAGCTCCCTCTTAGACAGCCTAAGCAGAAATCTTTTGGATCCTCATGAATGGATGCTGAACCCCAACTTATTCAGCAGGATTATGGCAGTTTGGGGTTGCCCTCGGATAGATCTGTTTGCATCCCATCTCAATCATCAGCTGCCTCTCTTTTGCACCAGGTCCTTCCACAAAACAGCTTGGAAAGTGGATGCCCTGTCTTTCAGCTGGAGGAATCTTTCGGGATATGCCTTCCCTCCTCTTCCTCTTCTGCCTCGGGTGTTACTGAAAATAAAACAGAACAAACCCAAGATTATCATTTTGATAGCTCCAAATTGGCCTCTGCAGTTTTGTTATCCAACTTTAAGACACCTGTTCTTGGAACCTCCATGGATTCTGCCTCTGTTTCCCTCTCTACTGTCCCAGCATCAGGGTCAGATTCTACACTCTCAAATCAAGACTCTTTGCCTAGCAGCTTGGCTCTACAAGGGCCTTTGATTCCTTCTGCTTTTCCCAAACAAGTTTTGGATGTTCTCTTAGAAGCTAGGCGCCCTAGCACTAGAAAATCTTATGCTTCTAAATGGAAAAGATTTTGCATTTGGATGCGGGATCGAGGTTCTGATCCTCTTTTGCCTGACATTTCTTCCATTTTACTTTCTCTCTCAGACCTTTTGCTTAAAGGCCTCTCCTTTTCTTCCATTAAAATCCATGCTTCTGCTATCTCAGCTCATTACAACACTGATCCCCCCATCTTCTCTCACCAGCTGGTGAGACAATTCTTGAGAGGGGCTAAGAATTTAAGACCTCCTAGAACTCCTCCTGTTCCTGCTTGGGATCTTAATTATGTTTTGGAAAAACTTACTTTACCTCCCTTTGAGCCTGCTGCTGCTTCGGATATCAAGTTCTTATCCTGGAAGACAGCTATTTTATTAGCTTTGACTTCTGCCAGAAGGGTGTCAGAGTTGCAAGCTCTCATGGCTGTGGAATCATACCTTATTTTCCACCAAGACAGAGTTGCCTTGAGGACCAATCCTACATTTATGCCTAAGGTGATTTCTAAAGTGGCTTTAAATCAGACTATTCACCTTCCTACTTTCTTTCCAAATCCTCAAAACAAAGGGGAAAGGATTTTGCATTAATTGGACGTACACAGACAATTACGGTTTTACCTGGACAGAACTAAAGATTTCAGAAAATCTGATCAGTTGCTTATCTCTTATGCCTCCAGTTCTCTAGGCAAGGCTATCTCTAAACAAACTATTTCTAAATGGATTGCCCATGGGATAAGGTTTTGTTACTCTCACTTTGGGAAGCAGATTCCAGGTACTGTTAGAAGTCATTCTACTAGAGCAGCTGCCACTTCAGCAGCTTTTCTCAGAGGAGTTCCTACCAAGGACATTTTGGAAGCTGCCACTTGGAGTTCAGTGCATACATTTTCTAAGCACTATAATCTCCCTTTGTATTCTAAGTCTAGGGCAGGTTTTGCCTCTGCTGTCTTGCAGGGTCTTCTGGCTGCCCCTTCTTCTGCATAACCTCCTCCCTCATCACAGCTTTGGGATTCCACCCTACAGTTATGACTGCAACAGTGAAGACACTCGAACATCTACATTTATGGTAGGTGTACACAACTGTACTATCTAACCATTTGGTTTTGTCAAAGGCAGGTCATGCCTGTTAAACCTGGTGGACTTCTTTGAAAACATCACCGGAGCCATAGACAAAGGCAAATCTGTGCATGCAGAATACCTTGACTTAGCCAAGGCCTTCAGCACAATCCCATGTTTGGGCATCATTGATAAACTCCTCCAGTTGAGTAAAAGCCCTTCTGTCATCAGGTGGGTTGCTAACTGGCTCACCAACAGATCACACTCAAAGTTAAGGACTTTACCTCAACCCACAGACCTGTTACCAGTGGGGTTCCACAGCGGTCAGTGTTGGGCCCCCTTATTGTTTGGAATATGCTTCTCAGAAGTTCAGGCCATAATAGAGGGGCTTTGGATGGTTTGCTGATGACTGCAAATTAGATGTAATCACTGAATCCCCAAACAATGTCAATGTACTTCGAGGGACTTACACAAACCAGTGATTGGTGCCAAAGCAATGGACTCAAACTCAGCGCAAAAAAATGCGTTAACATCCCCTTTGATAAAAATGATATACGTGCAGACTGTCATATAATAATACCCAAAGTAACAACTCCGTAGAGACTTGGGAACGCAGGGTGACTGTAGACTAAACTTTGACTACCATGTGTTTACTGTTATGGAAGGCATTCTGCATCGCACACCTCATTAGCAAAGGCATTGCCTCAAGAGTGAGAGAGATCATAACTCCTCTGTGCTCGACCCTGATCAGGCCAATAATTGAGTACAGTGCTCCCTTTGGTATGTACCTTACCAGGCACCTACAGCAACTTAAGATACCCCAGATATTTCTAACCAAGAAAATTCAGGAGCTCCAGCACGTCATACACTGACAGACTGAAGTCGCTGTCACTACTCAGTAGCATACAGACCACTTAGAGGAGACTTGTGCCTGGCCTACAGAGCAATCTCTGATCAAAATCTAATGGAAATGCTTGCACATCTTCCAAGTCAAAAGGGACAAGGGTCACCCACTCCAGGGGACCTTAACCTAGCCTGTAACTTAAATAGGACCTGCTGAAGAGACAGATATGTCTGAGTTTGCCAGTCCTCTGGAATAGGCTACCAATTCACATCAGAGCCCCTTTATGACCCTGTTTAAGCGTAGCCTGGATATGAAACGGTAAACTCTTGCCGGGGGTTTCACCTATGACCCTCCTAGATATGGGCAGTCATTGCTAAGTAAGATCTTGAGTTTGGGCAAGATCCTTTATATTGGGTTTCTCTAGTATTATATTTGGGTACACATGGCTCGGCTTATGAAGGCCTTTGGATCAATAGCCTAGTAAACACTTATGAACATATAAAGCATTGCAGTGACATACCTAATGAGCTTAGATATTCTCATCAGCATTTTGCCTTTTTTCCAGGAAAGCAAGGCAAATTTCCAGACCTCTCCCCCAATCTAAGTGGTTGGCTAAGTTTATCACAGTCTGGTCTGTCCAGTTTGTCCACGTTTATAAAATGCTGTAGAATTATATATTGACAGATGGCTGCCACTGCTGCAGCCTTCTTTAGAAACATCAACTCATAGCAACTTTGAGGCAGCAACCTGGACACCATTCACACCATCTCCAAACTTGGCATACATTCTGGAAAGAATGTGACTTTGCCACTTCAGATGTCCTTCCATATTAGTGTTGCATTCACCTACGGGATCTCCTGCATAGTATAGACCATTGTCTGGCCAGTATACCAATGCCTTTACATCCTCACATTGGACATTGGTGTTCTTCTTTTTCTTCCTTTACTTGTACACTTGGAGTTCATAGCATTGAGGAAAGAAAAATTTCAGTGAGGCAGATTCCCCTTAGACTGTCATGAGAAATGTTTCTTTTGCCTAGGTGCTTCACATGATCATATCCAGTGTACTGTTTGTCAGGCCTTTGTGCCCAAAATGCTTTACAACCTTCTGTTCTCTCTTTCTATTTATTTTAAGAACCAACATCTCGAACGTTTGACCCAGAGTATCATGGCTGAGTCCATCCATCCTGAGGTACAGCAATGTCTCAAACAGCGATCAAGAAGTCTCAGGCTGATTCTGCTGATATCCAGCCTCTGCTGAACGTCTCTCTCGAGGTGAGTGAAGACCCCAAAGACTGTCAAATACAAACACTGGTTTCCTCTGCCCCTACCCTATCAGAGGCTGGCATGAAACTGGTTTCTCACGTCCTCTGAGACAATGCAGACTTCCATAGTGGGCATTGAGGGGGACCCACGGCTGATTGTTTCTGAAGAGCCTATGGGGATTCCCTAGATTCTGGTTAGGGAAGAGGTCCTTGGTACCCTCACTAAGTCTAGGCATGAGCCTGAGCCTCCTGGGTTAGTCAAAGCAGATGTCCCTTTAAAGAAGAATCAGAAAATTAAAAAATTTCTCCCATTGTGGGTACGACAGAATTTTACTCTGGGCTTGTTCAGTATTCTGGTGGCCTTATGACCACCTCAGGACACATCTGTTCCTGCTTTTCCTTGATCCTTTACTCCAGCTAAAAGGATTATGGAGTCTAGTACTTCAGATGAGATGGTGAATATTGCAGAATGTGTTGTTGGCATGCTCCTCACAAATTACCTCTCCTTTAGACTATGGCTCCAAAGAAGAGGATTCCTTGAATCCTGACTCTCCCTTTGTGGAGGTGTCCTT
The DNA here is from genome assembly GCF_019279795.1 of Protopterus annectens. NCBI lineage: Eukaryota > Metazoa > Chordata > Ceratodontiformes > Protopteridae > Protopterus > Protopterus annectens. Next base: position 86,688,357 of record NC_056730.1, on the reverse strand, counting down.
TGGGAACACAAGTTTGCATGCTTTAAGTTTTTTTTAAGTGGGGTTGCTCACAAGTCTTTAATATTCAAGAGGTATTAAAAGTTGTTGCAGATGGAATCCCGCAAACCTTCTGCTGTTCCCCCTGTGTTGGATGCTTTGTTGGATACATTTACAGATGTTTCTTTGGCTCCTGATTCCCAACCTCTAGCCCCTAAGAAGCCTGACCATTTTTATAAAGTGCCTGAGGCCTTTAGGTACCCCTACAAGTGTCCTGTATTAACCCTGCTTTGGTCTCTCTCTCTCTGCAGACAAGCCATCGATGCATTTGCCTTCTTCCAAACTCCTTCCTTCTAATAAAGATAGTAGGGCTATGGAGAGGTTAGAGAGAGAGAGTATCCACATCTGCCCCCCTGGCCATCAGTTGTCAAACCCATTTAACCAGGTATGTATTGGCTTTTTTGTCACAGCTGGTAGGGGAGGGGTCTGGCCTTCCTGACTCTGAAAGGAAGGCTGCTGTCCTCTCCTTATCAAGTTTCTCCTTCTCTGGTTGCCTGTCACTCTAAATGCAGCTACAATGTAGCTGATGCATCTTCTAGAGATGCTCCTTCTAGTTCTGTTATGAGGAGGTATTTCTCCTGATATTAAGGCTAAGCTTCTGGATACAGCTTTGGACAATCAGAATCTCTTTGGTATTGCTACTGACCTGTTTTAAGACTTTAGAAGACAAATATAAAATAATGCCAGATCTGAAACAAATCTTTTTCTCCCTTACCCAAATTTCAGAGCAACTGTCCTAAGTCTGCCTTTGTGCATAGGCAACCTTATCAGCCTTCTTGGGGAAGAGGGTTCCTAAAAGTATTTTTGCAGATAAACCTACCCAGACTTCCAAAACTGAAAAGCCTCCTTTTCAGGTCAAATCTGTCTCTGTCTGACATGTTTTTTTCCTCTTACCTCCTCCTCTTCCTCTCTGTCTGGCAACAGATAAGTTCAAATTACTGGTGTCTGTCCCTTATGCATCATGGTTATTTTATGGTATGGAAATCCCTTTCCCACTTTGCAGGTCTTCCTCTGCCTCCTCTAGACCAACTTCATCATTCCTGTGGAGTTCCGCAGGATTTTTTAAATCAGGGTGCCATTCATCTGATTACTGTATCCCAAAGGGAAACAGGGTTTTACTCCAGAATGTTTCTGGTTCCCAGAAAAAAGGTCCTAAATTTTTCCTTCCTAAATACCTTTCTAAAGATTCCCTCCTTTTGGATGCTTTCCTTGCAGACTTTGTTTCCTCTCTTACTTCCACAGGTTTTCTAGTATCCCTAAACCTAAAGGACTCCTATCTTCATATTCACATTCACCATCTGTTTGGGAGGTTTTTACATTTCTGTGTTTCTTCCTCACATTTTCACTTCACGGCTTTGCCTTTTGGTCTTTCTGTGACTCAAGGGTGTTCAGCAAATATCTGACCCCTGTCAGACTTTTGCAGGCTTCAGGGAATCCAGATATTCCTATACTTGAATGAACTGCTTCTTTAAACTCCCTTCTTATCCAGGCTTTTGCAGGATCTGAACTTCATGCTCTTTCTTTGCAGTCTGGGATTCACCAATCTCACAAAGTTCATTCTAAATCCTTATCAAGACTACATTTTTCTGAGATGCAGAATTCAGTCCGTTTCAATGTTGGCTTCTCTACCTTATTCCATGGCTTTGTCTCTGACAACCTATTTTCAGTCTGTGTTTCCCCTCTGTCTCATTTCAGCAACAGAATTTCTCAGAATCCTGTGATTCATGGCATCTATCATTCCCATGCTCCCCTTTCCCAAGCTTTACGTGGGGGGAGAAACTTCAGTGGTACCTAAAGATGGTGTGGCTCCCGTATTGCTATCCTCTGGTGTTTCCAGTTCCCCTTACTTCCTTGTCGCAAACTTGAGTTGCACTGGTGGATTCAGCAGGTCTCCCTCAATCCATGACTGCCTTTTCAGACTCCTTGTCCCTACTCAGATAGCTCATTAGGCGGTTTACATTCCTTCATAACAGAATCTTGTAGTAGACTCCTTGAGCAGGTACAGGACGAATTGATGCTTCACAGAGAGGTGTTTCTGGGGGGTCTGTATTGCCAACTCGAATGAACTGAAATGCGAATACCGTTTCAGCGACACGTGTCGAACACACAGGTAAGGGAACGGCTACATCACCAAATACACACGACACACCAGTGCAAACATAAAGTGGGGGGTTTGCCCCCCCACCCCCGTAACTAAATATAGTAACTCAGAGATCGCACTACAGTAGAGAAAAGGGCAAATACACAACGACCCTAGGAAAAAAATCGGTGATGTGGCCGTTTGAGTTTGAAACGTGTCAGTGAAACAATATTTGCATTTCAGTTCATTCAAGTTGGTACTATAGACCCTTTCTGAGCATAGTACATCAGTGGGGCATTCCTCAAGTGAATCATTTTGCCTCCCATTTGAACATGCAACTTCCTCGCTTATTTTCCAGAGTCTCTCTGAATTGGGAGGTGGAATGCCATGCCTTTCCCTTGGAAGGGGATGTCTCTGTATTCTTACTCTCCTCTTTTTCTTCTTCCCAGGGTGCTGTACAAGAGCATGAAGTACTCACCAAGAATCTTGCTGGTGGCTCTATTTTTCTTCCAGACAGCACTGGTTCCCTCTCCTCTTTCACCTGGTCAGAGGCAATCATTACAAGTTAACTCGCTGAATGGACCTTCTCACCCAAGACAAGGTGTCTCTCATTCATCCTCTTTTGTCCACACTTCAGTTGAGACTTTCGGTGGTAGCATTTTGATCCCATTCAGACACCTCTTTTTTGAGGATGGGTTTAGGGTACTGCAGGAGGCCAGGAAAGTCCAATACCAGAAAATCCTATATGGCTAAATGGAAAAGATTTTCTGTTTGATGTTAAGCACCACCAGAAATCCTTCAGTGTTGGGTCCCTTTGGTCCTTACTTGTGTAAAATGCTCTATACTGACTTGCCATATTCTTGTATTAAAGCTTACTTTTAAGTAATCTCTGCTTGTCTGTCCTTAAACCCTCCTTTGGCTTCTCATTTTGAGGTCAAGCAGTTAGTTACTTAACTCATTCACTCCAATGGAGCTCAGGATGTTTGCACTGTAACTTCCAGTGGGCAGAGAACTAAGCCTTTTCACAGAATCAAATTATGTCCTCACATTTCAAACAAATGTTCATATCTCTGGAACCATAGGGGTTATGAAAAAGTATAAATGGCAAACTCTTCAGCATAAACTATTTTTATAGTGGTAATATTCTTTAGGTTCTAGGTTTTAAACTGACTTTTATAAGTCACAGTAAACATAGTAACTGTTACATTTGTAATATTTTGTAAACAATTTGCAATATCTCTGCAACCACTCAAGTTACACACATGCTGTCAGCAGCATTTTATTCATCTAACTGTGAGCTTTCATGTGAGGCTAAGGAGTTCGGTCTGTGTTACTTGGTTGATGAGATAGGACTCTTGCACGAATGCACTTTTTACCGAATCACGAATGGGCGGGCATACTTGCACGAAAATGCTTTTCACAGAAACAGCATTTTCGCATAAGTATGCCTGTTGTGCCATTCGTACTACGGTATGGATAAGGGAAAATTCCCTTTTCCCCACTGTAGTGAAATCTCGGATTGAGAATATTAAAGTGGGGGGAGGGGCGCAGCCCCCCTGTGTAAAAGTAGATTTAGTGTTTTTTTAACACACTTTAGCAAAAACATTTATTTCTGTGAAAGCGCTTTTGTTAGTGTGTTCAGTGATGGTGGATTCGGACTGTTGAACTTTCGTTCAGTCCTAGATCCATCTGTATGTGTGTGTACATATATATATATATAATATAAATATTAATGCAGCTAGGTTTTTTTTTGCTCATTTTTTTTATTTTCCAATAACAATAGAGAAAAAAATACAATTTAAATGACAAATTGTGATAAACTATGTACAACATTTACAAAGGCCTCAAGAGCAAGAGCAATAGAGAAGGGAATAGCAAATAATATAAACATATAAAGAAGGTTATACAATATTCAAACAATTCTTGCTTCCACTTTGGTTAATTAGATGAAAGTATATCTGGATTCATTGTCTTAAGAGAGAGAACATTCTCTCAAGGATTATTAGTCCATTCTCTGGGAAAAATTCTTTAGCTTTTATTTCCGTTGATGCTACTTCGTCCAGTAGAATCATGAAGTCTTCGAAGTTTGGCATGGATGATGATTTCCATCTTCTTGTAATGCATTTTTTGGCTACTGCCAAAATTGTCCAAAGAAGATATTTATTTTTGTTATTCATTATAATAGCTTAATTTACATTAAAAAAAAATAAAAAAAATTGATAATATAAAGGAATTAGTAAAGATAGCTTGAAGGAAATTACCAATATCTTCCCAGAATTTCTTAATGAGAGAACATTAAAATATGAGACCAATCGGCCTTGCATTTTAGAGAGCATCACATCTCCAACATGTTACCTCCTTAGAAAGATTAAATTTAGCAATTTTACTAGGAGTATAGAAAGCTCTATGCAAGAATTTCCAGGAAAAAATCTTCCAAACTTGTAAATTAGAAGTTAATTTAATGGAATGTAAAACATTAGTTTTATTTTCAGAGGTTAGGAACATGGCATAATCCTTAGTAATAAAATCCCAAAATTTATGATTAGGAATAGTTTTATAGTTAATAATGATTTTATAAAGTTTTGAAATTAATTTTTTCCAGTTAAATTCTCCATGTAGTATTTCATGTATAAGAAGTATACATTTGGACAAGGATTTAAAGGAAGTATTTTCAATTATGCGCAGATCTTGAGTAAATGGAAGTACACTATTGAGAGCTAACCAATCTGATTTTGATAAATTAAATGTTTTAATTAAATTTTGTGCATCCAGGGTAACTAAGTTCATTGTACAATGATACTAGCATGTAAATTTTTTCGCTTCCCAATTACTAAGAGTATCTGCACTGATATTATTAAAAAAGTTTTTTGTAATTTTGAAGGGGAATAGTAACTGTATCCATAGTTTAATATCAGTATTGTTGTTGACAAAACTTCTAAAAGTATTGTAAGTATAGTTTATATAATTTGGATTTGTGGGTTTAATAGTATATTGTATATTGACACAAAGTGCATACCAAAGTTTGTTACTCAGATCATTTAGTTGTAAATTTATTACTTTATTTTCATTTAGGATAATAGTTGCCTATAGGGATTTCCAAGCTGAAGAAAAACTTGGATCAATCCAATTTGATTTTTTGAGATTAGAAGCTTTAATATAGGATTCTAAATCTGGAAAATGTATTCCTGCAAGCTCCCAGGGTCTAATATGATTTGATAAAGCTATTCTATTTTTTTTTTTTTTTGGATACCATAAAATTGTTAAGAGAATTCTATTTATTTCTCTTAAAATAATTTTACTCGGTAATATAGGAATAGATTAAGCAATGTAATTTAGTTTTGATAACAGTCATTTTAATTGTAGTCTATTTTCAAAATTTAAATGCAATTTATTCCATTTCTCTGTAAGGGTTTTTAATATGTTCACAATGTTGTTATAGTTCGTTTTTAACATTAAATCAATAATCTGAAGTAGTTAACTTCATTTGTGCAGCAACCTATGGGATTCGGATACGACCTCGGATCCGAGCCGGCAGTTTTCAACAGCTTTAGATCCGAGCTCCAAGCTCTTCCCCTACCCATAATCCCCTGCCAACCCTGACTGACCTCAGATCTAGTTTGCCGCGGTTATCCAGCAGCAGCTTGATCTACAGCTCCAGGCGTTAGAGACTTTTTGTGAGAAAAAAATTTACCTTTTCCTCTCCTTTCTTCTTTTTTTTTGGTTGTGAGTGTTTACAGGTTCCTTTTTTGTAAAAACCCTCTCTAGTTTAACACTATATTTTTGTCATTTACCTCCCCCTTCCTTCTTGGTTCCATTAGGGGTGTGTGTGTGTGTGTGTGTGTGTGTGTGTGTGTGTGTGTGTTTTTCTCTCTGTTTAAATGGCTGAGGCCCCAAAATTGATCTTTTCTAAGTGCACCGAGTGTGACCATAAGCTGTCCCTGGCGGATGGCCACACTCTGTGTGTGTTGTGCCTTGGGGCTGAACACCTGTCCTATGGTTGGTCCATCTGTGCGGCGTTCAACCCCAGGGCACTCAAGGACCGGAGGACTAAGCTGATTCTGGCAGGTCTTCTGCCCCCGGATTCGGCTTCTACCTCCGGTCCTCCTGTGGCTCCAGCTGCAGCTGCCACTCCTGCTTCCCTCCCCCCGGCCGGGACTCAACCTCCCGCCTTAGGCCCGGAGGAGAGGGAAGCACCACAAGCGGAGGGCCGAGGCCTCCGCTTCGGCCCCCCGGCTAAGCGGTCTTCTCCCTCCAGGATTTCTGGGTCTCCTCCGTCTCGCATCCGTTCCCCGTGCTTTTCACCAGGTCCTGAGGAGGAGGAGATCTGATCTCCAAGGTCATCAAGGCGACACTCCCGTCCCGCCTCGGTGGCCTCATCGAGATCAACCCGAAGTCTTACGGATGCAGATTTGGACCGGATGATGAGAAGATTCCTCCAGGCTCAACTGCAGATGGGAGTGCTCCTGCCCCCCCCCTTTTTTTGCCCCGATAGCTCCTTCTCCGTCCCGCTTCCCGGGTTTGGAGTATTCGGAGCTGGGCAGCCTTGGAGTCGGGGGTGTGTCAGCGCCGATAGTCTCGTGTACTTTGGCGCCAACACTTCCCTCAAGTCTGTCGGGTCCATTTTCTTCGGATCCGAGCTCTCGGAGCCGAGGGCTGAGCTTTGGATCCGGGGGTATCGGTATGCCTTCGGCTCCATCCAGGTCGGAGCATACTGGTCTGTCTGATCCGATCGCTTCGGCGCGGGCCCCGATCCGTCCGTTGGATTCGAGTGAGGGTCTGCTTTTGGATCCCAGAGAGAGCAGCTCTCCCTCGGCATTCAACGTGGTGGAGAGGGCCCTGTTGAGAGATTCCAGGCCCCCGGCCCTTGCCACGGCTCCACCCTGCACTCCTCCTCTGTTGGACCCGACTTCCATCACCCGGCCCCAGGGACAGCCTGCTCTGATGTCCCAGGTTGATCCTTTGGAACAAGACGTGGCTAGTGAGACCTCCTCGGACAGCCGCCCCGAGGAGGTTCCTCACAAGCGAAAGTGCAAAAGGAGGCACCTGGACTCCCCCGAGTCCTTGACTGAGGACACTGATTTGGAGGAGGGGGAAGGCTCCCCAATATCACCCCCCAAAGATGTCTCATTTGGTGACATCATGGAGATGCTCAGGATAAAGGGGGGGTGGTCTGCCCCAAAGCCTACCTCTGACAAATCCGCATTCCTGGAGGCGTTTGAAGCAGGCCCGTCTACCTCTTGGGTGTTCCCTCCGGCTGACCCCCTGGTAGATTTGATTACTACCAGGGCATGGAAGGAGCCGGACACTGTGGAGCCAGTCCCCAAGCGCCCAGACAAGATTCTTAGCCCACCCTCTGACAAGTCCCACTGGAGTAAGGGTCCCCCTGTAGATGCCATGTTGGTGGCGGCGGCCACCAAGAGGGAACTAGCTCAGGAGAGTCCCTCGGTTCATCCCCCGAGCAAGGAGTCTTGGTCGATGGACCATTTAGGGAAGCGGGTCTTTAGTTTGGCTACCTTCTCTGTGAGGTCGCTGAACTACATGGCACATGTGCTTCGACTGCAGCGGGACCTTATCAAAGAGTATGCTGCGTCCCCCCCCCCGAGTCCATGTCGGCGGAGGACAAACGTTTGCACTCTACCCAGATGGCCACACTCCGATCCATATCAAACACCTCTATGTGGCTACTATCCCATGCCACAGAAAGAGCCTCTAGAGCCAGCGGAGCGGGCCTTGTCATGAGGCGTCAGGCCTGGCTCCGGCACTGTGATTTCGCAGAACCCTTCAAGGCGTTATTCGCTAATGCCCCTTTCGATGGTTCTGTCCTTTTTGGCAAAACTATTCGCGATACCTTGGTCCAGAGCGAGGAGGACGGGAAGACGTCTGCCGTTGGAGTCTGCTTCTCTGCTCCCCAGAGGTCCTTCTCCAAGAACCAAAAGGGACAGACGAAGATGTGGTTCCAGAAGTTGCAACAGTCCCGTCCCGCTCCGGACTCCCAGCCCTTCCGCGGCAGAGGAGGGCAGGGTGGACGCCGCCCTAGAGGCAGGGGGGGGGCCCACGGAACTTTGGATCCAGAGAACCCTTCTCGGATCAACCCACGCAACACCCCTGAGGGGTTGCCCAACTGCTCCACTCTGGAGGCAGTCGGGGGGCGTTTCTCTAAGCACCTAGCAGCTTGGGAGTCCATCACGACAGACCACTGGGTGCTTTGCATTATATCCAGAGGATATCAGATTCCCTTTTCTCTTTACCCACGCAGCCACAGATACCTCCCCGATGTCCCACCTGACCAGAGGGAGGCTGCAGCAACAGAAATCCAACAGTTGCTTGAAAAAAGAGCCATCCAACATGTCCCCCCAGACCAGTGCGGGTCTTGGTTTTACTCCAGGTTCTTCTTGGTGCCAAAAAAAGACGGGGGACTTAAGACCTATCCTCGACCTCACCCCCCTGAACCTGTCAGTAACCAAAGAGAAATTCTGCATGGTCACCCTTCAATCTATTCTCCCCCTTTTGCGGGAGAATGACTGTGCTCTATAGACTTCAAGGATGCGTACTACCACATTCTGATGGACAGGCGATCCAGAAGGTTCCTCCGCTTCCGGCTAGGAGCCAGTCATTTCCAATTCAGGGTCCTTCCCCTTGGTCTCACCACAGCCCCCAGGGTGTTCACCAAAGTGTTAGCAGTGGTTGTGGCCCACATGAGGCTCCAGGGAATCTAAGTCTACCCGTACCTGGACGACTGGCTCCTGACCGCCCCGACAAGGCATCTACTCTGTGCAGCCAGAAACTCCTTTCTTCGTCTAGCTCCCCGGCTGGGGATCACTATCAACATAGAGAAGCCTTCTCTTACCCCGACTCAGACTATAGACTTCATAGGGGCAAGATTAGACACAAACAAGCTCCTAGCTTTCTTGACCACAGACCGGCTATGAACCCTGAGGCTTCATGTGTGGGCCATTCTACATTCTCCAGCTCCTCCGGCAGCATTGGTCCTGAGGGCTCTAGGCTCAGTGGCGGCGGCAATCAACCTTTTGCCAGTGGCGCGTTTGAACATGAGGGTCTTGCAATGGACCCCCCAGGCCCAGTGGTCCTTCCTTTGATTTCCTCTGAACCATCCCATTCCCCTCAGCAGGGCTTGCAGGAGGGCCCTCTTATGGTGGCTCCAGTCTCCGAACCTCCAGGAAGGACGCCCCTTTTCTATGGCCCCTCCCCTAGCCATGGTGACCACGGACGCCTCCCGCCTCAGGTGGGGGGGGCATTTTTCGGGCAGGACAGTCCAAGGCACATGGGCCCCCACGGAGACCTCTCTGCATATCAATGTTCTAGAGATGAGGGCAGTGCTGTTAGCGTTGCAAGCACTTCAGCACCTTCTTCCTGTAGGAACTATTGCGATTCAGTCAGACAATATGTCTCTTGTCTGGTACATCAACAAACAGGGGGGGACCAGGTCCTACCCACTCTGTCGAGAGGCCATGATGGTGTGGGAATGGGCGATCTCCACCAACCGCTTTCTTATAGCAACGCACATTCCGGGTTGGTCCAACATCCTAGCGGACAGACTAAGTCACACCATCCTGTTACCACATGAGTGGTCTCTGAATCCCGAGATAGCGAATCGGATTTTTGCCGAATGGGGTCAACCCTGTTGCAATCTCTCTGCTTCTCCCTCGAACAAAAAATGTTACGACTACTTAGCTCTCATTTCCCCCTCCGGGGAACCTCTGAGAGAGGCTCTGATGCATGCTTGTCCTCCCGGTCTACTTTATGCTTACCCACCTCTTCCTCTGATGCTGAAGTTTCTGCAGAAAGCCAGCCGGTTGGGGAGCAGAGTAATCCTCATTGCCCCATTCTAGCCTCGTCAACCCTGGTTCCCTTACCTTTGGTCTCATCTGGTGAATCCTCCTTGGATTCTGGATCCCCGTCCGGATCTAATATCCCACCCCCTAGATCTCCCAGTCCCGAATCTGGACAATCTCAAGCTCACAGCTTGGCTGCTCCAGTTCCACTTGTAGCTAGAACTCCCGGTATCTCTTCCCCAGTTAAAACTATTCTAGTAGCAGCGCACAAGCCTTCTACTAGAAAGGTCTATAGTAGCAAATGGAAACATTTCTCCATTTGGGCGGAACGTCGAAATTTGGATCCTTTCACAGCTCCTTTGCCAGTGGTATTAGACTTCCTGTCAGGGCTGTTTCATCAGGGGGGACTAGCTCCTCCACAGTCAAGGTTCAACTAGCAGCTATCTCTCATTATCACGTGGGAAATGAACTGGGCCCTTTGATCACCACAAAATTGTGTAAGACTTTTTTGAAGGGCACCTTTCTGCTCAGACCTCCAGTGAAGGATGTAGTCCCTCCTTGGGATTTAACACTGGTGCTTCAGTCTACCTCAGGACCAATCCCTCCTTTCTTCCCAAGATTGCCTCTGAATCGAATATTAACCAGTCCATCAACCTACCAGTCTTCTTCCCTAATTACCAAAACAAAGGGGAATACAAGTTACACTCACTTAATGTGCATAGCCAACTTCACTTCTACATCCACAGGACATCTGGTCATAGGCAATCTGACCAGTTGTTTGTCTCCTTTGCCAAATTTAACTTGGGTAAATCTGTGTCTAAAGTCACGCTGTCTAGATGGATCTCACAGTGTATCCTTTTGGCATATGAAAGTTCTGGCAGACCCGCACCTCAGGGAGTCCATGCCCACTCTACTCGGTCTATGTCTACTTCTGCGGCTTTTAGAGCTAGAGTCTCTTTGGATGATATTTGTTCGGCAGTCACTTGGGCCTCATCTCATTCCTTTATCAATCACTATAAATTGGACATTATCTCCAGAGGGAGAGCATCCCTTGGCTCTGCAGTGCTCCGAAACATCCTTCCATGAAGGCCGCCCAAGGTTCAGGTAACTGGGGACTCTGTCCCATAGGTTGCTGCACAAATGAAGTTAACTACTTCAGATTAAGAAGTTATGTACTCACCATAATGTTCCATCTGAGTAGGTAAACTTCATTTGTCAGCAACCGTCCCTCCCTCCTGCCCCCTCACTTATGAATGTTTTCATACTCAGGTTCATGGGTGTTACCCACTTTATATTGAAAAGTATTAGTCTTCGAGCAGTATCTGCTTTTGGGCAAACTTGATCTGAGGTCAGTCAGGGTTGGCAGGGGATTATGGGTAGGGGGAGGAGCTTGGAGTTCAGATCTAAAGCTGTTGAAAACTGCCGGCTCGGATCCGAATCCCATAGGTTGCTGCATAAATGAAGTTTACCTACTCAGATGGAACGTTATGGTGAGTACATAACTTCTTATTTTCACATAGTACAATCCCTAGATATTTTAAAGAAGAGACCCGTTTCACAACTGTTTCATTTATAGTCGATGTAGTGTTATCATTGATTTTTTTCTTTAATAGTATGTGGTTTGATTTAGAACTGCTAATTTTTAATCCTGAGATGCAGTAACATTTTTTAACTAGTCTAATTCTTGTAAGGATTCTTCTGATTTTATTAAAGTAAGTAAGATATCATCTGCAAATAGCGTTATCTTAGAGTCAAGTTGGTTATATATGTTAAAACCTTTAATTTTGGAATTAGAATGGATTGCCAAAGAAAAAGGTTGTATTGCTAATGCAAATAAAATTGGGGACATTGGACATCCTTGTTTGGTACCTTTAGTAATTTCAATAGATTCAGACGTAGATCCTCCTAATTTTATATAGGCTAAATTATTATTATTATAAGTACTTTTTATAAAAGTAATGAATTGGATAGAGGTTTGCTGTTGTGTAAGCTTTAATATGAAATATTTTAAAACCTTGTAAATAGCATGGTTTTAGAGTTATTGATGCAAATATGAACAAGCAATATTTGACGCCTAGAGGCAGGCATCAGTAGGAGTTAACTGCAGATGCACCTGGAGGCGTCACTCTGATATGAGTTAAAGGTGTTCATCACATCAGTTCCCTGTGAAAAACTATTCCTCCATCTTGGGAGATTAATTTTGTCCTTGAAAATTTGGCTCTGGCTCCTTTTGAGCCTTCTTATTCTTATTTGCAACATCGTACCTGGAAGACTGTTTTATTAGATGTCCTTACTTCAGCCAAGAGAGTATCTGAACTTCAGACTCTAATGGTATCTCCTCCCTTTTGATTTTTTTTTTATAGGGACAGGGCATCTCTGCATAATAATCCTTTTATGCTCAAGGTGGTTAATGTGTTGACTTTTAATTAGTCTGCCCAACTTGCTTCCTATTTTCCTTCTCTGCAGTCTGATAATGAGAAGGTTCTTCACACCATGGATCTACATAGGCAGCTTAGGTATTATTTTTATAAAACAAAAGATATCCACAAATCTGAGCGAATTGTTTCTTTTCCTTCCAGAACATTGGGTTTGGCGGTTTCTAAGCAAGTCATCTCCTCCTGGATTTCTAGGGCCATTCCTTTTGCTATTCATTTCTTGGTAAACAGCCTTCTGCTTCAGTTCAAGCTCATTCTGCCAGGGCAGTAGCCTCTTCTGGGGCTTTCATCAAGGGTTGTATACTAGAGCTATCCTTGAAGCCGTTACTTTGTACTCTGTCCAGACTTTCACTAAACATTACAAGCTGGATGTAATTTTCAGAGCTAGGGCAGGATTTGCCAGTACTATCCTTCATGTGTTTGTGGAGGATTCCTCTGTGTGTTGCTTCTCCCATCCTTTATGGCAGCTTTGGTACTCTTCCCATAGGTGATGAATACTGCAACAGTGATATGGAAGACATAGTACAGTTGTGTAAAATCTTACCAGAACAGTAGATGTACTTTTTTTCAATATTGCATTATTCAAACCTTCCCTCACGCCCTCTACCTTTCTTCATCTGGGGGCACTTTGCTGGCCAATGTGTCTTTGCCACCTTGCTCTGCTGTTTCTCTTTCCTCCTGGATGTTCCAATTCTTCCTTCTCCTGGGGCTGCTGTAGTTCTCCTGGGGCACTTCAATTCTGAGTACTCAGCATATGTATATCATTTTAATGCCTTACACGTGGTCAGGGAGCATACAACTGATGTACAATGCTGGGAGGATGTAAAGGCTTTGGTATACTGGCTGGATGTTGGCTATCCTTGGCAAGAGATCCTATAGCTGATGAATACTGCAACAGAGAAAAGGAAAGCTACTGTTATGGTAAGATTTTACAGAACTGTACTTTCTGCAAGGTATGCTGTAACCTTTTCCCCGGTCTGGTGTCATACTATCCCTTAGGTTGCAGACTGTTTTAGTCTTTGCCCGTTTGTAAGGGAGTACACTGCAGTAGTGATCCTTACGACAGTAGACTGTCAAGTTGTAGTTCTCTGCTGCAATAAGAGCTCTCTCCCATAGTATTACCCTGTTTATTCCGTCATCTCTCCCAACAGTAGAAGTTCAGTGGAGGAGTGGTAGTTGAGGCTGTGGTTTTAACTTCAGAAAGCTTCTTTAGACAAGGATTGTTCTCACCATACAGGGCCCCTCTTTCCTGTGCACCTAGGGTGATTTAAGAGGCCCCACTATAAAGACACATTTACATACCAGTCATGAAAGTTTTGCCCAGAGCCTACTGGCATGCCTGTTGAGGAGCACTTGCTCTAACAGAATATGTTGGGAGGACTTGCTTCATGCTGGGAAGAGGTTAGCTGCACTCTAGGGATCTAGCCAGAAGAATGGGACTCATCTTCAGTTAATTCCCAGAGATGAAGTGAACTGCAGCAGTGATCCTGCTACTTGAACATACACTGTTAAGATGAGCATTTTTATGTAACTACTATTTACCACCAGTTCTTTTAAGAATTACATGGCCTCTTTGACGTGTGCACTTTTAGATTGAGTTCTTTCATGACCATATAGTATTAAAATAATTTTCTTCATCAGTGACACTTCTGCTAGACCTGTATTCTTTGTGAGTACCGCATCATACTTTGCTACCCTTCATCACTCATGTAAGCTTCCTCATCTCTCCTTTTCCTTTCTTTGCTCACTTAAATATATGTACAGCTTGCATCTCCCCTTTTGACTGAACTGAGTTTTTTTTTGTCAGGCTGCTATTCTTGATTCCTTATGCTTTAATTGGTGTTGCTGATTGACTTGTTTCTTCTGTAGTTTCCAATAGTTCATAGAATTAGCTCATTTTAGAAAATAGGCACTGAGCATTGACATTAATGTTTTGCCCTGGTTTAAGAATGGCTTATAAAACTATAAGGAGCGAACAAAAAAACATTTATCAGTCACGTATTCTTAAAGATGTGTTTAAGAAAAGTATCTATTAAAATCGGTTTTACTGAGGCAGATTTAGCTGCAGCAGTTTTCTTAGTGCATAGTCAGCCATATGTAATATACATTGGGTCAAGAGGAATTAGTACGTTACAAGCTTTAAAAGGGGTGTTGAAATGAGTACGTTCACAGGAGGAGGAAGTTTCATTTTCGTGTATTCATGCACTTACATATAGCATAGTGATTACTGAAATACGTATTTGTCATGAATGCATTTTAGAATATTGCAAAACTAAACATCTTGCCAGTACTCAGCATTTCTTTTTTATTTTTGACAGGTTGACTCATTTGCCTTTATCACTGACACACCTACAGCTGAAGGCTCTGTGGTTGTCTGAAAACCAATCTCAGCCATTACTCACATTTCAGACAGATGCTGACCCAGAGACGGGAGAAAAGGTTTTAACCTGTGTTTTACTTCCACAGTTGTCATCTGAGCCAGACATTCAAGGTAAATGAATAGCATGTATGCATTTCTCTTAGGGAGCAATACAAATTTTCTGATTTGTTTTTGTAAACTGGCCTCAAATAGGCACAATGCTGTTTGTTCGGCAGTGATGCTGGTGAGGTAGCTCACAAGGGTGCAGTCAAGAGGTCAGATACAGTCAGCCATATGCAAACCTGCAGTGCTCATACCCAGGTTTATCAGTTATTGCTGTTATAAAGTAATGTTTTAACAGGCATTTTTATTCTCTTTGAATAATGTCATTGGGTGGAAGAAGTTCTCTGTTCCATCTCATCTTGCAGTGGGACAGCTTGGTGATGTAGTCTGTATGTTGATCATGCATGCACCGACTGCTGCAAATAAACTGAATTTCTTCCGTTTCTGGCATGTTTAAAGGGAACCAGGATTGAGCATATATAAACCTCTTTATATATGGATGTTTGCATACTCATGCTGCCCCATTAATGTTTTTCTCTTTACATTTCTTTTATTTTATTATATTATTCTGCACTGAAAAGTAGTACTGTAATGTATGGGACGATGAGATTTCATATTACTAGATGATGCAGGAATTTAAGTTTTTTGTTTTGGAGTATGGAGATAAATCATCTGTGGCTTTTTTTTTTTTTGCAGTCATAGCAATTGCTATGTTTTTCTTTTTATTTTGCAGCCAGATTTATTGGATAATGCTGTTTTTATTAAGGGCACACTGATTGTTGTGTACAGTCAATATACATAAATGTGTAATTGTTATTTTAATATAAAATATTATGATTGGGTTTCTGATCATAAACAGCTTCTGTCCAACTGCCTTAGTGTGCCACATAAGAGTGAAGTGAGTCATAGGCTTTTGGAATTTGAAGCACTGTTCACAATTTAAGCAAGCTGTTTTCCATTTGAACATTGAAAATGAATGAACTGAGGGTAGCTTTTAATTGCTACTCATGGTTAAACATATAGACTTATTACATATGTTTGAATGGTAGCTGTTTTGGAGGTTGTGTAAGAAAACCGAGTGAAAGAAAGAGTGGTTTGGAAGTTTCTAATCTACAGCATTTGTCTTAGCTCTTTAGGACAATGTTGGCATATGCCTCAGTAAAGACGCATCTCAGCTTGCTTTTGCGGTGTATAGAGACGAAGTCCACACTGTAATACAGGCAGCTGGAGTTTGATTAGCAGCCCTGGTATGGAGGCAGTATGGGAGAGGATTGCAGGGGCTTTGCTTGCTTGCCACTTGGGGGGGGTTGTTACAGATGCCCAGGAAGCACACAAAAGAGTATGATTTCTCTGTAGAGACTCTGGAAACCGCTGCCTGTGCAAGGAGTTTGATGGGTAACACTGCATGCTGGCATCATCCCTTATGAAAGTGGGGGAACTTTCATTGCAGACAGCTCTTGGAATGCCCCGTGTCCCATCCATTGCATTGTTGAGTGTACACTAGGATTCAGAGCCACAGAAAGAAAAACATGACCCACCCCTGATGGTTGTATTAATGAAGACCCCCCCCCCCCCATGGATACTCACCACAGTGATGAGGAATGAGTGGGCCAATTGACTTGGATATGACTGCTGATCAGCAGACAGAATGGGGGTAACGTATAACAAAAATGTACCTTTTCAGCCTTGTTAGCTTTAATGTTTTTCTATACCTACTTTTAACATCTTTACATGCAGTCAGACAGTTCCTCAAACAGGTGTGGCATTTGAGACGATCTAGAAAAGAGACCATGGAAATTGAATTTTGTCAGAAAAATGCACACAAGCACCCACTGAACCAGGAGTAGTTTCACCCCTAATGTTACTGAAATGAAAAACAACCCTTATGTTCATCACATCATTTGGGAGAATGTTAGAAATGAGTACTCGTGCAGAGAACCATTTCTGGTGTTTGTAATGACAAAGTCAGGCTGAGAATGAACCCTTCCTTTATGCCTACAGTCACCATTCACTCTTTTTACCCTAACCCTTAGAACATGGCGGAGAGAGTTTTGCACTCTTTGGATGTGCATAGGCAACTTGAGATGGTACTTGGAGAGGAGACAAAATATCATAACTTTAACTTTTTGTATCCTTTGCAGGTAAAATAAATTAAAAGCCAGTTTCCAAATAGTTTCCAGATGTCTGGCTCTGTGTTTCCTTTTGTTGCCTTGCTCACCAGAAGACAGATGCATGCCATATCTCACACAACTGGAAACAGAGCAGCCATAGTATAGGTCAGGCTGGGCATAGACCTTCAGCAGCAGAAGTATCAGTAGTCAATTCTCTGCAACAGTGAACCATTCGAATGTCTGCTAGTATGTTAAGTTCCTTACAGAGATGTACTTAAGTTACAATACCCGTGAAGAAAATTATCCACTGTTTTCCTTAAACAACTTGTCTGCTGTGTACCCTTACCCATGCAAACCTTGCAGAAGAACATGCCCAGCCCCATTCTGTCCCAGGAAGTGCTGCTCTTCAGAGGGTTTTACACGTTTGCTAAAGCCAAAGCTGTGTAACCTCAGTAAGAAATTATACAAGGTAAGTGGAGAACTATTTTTTGTATTGTTGTACCGTGATGCACAGGCTGTGTCACATCCAGGATTTCCTTGTGGTATTGTACATTTGAGGGACACATTTTTTGTTGTCTTTGTCGTTGTATTACTTTTGCTTTACACTGCAATTTGATGTAAAAATCTTTCTTTTCTGTTGCAGCATATTACTATCAGAAGAACACTCCTTGCTGTGCATAGAAAGAAGATAAAATGGCTGATCTGTTTACTTTTTTTAAGTTTGGAAAATCCAGACAGAGAAATGTATCACTACCAAGAAGGCCAATTTAAGGCAATACAGCAAATAAAAACTACATTTATAACAACTTCCTTTATATAAATGTTTAGCAATATACTGCACTTTAATTAAGAGGTAAATATTACTAAACAGTCCGACCCTTAAAAAATTGGGGGAAAAAAAATATCTAGACCTAAAGCTATTTCTCTCTTACTATCCCATCCAGCCCTGTAGAATTCCTCAAGAAAATTGCAAATGAGATCTAGCCAAATGTTTGACTTGGCATGCTGGTCACAGGGTAGTGAAATTAAAAAAAAAGGGGGGGGGGGTGTTCCTTTATACTCAGTCATCTACATCAAGTAAGCTGCTGCAGCTCAAGCCAAGAGTACAGTAGAAAAACAAATGGCTACACATTGTTTGTCTTTCGACTTTTTCCCAGTAAGGGGTCGCCACAGCAGAACTCCGGTCTGCTAATGATTGGCAGTAGATTTTTTTACGAAATGCTGAGGTGCCAGCTCGACGCCCAACCTTCAATGAAGGCATGCCCATTTACGCACGCATGTCTTTCGAACGCTACTCAACCCAATGCAGACTCCACACAGAAGGCACTCCCAAGCCATGCCGAGAATCGAACGGGAGAACGTCTTGCTGTGAGGTAACAACATTACCGCCGTACCACCACGGCAATGGCTACACAAATGATAAACTAAAACTATTTTATAAGGATTAACTTCAGTTGAGTGTCAGGATATACTCTGGCTACCCCCAAAACCCTGAAGTAAATTAAGTGGGTAGTTAGAGACAGAATGATCAGTTGCATAGAAGAGGAACCAAATCTTTAAAATTTCTAAGTAGTTAAAATGGAACTCTTCAAGAGCAAACAGCAGAGAAAGAAGTCTTGCATTATGCCCTTATCCTTTTTTTTTTTTTTTTAATTTTTCCAGATGTGGATTTCTAATACCATGACAGGAATGGACCTTGTTTCTGAGTCAGTGTATTAGTAAAGTTCAGGAAATTGTTATTGCTTCAATCCTTCATGTTTACTAAGTGTGCTTTGCTCAGCACTCTCAATGTACCCGGAATTTCTTCCTTCTGCAGCTAATACAAAGTTACATGTATTGGTAGCATATTTAAGTATGCTTGGACATTCTTTTTTATTAGCCATGTTGCTCCTACTACTCTTGCAGCTATCTTATCCCTCATTGCTCTAGTTTCTTCTCACATTTACTGGCATTTATACATTTGTGTTTGCCACTATGTAGGACATAATCCGTAATACAATCACTGGATATAGCTATTCCAGTGATTAATGATATTTTTGTCTTTTTTTTTCTTTGACTACAATATCTCATTTTCTTGCTTTTGTTTCTCAGCCATTGGTGTAGGATGATCTCATGTGGACAGAACTTCATTATCAGTAATGCTTTGTGGTTCATGTTTTCATTAATTCTCCAGTGAATATATTGCTAGCAGCAAAAAGATGAGCAACTTTTTCTATTTCTGTATAACAAAACTTGCATTTGCCTGCATCACCCACTTTTTGTGTAGACTGTGTAAACCAACTGATGCACGTAGCCCATTATTCTGTGTTACCAGTGTTAGCCTTTCATATTTTGGTGCAAGTTTACCTTTCCTTAACCATTCATGCGGCAGATTTTGATCAACATGTGATTATTCAGGGATTCTGTATACTTGCAAACAAACCACAGAAAATGTAGACCACTCAGTTAAGGTCGTAGTAATGGAAATGATAAACGTATATGAGAGAACAAACCCCTTCCAAATACAGCTACTAAAACTACTTTTTTGTATAAAAAAAACTCTTTTATTGACCATACAAAAAATCATTTTAGCAGCCGTGTTTGGAAGCAGTATGTTCTCTCATATTCTGTAAACTTGCCATTATAATTATGGGCTTTCCAGTTTCTTTTCCTTTTCTTCTGGTCCTTTTCTGTATTTCTGTTTTCTGGCACTTTCTTTTGCTGCCTGATTTTAGTATACTTCTGATTTAATTTCCTTTCTTAATCCTTTCCAGAATGCTTCTGGTAGTCTGTCTTAGACTTGTTTTCTTCATGCTTTAGAATTTTACTAGGCTTGGATTTGGTAATGTCAACAAGTATGTATGAAGTCCCTCATTTGCAGGCCTATACATAGGAGGTTACTAGGCTAGTGGCTCTAGGGCCCTTACAAGGCTAGCTAAGTTCAGCCCTTCTTCATTAAGTGTCTAGAAATGCGGTCTGTTATAAGCAGATATAAATTAGCACCAACTGCCCCTATCTAAGAGGGACACGGATGAAACCCCTTGGGTGAATTTGCAGTTTTCCATCCAGTCATCCAAGTTACATGTGGTCAAGTTTGAGAAGGTCCAAACCTCCATAAGAAGGAGGGATATGTAATATTGTCAAGCACTAGTACTTTATCATGTGATAAGCACAAAGTATTTTTTCTTGTTTTTTTTTGTCCGACTGATTCAGTGCTATTTGAGACCAGTCATTCACACCAAAGCTAAAAGTTAGAACCGGAAGATCAAGAAGTTTTATAATTTGTACTTTGTTCCTAGATGTCAGGGTAGTTGTCAGCATCAGTTTTAATAGTGTTAGTATTCCTGACTAAACATTGTTCTCACTTGTTCATGTTTTAAAGCTAGTTCTTTATATTTTCCCAACTGTTTATATGCCCTCACCTGCTCAAGTTCCCTTACATTCCTATCCCAGGGTGATATTTTCTTGGTGCTTCAGCTTTCTTACTGTAAATGTTGTTTTTGCACATTTATCACAATCAAATGTTGTTCTTACATCATTTGGAGTAGGTTTTAATCATTTGCAGTTGTGTTTTCAGGTGCCTGTTTGAGCTACACATTTTAAATCTTCTGCAAAAAGTAGATGAGATACCTTTGGAGAAGACTGTTTTTAGAAATCTAACTATAGTCACATTCTAATTTAAGTAAGAAATTTATCTGCTTAAGGACAAGGCAAAAACAGCAGTGATGACAACAAATCACTCTGCAGTGTCTCCCTTTGGATTCATATCCTATATCCCTGGGATTAGAATTTGTCCTTTATCATGACTTCATTGTCAAGTGGGTTGCCATTGTTTCAAAGTTACGGTTACGTTATTGATCAGTGTCTGGTATATCTTGTGCATCTGTAAGCATTCCATAACCTCTGAATATGGGTTTTTGTTGAAATTATTTTTATTTTTAGTCATCTATCCATGCCATACTTGGATTATGCCTAATTTTATAGCTTTCTTTTTTGACTTTAACAGTAGATGGTCATTTGCCCCATATGATTTTCTTTTATTGCCTTTTTTCTCCATTGACAAGATTACATTTTTTTCCAAGTGATTATAAATTCTGCATCAGTTCTCGTATATATAATTTATATATTGTTAAAAAGCAAGTTATTGGTCTATAGTTCTTGGGATGGCTTGCAAGCTCATGTTTAAGGAGGAGTGTATTTTTCCTCTTATTAACCGGGCTGGTGTCTGTCTGGGATGTGCATATACGTTTTTTACTCTGGGCTAAATCTTTGTGTAAAGACGTTAATACATTTAGCCAGAAATTAGGTGCTGCATGTAGATCCCCTGTTTTTCCATTTAGGCACCTGTCTTAATTTTGTCTCAATTTCCTTGACTGTTACTTCATCCTATTTCATGTGTTCTATATTAGAACTTTTTAATGCCTGTCTTAACTCCTCTGTCCATTCTGCATCTTTGCTGATGTTCTTCGTGTTTCACTGTTGCAGTCATTACATTTGGGTTATCTGCTTGCAGTAGCCCTCAGTCGGCCTGATTAACAAAGTCTTGGGTCCTGTGCCAGTTGCTGTCCCTTCTTCCATGATGTCAGGTCATCAGGGGTATAAAACATGCAGCCGACACCATTACATCAGTCTTTCTTGCTGTGCGGTGCCAGAAGCATAAGTAGTTCGCAAGTGCCGGTCGGCTGACTCCAGAAATATTCGTTTTCAAGTTTTAGAACCGAAGTCTTCAACTAAAGCTAAGTACCCCATTGGGGAAACTTTTTCTTGTTCCTTACTGATGTCAGTAAAAGTTAATAATTGCATTACTTGTGGAAAGCAAATACCTCATAAAGATTTTAATTCGTACTGTATTCCTTGCCTATGCCCTGACCACGACGTACCTTGCTGTCGGTTTTGTGCTTTATTTAATAAGTGCACTATTTGTCGTCTGTATATTTTTGCCTCCAGATATTTTGGTTCTCTGTTTAATTATCCAGAAATGTCATCGGTTAGCCATCCGACTACTGGGATTTCGAAAAAATGCAAAGATAAAGACAGACCCGCAGAGGTCCAAAACTGCCCACGACGCTTCTCCTAAACCAGTCACCAATTCGCCTGTACTCAGCTTTCATAGCCCCTGATACCCACTACTTCTGATTCGCAGGTCTCTACTGAGACCCATTCAGAGTCTGGTATGCCGCGAGATGCTTCAACTATGGAACCCGCAGATGTCTCTACTTTGGATGGGTCTGGAGCCGCTGTGCAGACACCGGTTTCTGAGGGTGTATTCAGGCTTATGGACTTGCATATTAAACTTATGCCTACTTCTTCATTTAGGCCTAAATCTCGAACCATGCCTAAAAAAAGACACCCAGGCAGCATGCTCAGGCCTCAATGCCTAAAAAACAAATGATAAGAATGGCTGAAGATCTTATAACTCTAATCAGGGGAAGCCAACCTCCCCCTTCTAAGAGACCTAGGACTAAAGTAGTTTATGAATCTTCTGACCAGGATTCCAATTTTTCTGATTCTTCTGATGATCTGGATTTGTCCTTATCTACTTATGAGGATTTTGATGCAGAGGATTCTATTCCCTCCGCTTCCCCTCCAGAGGATTTTTCTTTTGGTGAAACCTTACATACTCTAAGGGAGCATTTCCACTGGGAAAGCCAGGATTTTTCTTATTCAAAAAAGAGGCTTAGGGATTTCTTACTCCTGCCTCAGCATAGGCCTTTAGCTATTCCTCCTGTACTAGACATTGTTGATTCTTTTTCGGAATCTAGTTTGGCACCTGATTCTTTGCCTCCTGCTCCCAGAAAACCTGACCAATATTACAGGGTTCCTGATTCACACAAGTTCCTTTTTAAAAATCCTTTTGCGGATCCAGAGACCATTTCACAGGGACCCAAGGGCATTAAGGCTTCTAATGCTAAAAATCCTACCCCTTCTGATAGAGACTCCAGGGTGCTGGATAGATGAGGTAAGAAGGTTTACACTTCTGCAACCTTGGCCATTAGGGCTTTAAACTGCCAGTTTCTTATGTTAAAGTATCAGCAACATGTTTTTGGATTGTTTAAACAGAAAATGATGTTGATTCCTGATTGTGCGGAAAATAAAGAATTACAGGATTTAATGCATTCTGCTGAACAGGTTGGAAAACATACTTTGCAATGTGGATTTGATTCATTAGTGGCCTCTTGCAGGGCTGCTGTTACTGGGTCTGTGCTCAGAAGGCATGCTTGGCTTAAGGAGGAATCTTTGATCATGTTAAAGCTAAATTGTTGGATGCTCCCTTAAATCAGGACCGTCTGTTTGACAGCAAGGCTGTGGAAGTTCTTAAAAAGATGGAAACTAAAGCTAAATCTATGCAAACTGTTAAAGATTCCTTACAAGTTCAGTCTCCTAGGTTTAGTAGGCATTGGCCCTCTAAGAATTGGTCCTTTCCAGCCCCTTCCAGGTCTTCTCAAGCCAAACCCAGGTATAGCAGAAACCCCAGGTTTCAGTCTCAGGGGACACACAAGACTAAGCAGTGAGGAGTTTCCACACCCAAATCAGGGAGTAGTAAGACTCCCCTTATGGAAAACTGTCTCAATGACTTGCTTTTAAAACTTCCAAGCACTTCCCAACTGAATGCTCCTTTAGGCAGAAAGATTGGTCTGCAGGCCAAAAACTGGGAACTCATTACCCAGGACAAATGGGTCTTAAATATAGTGTCCCAAGAATACAGATTTCACTTCCACTCCTTACCAACAGATCTACCTCCAAATCAGTGGGCAGAGGCCCAAAATCAAGTACTCTCTCTCTTAAACATAGGGGCTATTCAATTGGTACCAGAAGAGGAAAAGGGACAAGGTTTATATTCGAGATTTTTTCTGGTACCCAGAAAAGGCAATACATGGTGTCCTATCCTGGATCTTTCTACTCTAAATACCTTTCTGGTGATTCCAAAATTCAAGAGGCTGACTCTTCACCAGCTGCTTCCTATGCTAGGCAAAGATGCATGGTTGGCAACACTAGACTTAAAAGAAGCATACCTGCACATCCCTATCAGGGAGTCTTGCAGAAGATACCTACGCTTCAAAGCAGGCGACATGCACTGTCAGTTCTCTGCACTGCCCTTTGGCTTATCTACTGCACCCAGGGTATTCACAAAGTGCCTAGCTCCAGTCATTGCATTCTGCACGCAAAGAAATATTCAAATATATCCATACCTGGACGATTGTCTAATTCAGGCAGAAAGCCAGGACATACTTTTGAATCATCTGGCCTTTGTTCAAAGGGTACTGACTTGTCTGGGGTTCACCGTAAATGAAAAGAAATAACACCTGGCACCCTGTCACCAAATTGTATTCCTGGGAGCAAGATTGAATACAACTTCCCAGATGGCTTTCCTCACACCAGAGAAACGGACTTATTTGACAACCTACTTCAAACAAGTGGCCACAAAAACCCAGTTATCTGCAAGGCAAATACTGCAGGCCTTGGGGTTCATGGCCACCTACATTCTTCTCATTCCATATGCAAGGCTGCATATGAGGAAACTGCAGTGGTATCTCAAAAGCCTATGGTGTCAACATTCACAGGACCTAGAAGCTATGATTCCTATCATACCTTGTCTACGCCTAGAGTTCCTTTGGTGGGCAGAGGCCTGCTACCAAAACAAAGGACTGCCATTCACACTACCCCCTGCCACCCAAACCTTAACAACAGACGCATCAGACTATGCATGGGGGGGGCTCACCTGGCAGGGAAGTGCATTTATGGCAAATGGAACCCAAGTCAAATGCACCTACACATAAATCAAAAGGAAATGTTAGCTGTACAGAATGCTCTGACAGCCTTCAAGGGCCACATTCTTCCAGGACAACTAATGGTAAAGGCGGACAACACCACGGTCATGTCGTACATAAACAAGCGGGGGGCTACACATTCTTACCCCCTCTGCAGACTAGCCATGGCATTGTGGAACACAGCCTTGAGCTAACAAGTGAATCTACAAGCTCAGTTCCTGCCAGGAAATCTAAATACACTGGCAGATGGACTAAGCAGAAACCTCGTTCTCACACGAGTGGAAACTAGAACAAAGATTTGCCTCCCCCCAGAACCATCAATTGGACAAATTTTGCACAAGGATTCCCCACAAACTAGCTTGGAAAGTGGATGCTCTATCCTTCAGCTGGAAAAACCTATCAGTTTATGCCTTTCCTCCTCTGCCTCTGCTCTCCAAGGTACTACTAAAGATCAAACAGGACAAGCCAAGATGATTTTAATTGCACCAGACTGGCCACGCCAACACTGGTACCCCCTCCTGTGCAGTGTGTCATGCTTGGCCCCATGGCACCTGCCTCATTCTTCTTCCCTGTTGTCTCAGCAGGAGAACCAGATTCTGCATCCTCAGCTGCAAACCCCTTAACCTAGCAGCCTGGCTAATCACCTAATCTCTCCTTTACCACCCCTCAGTAAATCAGTGATGGATATCATTTTAGAAGCTAGGAGGCCTAGTACTAGAAAATCTTATGCTGCAAAATGGAAAAGATTTTGTACCTGGAACCAATCTCAAGGGATGAGTGCAGCAGTGCCCAATTTACCTCTGATTCTACAATATTTGACTGAGATGCTTCATAATGGCTTGTCCTTTTCCTCCATCAAAATTCATGCCTCAGCCATTTCAGCTCATTATAGCGCAGAGCCTCCCCTCTTCTCTCACCCACTGCTCAAGCAGTTCCTCAGAGGGGCCAGAAATTTAAGGCCAGTGAGGAGAGCTCCAACTCCAGCCTGGGACCTTAACTTTGTTTTGGAGAAACTCACTCTTCCTCCTTTTGAGCCAGCTGCTACTGCAAATTTAAAATTCCTTTCCTGGAAAACAGCTTTCCTTTTAGCAATCACTTCTGCAAGAAGGGTTTCCGCGTTACAGACCCTTATGACAGTGGAGCCTTTCATCATCTTTCATGCGGACAGGGTGTCCCTCAGAACCAATTCCTCCTTCATGCCCAAGGTGGTATCCAGCGTGGCTCATAATCAGTCCATTCATTTGCCTACTTTCTTTCCTAACGCACAGAACAAAGGGGAATGGAAACTGCACTCCTTAGATGTGCACCGACAACTTAGATTCTACTTGGACAGGACTAAACCTCAAAGGAAATCTGATCAACTGCTGGTGGCATTTGCTGCAGAGACGGAGGGGAAAGCTATTTCAAAGCAAACCATTTCAAAGTGGATAGGCCACTGCATTCATTTCAGCTATAAGCACCATGGAAAACCTATCCCACAGGGCATCAGACCCCATTCAGCCAGGGCTGCATCTATCTCTACAGTCTTTCTCAGGGGCGTCCCTACAAGGGACAATCGTAAAAGCTGCTACGTGGAGTTCTGTATATGCTATCACTGAGCATTATCATTTGCCAATTTTCCTCTAAATCCAGAGCTGGTTTTAACACTGCAGTCTTGCAGGGCCTTCTAGATGGTTCTAATTCTATTTAAATTCCTCCTCCCAACCTTAGCTTTGGGAATCTACCCAAATGTAATGACTGCAACAGTGAAACACGAAGAACATAGTATAGTTGTGTGCACTTACCATAAATGTAGATGTTAGAGTGTATTCACTGTTGCAGTCCTGGTTACCTTCCCTCCAGCCCCCTTTCTTCTTTTGGCTGTACCTCTACTCTCACTTACTATGCTCAGAAAGCTTTTTGGTGTATTTGCTTTTTTTGTTGGCGGTATATCTTGTATTATAGATTTAATTGCTTCCCATTAGGGGGCACCTGACATCTGGGGCAAGAAAAACTGATGTAATGGCGTTGGCTGCATGTTTTATACCCCTGACGTCATGGAAAAAGGGACAGCAACCGACGCAGGACCCAAGACTTTGTTAATCAGGACGACTGAGGGCTACTGTAAGCAGATAACCCAAATGTAATGACTGCAACAGTGAATACACTCGAGCATCTACATTTATGGTAAGTGTACACAACTGTACTTTCTCAAAAGGCTCTTCATAAATACTTCTCCAAAATGTACTGATTTCTTCTTTTTGTAGATGGTAATATTTTAATCTGTTTCCAAATTCTCTATAAGAAAACTTTTGGGGTCATCATTAAATTTCTTGTTTTAAACGTTTTTAGTATATATTGTGTATATATCTTCTAAGTTTTTCATCTTATGTTGACATGTATGCATTTATTGGAAAAATGTTAGATGAAAACACAAAGCAGGCCTATTGCTGTGTGCGCCATTCAATATGTTTTGATATTTAGTCAGGAAAAAAACTCAGCACAGCTCTCCAGTAAAGCAAGAAAGGGGTCATACTTGTGGCAATATTAACCCCTTAGCTTTCAGTCTTTTACCTCAAGAATTAGGCTACTCTGGCAGGGATGCTGGGTGTGCCTGGAGAGTTGTTTTTTTTTTTTTGGCTGTGGTGCAGAATCAGGGTTGCCTGGACATGGTGGGGCTTTTCTGGGTTTGATTCTGGTGGCTGTCTGGAAGGCAGTTAATAGAGGATGAAGGTCAGAGTCTAGACCAACTGTGCTGGAAGTGGTGAGTATGGTGGTGGAGATGGAAAAGCTGGAGGTGGGGTCTTTGGGAAAGAGTGGTAGCAAATTGCATGGAAAAAAAACTGGGAATTGTGGGAGCAGTACATGTAGGGTGGTATTTTGGAGGAGGAATGGGGTTTGAGGCAGGGCAGTAGTTGAATGATCTTTGACTGACAATGACTGGATAGATTAAAGGTGATGTATGGCATTTATGACTGGGGATGTGTCAGCATGGTTTGTTTTCATTTCCATGGATGTATGATTACCCCTGTCATGAGTGGTAGTTTAATGGAGATGTTTCTTGTTTATTTTCCTAATTATTTTTTTTAAAGCAAAAACTGAAGAAAGTGAGCGACTCTAAGCCCTGGTACTGTTTTATTTGGAAAGACAACTTATAATCTGGTATTAATGTTTTCCCTTGAACTTATTCATAATGACAACTCCTTTTCTGATCCAGTAGACATTGCTAATATTCTTGCATACACATTTAATGCCAACTTCACCACTGAGACTTCTGTTCAAAGCCCTGAAGTACCTGCATCTCTTACTCCCTCAATTATCACTAAAAATCATTCACTGAATATGCTAACCAAGGCCAAAAATACTTCCTCCATGGGGTCTGATGATGTACCTGGTTGCTTAATTAACTGCGTTAAACATAGCCTTACATACCTAGTCCTTAAACTGTTTAAACTAAGATGTCTGGTGTCATTTTATGGGAACTCTTTGATTGGATGCAAGTCTCATAGGAAGATAACTAGCAAGGGAAACATTGATTAGGTATACGATTCGTTGGCTAGATAGCAAAAATTGAGATAATGATTGGCCAAGAATCGGAGTACATAACAGCTTTTTTCGAAGTTATCACCTTTGGAACTGATTGAAAAAGTGAAATTATTTCCGTATGTATTTTATTATAGTATGGCTATCTAATATACAATTTCTGTATGTTGCCTACTGATGATTTTCTTTTTAAATGTCTTGCTCGTTTTAAGTAGCGCTATCTGATCAATGACCAAGAGCGCTTATACCATTATGAAAAATGCCAAGTAACTGGGACTGGCCCAATAAGTGGAAATTCCACTTGTATTGGATACTATTCCTCTTGGTTGGTGACATAGCAGGAAATTTATGATTGGATACAAGTCTCATTGGAAGATTATTCGTAAACGAGTCAGCGATTGGCCGTTGGATTTATTGGCTGGAAAATGTAAACTGAGACAGAGATTGGCTAAGAACCAAAATATGCAGTAGCCCTTTCTTGAATAAGTTATTGCCTCTGAAACTAATTGAAAAGTTAAATCACTTTTCATCGTCACTTATCTGTTTGCGATGTGTGCTGACATTATTTTTTCCATGTAATTCCTGTTTTTCAATTATGAGTTATGCATTGCAGGTCAGCAAACAATTCTTGCAATGTGGTGGTTTGTGACAAAAGAAGATGGTTATTAGAGACTTGATCTAATGGCTGGTAAACACCAACCTAGCTAATAACCACTTCAAATTTGCTCTTTACTTTTTTTGACAGTGCTTTGCCTATTTCGTACAACAGCAAACCTGGTTGATGTGGTCCAATGACAGGCTGTGCTGTGAATAGCACTACACCATGAGTCCGTGAAAAACACTTGCAATACAAAGTGTATCTAATTGGCCCTGACTGGATATGACTGGCTGGAGAGCAGCGCTGTCAGAGCCTGATGAATGGTTAGAATGTCCTCATTTCATCATTGGAGGATGCCTTGTCTTTTCTATACATTAGTAAACCCGGTGGATGTGGTTCAATGACAGATTGTGCTATGATTAGCGCTACACCATAAGCGCATAAAAAAATACTTGCACTGCAAAGTGTATCTGATTAGAAAAATGAAAGAGAAAATGACCCTGATTGGATTTGATTCTGATTAGAGAGTTGTGCTGACAGAGCCTGATGAATGGTTTGAATTTCTTTGTTTTTTCATTGGAGGATGGTAAACATAGGAAATAGATGATTGGCTATGAACTTTTTTGATCAGCTAGCGAATAACTTCAGGATATAAAGAGCACCAAGTAAATATATGGGCGACTAAATGAATAATACCCTTGTGTTCTATAATCCCAGAATTATTTTATTATTTGTACATTTATAGTTAATTAGCTTTGTATGAGATTTCAAGAAATATTTCCATCTGTGACTGGGTAGAAATACCAAAGAGGAAGAAAATCTGAGACTGGACCAGAAGTATGTAATATATGATTTCCTATTGGTTATTAAAGGAATATCTGGACCGATGATTGAGTGGAAGCAGCTTTAAATTTGAGAGGAGCACATTGGACACACTTGATCTGATGAAGGCTAGTAAGCCAAAAGCGCTTATCAGAAGACTTATGTGCTCCACTACGTTTGTTTTTACTCAAGTTTTATAGAAGATTAAATTTTGCTTTTAATTTTGTCTGGTGTAAGCCGTGGTGGAACTGAGGATTTTTTCAAAGTATTTTCGTATTTATACTCTACCTTCAGTAGTGCAGCTGCGTTGTGTTCTTCTATTTTACTGTACTTGGTAATAAATACCATTTGGAAGGGGGGATATAACTGTGAAGACTACAGGAGTAGTTCACGTTGCTTTGTCAACTTTGTTTGCATTTCTATATAGGTAAGACAGAACAAAAACTAAGAGAATGTATATATGAACACAGGTATGACTTTGAGAAATAAAACAACCATTGCACTTTTTAAACACATCCAGATGTATCCTGAACATTATTTTAAATTTATGATGGTAGAAAAAGTTACCAGAAATATGAGGAGGACCATGGACACTTTTGCTTAAGAAGAGGGAATTATATTGGCAAGACTTAGTGCCTGCAACTGGCCAGGACTGAGTGATGATTCCTGTCTTAGCCGTGTTGTAAAGCTGAAAGTATTTCTGAGATGAATTTCACAATAATAACTTTTTCTTACTAGTAAATTATTGTTAAGGTGTCTGCCGTTCATTTCTAACGTACGTCTTTTATATTTCATTATTTAGTATAACATTAAATTATGGATGCTCATAGTATTTTAGATTAGTTTTACTTAGATGTCCTTCAAGAAAGCAACTGCAGTCATAACATATGGGTTGCCCTGCCTCAGGCAGCCCTCGGTCGGCCGGATTCCAAAGTCTGGGACCGACGTCGGCTGATGTCGCATTTCTCTCCGACGTCAGAGTGGCTGGAGTACATAAGCATCAGCCGACGCCATTTTCTTCAGTCTTTCTTGCCGCGCGGTGCCCGAAGCCGAAGCAGTTCGCAAGTGCCGGTCGGTCAGCTCCTGTATTCTTCGATTCCGAAGTCATCAAAAAAGCTAAGTACCCCGTTGGGGACCTTTTTCTTGCCTCAGCCGATGTCAGAAATTACTGAAAAAGTTAACAATTGTCTTTCTTGTGGTAAACAAATACCTCATAAGGATTTCCACTCTTACTGTCTTCCTTGCCTTGGCCCAGACCACGACGTCTCGGCCTGTGTAGCCTGTGCTCGCTTCAAGATGCGCACTCTTAGGCGCCAGGCGGAGTTCGCTGAAGATTTTTTCGGCGAAAAATTTGCTTACACAATGCCGTCGGAACTTCCGACATCGCAAACTCCCAAGAAACGAAAACACCGGGACCAACATCCTCGGCCCGCGTCTACCACCGACTCCACGCCAAAACCTATCGTGAGTGCTCCGGTTCCCTCTGAGACGGTTTCTCCACTGCTCCGAACCGAAGACACCGGATTACCAACGACTCCGATTCCGGATATCACTCCGACGCCAGTTATTGATTTTCCTCCGGATACCGAAACCGAGGAAATGCCCGAGACCATTGCTGTAGACAAGGTCACTCCTGCACGTGGAGCTGCCAGGCCTCCTATGGCCATGTCTATTAAGGCCTACACTAGGGCTAAAGCAGCCAGCAAAACAAAACATCTTACTACTAAAACCTTACCCCAGCCTACTCCAGAGACACAAATTATGTCTATGGCTGCTGATTTAATTTCTATGATTAGAGGTTCACAGGCCCATCCTGAGAGAGGATCCCAGCCTCCTTCTGATAAAAGGCCCCGGGTTGAACCCTCTGACCCTATTCCGTCAGATGAAGATTCTGAGGGCTCTGTCCACTCTGATAACCAGGAAGAGCTCTTCCAGACCTATGAGGACTCAGATGCAGAGGATTCCATCCCCTCGGCCTCCCCTCCTGAGGATATTTCTTTTGGGGAAGTTCTGCATACCATGAGGGAACATTTCAAGTGGCAAGGCCAGGAATATTCTGATTCCAGAAAGCCTGGACTTTCCTTAAGAAGCCCCAGCACAGGCCCTTAGCTATTCCTCCTGTACTTGATGTTTTGGATGATTTATATTCTGACTCTAGTGTTACCCCTGACTCTCTTCCTCCTGCTCCAGCCAAGCCAGACAGGTATTACAGTGTTCCAGAAACACATTCCCATTTATTCAGGGCCCATACTGCTGATTTGGAAACTATTTCACAGGGGCCTAAAGGAGTTTCAGCTTCCACCTCTAAAAGTCCATTGCCCTCCAACAGGGAAGCTAGGTCATTAGAGAGATGGGGCAAAAAGGTTTACACTTCCACTACTTTATGAGAGCTTTGAATTGCCTTTTTCATATGTTACAATATCAGGATTTCCTGTTGGAAGATTTACAAAAAACATTGGCCACTCCTGATCCTTTAGACAGGAAGGCTTTGCAGGAAGCTGTACATAATACTCAGCAAGTAAGCAATCACTTCCTACAGTGTGGATATGATGCACTGGAAGCTTCATGTAGGGCAGCTATGACAGGGGCAGTCATTCGTAGACATGCATGGTTAAAAGATCAACCTCTACCAGATCATGTAAAGGCAAAACTTCTGGATGCACCTTTGGAAAAGAACAAGCTTTTTGGTGCTAATGCTAAGGATGTGTTAAAGACCATCGAGGAGAAAGCAAAATCAGTTCAGACGGTGAAAGATTTCCTGCAGGTTCAACCCCCCAGATTCAGTAGGAATTGGCCTTCAAAAAACTGGTCCTTTCCTAATCCAGAAAAGTTTCAAAGGGGTAAAAACAGACGTGGCCGAGGAAGAGGCCAATACAGAGGTCCTTACAGGGGATGACAATGGCAGCCAGGAAACCAAAGAAGCAACGCAGGGGTTTCACCTGCCCCACAGCCACAATCTCAATGACTTTCCTCTACTTCCGCCTGCCAGGGAACAAATAGAAGCTCCCTTGGGTGGGAAATTATCTCTGTTTGCAGAAAATTGGCACAGACTGACAAAGGACAAATGGATTTTGGACATTATAGACCGAGGCTACAGGTTCCATTTTCATACCTTGCCAAGAAAACAAGGCATGCCAAACCTACCACCAAACCAGAGGGCAGAGGCTATCAAGCAAATCTCTCTGCTGACTCGGATGAAAGCAATAGAAAGAGTTCCACAACAAGAACAAGGCCAGGGGTTTTACTCAAGACTGTTCCTTGTTCCAAGAAAAGAATCTCAGTGGAGACCAATACTGGATTTGTCCGCATTAAACACCTTTCTCATAGTACCAAAGTTCAAAATGCTGACTCTACAGCAACTCCTTCCCATGCTGGGCAAGGGGTCTTGGCTGATTACTCTGGACCTCAAGGAGGCATACCTGCATGTCCCTATCAGACACAGCTGCAGAAGATACCTCAGATTTCTTGCAGGGCCAGAGCATTATCAATTCTCAGCATTGCCATTTGGCTTATCTACTGCATCCAGAGTATTCACAAAATGCCTGTCTTCAGTAATTGCTCATTGCAGGCTCCAGGGGATACAAATTTACCCGTACCTGGACGACTGCCTCATACAAGCGGACGACAAATTGATGTTGACAAAAAACTTGGACTATGTCATAAGATTACTTCAAGCTCTGGGATACACAGTCAACTTCCAAAAGTCAAGACTGCAGCCATCCCAGCAAATAATCTTCTTAAGAGCCAAATTAGACACAGCCTCTCAAATGGCTTATCTGACACTGACAGAAGACAAGCAAGAGAAGTTAACTCATTACTTCAAAGGTTTAGCAAAACTCACCCAGATGACTGCAAGGAGATTTCTACAGGCCCTGGGTTACATGGCATCCTGCATTCTCCTGGTGCCATTAGCAAGACTACACATGAGAAAGCTTCAATGGTACCTAAAAAGCATTTGGTCTCAGCACAGCAACAACTTGGAGACAATCATACTGCTCATTCCATGCCTACAAAAGGAATTCCTATGGTGGGCCTCGGTGAGCCAGGCAAACACAGGTATGTCATTCAAAAAACCACAGATAACACAGACCATGACCACAGATGCCTCAGACCTTGGATGGGGCGCGCACATGGAAGGCAGGTGTATACAAGGACAATGGTCTCCAAAGGAAACACATCTGCATATAAACCAAAAGGAAATGATGGCAGTAATGCATGCCATCGAGGCCTTTCAACACCAACTTCAGCAAGGCCATTTACTGATACGGACAGACAACACCACTGTGATGTGGTATATAAACAAGCAAGGGGGCACCCACTCTTACCCCCTTTGCAGACTGACAATGCATCTTTGGGAAAAATCACTGAGCCTAAACATCCAGTTACAATCCCAGTTTGTTCCAGGCAAAGACAATGTGTTGGCAGACAGCCTAAGCAGGAATTTCACGGATCCACACGAGTGGAGGTTACATCCGAAGATCTTCACACAACTCACTTCGACATGTGGCAGGCCAGAAGTAGACCTATTTGCCTCTCACCTCAACCATCATCTACAAAAATTCTGCACAAGGACATACCATCCAAAAGCTTGGAAAATAGATGCTCTCTCATTCAACTGGAGCTTCCTAACAATCTATGCATTCCCACCTCTGCCACTGATGACCTCAGCATTACTAAAGATCAAAGCAGAGACCCAAGGGAATCATAATAGCTCCGGACTGGCCAAGACAACACTGGTACCCACTACTACGGAGCATATGTCACACCAGGAGGTGGGCCCTTCCCCAATGGCCTCTACTTTTGACTCAACACAATTTCAAAACAGTGCATCCAAACCTTCAGACACTGCAGCTAACAGCCTGGGAGATCCCATAAATAACTTCGACCTATCTCTCTCCAAGGAAGTTCAGCGGATAATAACAGAGGCTTGAAGACCATCCACCAGAAAGGTTTACTTAGCAAAATGGAAGAGATTCAGCAATTGGAATACCAGCAAGGGACATGATGCATCATTGTTGAACATCCCACTCATCTTGGAAATTTTGGCAGATATGCTAAAGAACGGCCTCTCATATTCTTCCATAAAGATACATGCATCAGCTATTTCAGCTAGATATAACACTGATCCTCCTGTCTTTTCACACCCTTTGCTAAGGCAATTCCTCAGGGGAATCAAGAACATTAAACCACCAAGAAAGGCCCCAGTGCCAGCCTGGGACCTCAATTTTGTCCTAGAAAAACTGACTCTACCTCCATTTGAGCCAGCAGCTTCAGTTGACTTGCAATTTCTCTCATGGAAGACAGCTTTCCTGTTGGCAATTACCTCAGCAAGAAGGGTTTCGGAACTACAGGCCCTAATGGCAATACCACCGTT
This sequence comes from Protopterus annectens, assembly GCF_019279795.1. NCBI lineage: Eukaryota > Metazoa > Chordata > Ceratodontiformes > Protopteridae > Protopterus > Protopterus annectens. The sequence continues at coordinate 86,653,416 of NC_056730.1, read as the reverse complement.
CATAATTTTTCACAGAGACAGGGTTTCATTAAGGACCAACCCTACTTTTATGCCAAAGGTGGTATCTAGGGTTTCTTTAAATCAAGCTATTCATCTGCCTACTTTCTTCCCCAATCCTGAGAATAAGGGGGAAAGACTGTTACATACCTTGGACATTCACAGACAACCGATACTACCAGGACAGAACCAAGGCCAGTAGGAAGTCTGAACAACTTTTTGTCGCTTACGCCCCTGCAGTCCAAGGAAAAGCAATTTCAAAACAGACCATTTCAAAATGGATTGGACATTGCATCAGATTCTGTTATTCCTTTCATGGAAAGACTGTTCCAGCCAATGTCAGACCACATTCCACCAGAGCTACAGCCACCTCTACAGCATTCTTAAGAGGGGTGCCTACTAAGGACATTCTAGAAGCTGCTACATGGAGCTCCATGCATACATTCTCCAGACACTACAATCTCCCTCTATACTCCAGATCCAGAGCAGGCTTTGCTTCGGCAGTCCTGCAGGGTTTGATTGCCACACCATCTTTTTCCTAGAGCATTCCTCCTCCCGCAGCTAAGCTATGGTATTCTACCCATATGTTATGACTGCAGTTGCATTCTTGAAGGACATAGTACAGTTTTGTACCTACCATAAATGTAGATGTCCGATAGACATGCAACTGCAGTCGGATTTTCCCTCCCTCCATACCCCTCTATGCCTAGGGTCCACTCCTATCCCTGTTTCTCTTAACTGGGGGTATCTGTTATGGTGTATTTGTTTTATTGCTCATTTATTTGTCTGGAATCCTGTTTTTGTCTTCCAAATTTGATTACAGCCTTCCTTGGAGGGCACCTGGCATCTGGGGCAAGGAACACTGAAGAAAATGGCGTCGGCTGATGCTTATGTACTCCAGCCGCTCTGACGTCGGAGAGAAATGCGACATCAGCCGACGTCGGACCCAGACTTTGGAATCCGGCCGACCGAGGGCTGCCTGAGGCAGGACAACCCATATGTTATGACTGCAGTTGCATGTCTATCGGACATCTACATTTATGGTAGGTACAAAACTGTACTATTTTTATAAGTCAGTCTAGTTTTTGATTTTTAAGGCTTGGCACTGTAAAGATTTGTGATGACACCATGTTGTAAGTCATGTGATCTGAGTTGGAGGGATATTTAAACTGTTGATCCAGGTTGTTTTTATCTGATGAAGTCTTCTGCTTTTGTGGACGAAAGTGCTCATCACATTAAACTTTATGTTAATGACCATGGACATGCAGTCTGTTTTCTTTGGGACGATAGCTGTTTGGTGTGTTTTTGCAGTTTTTTTTTTTTTTTTTGTGTTTAATGGTTTTCTGTGTACTAGACAACTTCAAAAATCACATGTGAACAAGAGGATTCAAAATATTAGGTGAAGGGGTAAATCAGGCCTCAAATAGGGACATCCTAAACTGAACCTGAAAATAGGAATGTTCCTTCAAAATAATGACAGTTGAGAGGCCTGACTAGGGTGCCACCACTGGGGTTTATTCCTAAACTTGGCACTGTATTTGTGTCTTATGTGGATTGTTACCTCTGTGCATGCTTTGAGGTGGGCATATAAATTATCTGAAACTGTGGCAGCATGTGTGAGAGTCGTGAAGGTGAAGAGAGCTGTAACTTCATCAGGTCATCAGTTAGGTGGAGTATGTTTGCCGTAGAATGCTCTGTAAAGACAGCATGCTATGTCTGGTTTTACCCTAATAGGGATTGCTACTGAATACTGGTCAGATATGACCAGTGATTGTGTCTGAAGATATTAAGCATAATGGAGCAGTATTGGTGAGTGCAAGATCCAATGTTTTAGTACCCCTAATTGGAACTAGAATTAGTTGGTCCAAGAAGGTGGCATTAATGAAGGCCAGGAATCTTTGTGTATCGATTTTAATGGTGCTGTAGATTTCCCATTTAGTGGACAGATGGTTGAAATAGTCCAAGATAATAGTGTTAGGGAGGGATGCCATTTTATTTTGATATGCATCATAGACTGCAGGTGATGGGAGCAGGGCTCGCTAGTTTGCAGTGATGTGGAAGGCAGTTTTATTTACTTTGAGAAGGATATGCCTTGCTTCATGCTCCTGTCCACACAGATTGCAGCTAGTAGGCAGGCTGTGCAGACAAGTTCAGGTCAGAGATAGCTTACACAAGTAAGTGCAAGTTGTGTGCATATAGCAGTAGTGGGTGTGAACTATCAGGATTTACAGGAAGGTATAGTTCCACTAATGCTGTGTAAGAGAAGGAAATTACTTGTGCACTCAACATTTTGTGGAACTACTACTGTCACAGTGCTGCTTCATGCATTTAATGATAAACAAGAAAGCCAAAGAACCAATGGAAATCAAGTAAAACCTGGAGCTAAAATGTTGACAGCTGCATGCAGCAGTTAGTCTTGCTTTCTCCCTAGATAGCCTCTACACCTGACCAAACAAATTAAGTAAGGAAATGCAAAAGGCAGTCAAACAATTCAGAATGCAATTTAAAATGGCAGAAACCGTTAGTCATTTTAAATGCAGGCACAAAAAGTACTTTCCTGTGATTTTTTTTTTTTTTCCTGAAAGTCAACAGGTCCAGAAGCAAGTGTAGCTCAGACTTAGAAAGAAGACAAGGACTGAACTGTGCTCCCCCCCCAAAAAAAATAGAAAAACAAAAGAGCCAATGGAAAACAACTGCAACCTGAAGTAAAAGTGGTAACAGTTACATAGAACATGCGGCAATTAGTCAAACTCTCACTTAGATTGTCAGTCTATCTTTATGGTCCCTTTACCCTGCCAAACATATTAACTGAGAATATGCATAAGGCAGTAGCACAGGTTGCAGGTGAATCATCAAAAAATATGAAAGTGATCACCTTTCTTTTTTTGATCTATACGTCTGAGCTCCAAGCAAAGAACAAACGCTTCTGGTTAACAGTTTGCTGATGACTGCAAACTGGGGGTTAAGTCACCCTCTGGCATCAAACCTTTCTAGAATGAACTCTCCCTGGCAAGTTCTTGGTGTACTAAAAATGGACTCAAATTAAATTCTAAAAAGTGCAGTTTTGTCACTTTTGGTAGATAACCACTCTCCTCTTCATACTGTATAGACAACACCATTAGAAAATGAAAAATATAGTGAGAGAATTTTGATCTTAGGTTGATAATTCCCTTTCTTTTGTCCGTCATGTGACAAAGGTTTTCAGAATCCTAGAATCACAAGATGTACAAAGAAACTGGTTCATGTGGTCATTTACACTTGACAAGTGTCCACTGTTAGACCTTACCTTCTTTTTCAAGGAACAATAGACTATTCGTACTGGGGTGAACTTAGACATTTTTGTAAAGTATAAAAAAGAATTATGGACATGGGAAAGATAGATTTGATATAGAGCAATATTTGTGCAAAGGAGAAAGCCAAGTTAATTAATATAGAGAAGGCAGCCACAAAGATATTTGACGAGAAATACAGGCAAAGGCATCCAGATAAGGAAAAATTCACAATAAAAAATTAATATCAGAAAGATGGAATGTGGAAAAGAAGATTAATAAAGCAGAAGTTAAAGAAATAAAAGTTGAAGTTATGGAGTGTCTGCAAAGTGAAGGATTTAATATAGAAAGTCTAACACAGAGTATGTTACAGCATGATGGAGCGAGTCCCCAAAGTAAGGAGAAGCAGGAAGATCAGGAGACACCTGAAGAAGAAATATGGACATGGGAAAGAAAGAGATTTAATATGGTGTAATATTTATGCAAAGGAGAAAGCAAAACTAACCAATACAAAAAGAGCAGCACCAAAGATATTTCAAGAGAAATACAGGCAAAGTAATCTGGATATGGAAAACTTTACCATATAAAAAATAAGGCAAAGAGGAAAAGTAGAAAAGGAGATCAGTAATGAAGAAGTTAAAGAAATAGAAATTGAGGTTATGGAGCACCTGCAAAGTGAAGGATTTAGTGTAGAAAATCTAATGTAGAAAGCACCACAACAGGATAGAGCAATGGGTATCCAAATTAAGGGGAAACCAGTGGAACAGGAAACAACTGGTCAGGTGCCATATCAAGATATATTGGACCCTTCCACAGGAAACCAGTATAAATGTTCACTTGAAGCTAGACAGCAAGGGAAGGAACAGGAGACTGTGGAAACTCTCATCCACTCAATGTTGAGTGATAGGCCAGTGAGTTCCCATATGACAGAGCAACGAATGGCACAGGATGAAACTGAAGAGAAGGTGCCACAGGAAGATGCTATACAACTGTCTATAGAATGCCTGCAGGAAGTGGAAAACAAAGGATGTGCCCTCAGTCTGGAAGAAAATGAACTAAGGGAAGGGTTGCTTGATTTAATGAACATATTAAAATCAGTGAAAGAAATAGACTGCAGGTCAATAAAACCCCAAAAGTCAGACGTTTGGATAAAATAAATGAACACAGTAATTAGGACTGTCCATAGAGATCCATCCGATATAACAGAAGTAAACAGGATATGTTACTGTGCAGCTAAAGTTCTACCACAAGAGCACAGGGTAGTGAGGCAAAGGAAGGGGAGAAATCAAATACCATCATGGAAGTATTGTGCAGAGAAAAATATGAAGCAGTTAAGACGAGAAGTGTCACTGTTAGACTGTAGACGAGGGAACAGATCAACAAAAATACTAAGAAAGAAAGATGTGATAAGCAGTGCGCAGTATTAGAACCAGACCAGGATCTGTCATGCACTATCGCAAATAAATTAAAAATTGCAGCACAGGCGGAAAAACTTAGAAGATACACTGATACATATAAAGGAAAAGACAAAATAAGAAATTTACTGAGTACCCAAAAAAGTTTTATAGAGAATTGGGAAACTAGGTAAAAGGAATTGAAAGACTGCCAAAAAAAGAAGAAATAGATGCATTTTGGAGAAGTGTCTATGAAGATCCTGTGGAACACAACAGAAATGCTAAATGGATAAAAGAACTGAAGTAAAAGAAAGAATAAGAAGTTTAAAGGTACAGTATATGACATAGGATGAAGTAACAGCCAGAGGAATTGAAGCAAAGTGAAGAAAAGCCTCTAACTGAAAACCCCAGGCCCAGATGCAGTGCCTAACTTTTGGTTAAAAGTATTAACATCTTAGCATGAAGACCTAGCCCATGAGTAAGAATTATTTATATACGCACCCTGAACAGACATCAGTCTGGCTAACAACAGGTAAAACAATGCTCCTACTTAAGTGCGAACCTGCAAGCTACCCCAAAAATTATAGACCAATAACTTCCGACGATGTATAAACCATACATAGGAATTGATGCCGACACAGTTTATAGTCATTTAGAAGAAAACTCAATTATGGCAGTAGAACAAAAGGGCAACAAAATAAAGTCATATGAAACAAAGGGTCATTTGTTATTAAATAAAGTCATAGTGGAGAACTGTAAAAAGGGGAAGAATCTAAGTATGGCGTAGATTGACTACAAAAAAGTATTTGATAGTATCCCACATTCATGGATAAAAGAGTGCTTAAAAATGTATAAGGTACACCCTACACTGATTGACTACGTTACAGTGACTATGAAACAATGGCAGACCACTTTGCAATTAAACCATGATAAAGGACAAGTTACTATCCCAGGGATAAAAATTCAAAGGGGGATATTCCAGGGTGACTCTGTCACTGTTGCTACTCTGCCTTGCCCTTAACCCATTAAGCCGTCTACTTAACAGCTTAGGCCATGGCTACAGTTTGGCTCCTAGAAAACAGAGTCTAAAGACTTCTCATCTTCTGTTTGTCGATTATTTAAAACTGTATAGCTCATCAAATGAACGCACAGCTGCAAGTTTTTAAAACTTTTTCAGATGATATTAGAATGTCATTTGGTCTTGATAAATGTGCAAAAGCAACCTTTAAATCAGGAAAACTGCAGCAACAGGAAAACATCAGTTTGGGACAAGAATGCAATATAAAAGAACTTGAGCAAGAGGGAGTGTATAAATACTTGGGAATTGATGAAGGATCAGCAATAAAACACAAACAAATGGAAATAAAACTTAGTAAGGAGTACTTCAGAAGGCTTAAATTAATCCTAAAAATAAAACAGCACTGACATCTAGGAACAAAATCCAAGCTATAAACCAGTTTGCTCTTTCTGTCCTAACTTACAGTTTTGGAGTGATTGGCCCCAAAATGTGTTGGATAGATTAGATATTAAAACAAGAAGGATGTTTCATGCTCATCAAATGATTTACAAAAATCGGTGCATACCAAGATTATATATTCCCCTTTCCGAAGGAGGGATGGGCCTTCTTGAAATCGATTACATGTACTGATCTGCAATCGTGGGACTTCCACATATCTGCTGACCTCACAAGACCAAATATAGTGAAAGTTTTGAAACGTGAGGAGAATAAATCTAAGATGACTTCTCTGCTTAACCTAGCAGAAGCATATCGCCATCAAGCAGGAATGGAAATCAAACCAGAAGTAGATAAAAATCAAGCAGCAACTGAATGTGCCAAAAAACGAAAGAATATAAGGTGAATGACCAGGTGAAAAGGCAAGAAATGTAGAAAACTCATAAATATAGTTTCAAGTATAGAAAAATTCTGGAAGAACCTCATATTGATCAGGAATGAACACAGGAATGGTTAAGGAGAGGTGAATTTAAACCAAGAGATGAAAGGTTAATATTGGCGGCTCAAGATAATGGGCTACGTACACACCGGTTTACAAAGTCCATTGAACATGCGGGAGAAACGGACAAATATAGATTTTGTAAAACCAAACTGGAAACTGTTGCACATCTGGTTGCTGGTTGTGATATACTAATGGGAGAAGGACTGTATACAGAAAGGCATAATAATGTGGCGAGACTGTTGCACTGGGGATTGTGCAGACATTATGGTATTGAAGTGGCTGAAAAACAATGGAAACATGAGCTACAAAGCTTTGTAGAATGTGATGAAGTTTACATTACATGGGCTCATCCATTATCAACAATTCAAAAGATAGATGCTAAAAAACAGATATAGTACTCCAAGAAAAGGAGACGAGTACCATTGAGCATTGAAATCACCACACCCATTGACTACAGTGTCCTGCGTAGAGAGAGACAGAAAGGCATAAAATATCAGGATTTGCAAGCAGAAACTAGAGCAATGTGAGATACCCAGATACTTCCCATAGTAGTAGGAGCAACGTGTCTTATAAAAACATCTACAGTCATATTTAGATATGCTACCAATACACAAGTCCATACAAATTACAGGAGTCGTCATTACTGGACACATTGCAGGTGCTACGAAGAACACTTTTGGCTCACACCAAAGAGTGAAACAACACTAATTTCATGAACTTTATTCGTACTTTGACTTCGGAATGGGGTCCATTCCTGTCATTGTATTAAAAACCCCCAAAATTTAGAGAAATTAAAAAAGGGTGAATTTATGAGTAACCATCTGATGTTTCATTTCTTTGGAGGGCCTTTTATTTAGCACAACTACAACAGACCAATTATCAAGTATAAAGCCCCCTTTGAGATTTGTCTCACTAAACACAACAAGCAAATTAGAAAGATTACTAAGGATGTCCTTCTATTCTGTATTATAGTATTCATAACATGAGGGATTCCCTGCCTTGGGTGACCTGACATTCGGCTAGTATACGAAAGCCTTTTACTACTAACAAGTACTTGCTACATCGCACGTATGCTCCTCGTGAACATAGAGCAGAAAAGCAAGGTCCACACGTACTATCCTTAGAACTCCACAGATCTCAGAGATTCACAGATCCAAACAGCATCTTCAGTCTTCGGTCTGCTCGCCCAAGTTGTTTGCTGGTCTATCAGGCTGTTTCAGATAAGTGCCCCGTTGGGTATTTTTTTTCCTTTTGCTACTGCTTTTGTGTGAGATTTTTTTCATGTCATCCAAGAAAGGCAAATACCAGTGTTTGTAGATAGATTCCACCAAAGAATAGTCATAAGCAGTGCTTGTTTTGTTTAGGGGCCTACTCATGATCTTAAATCTTGTCCCATTTGCCAGGCCTTTATGCCAAAGACCTTACACAGTTAGCTTTTGTCTGTAGCTATTTACCTTGAGAATCCGCTTCTAAAACTCTTGGCAAAAGATGCTGTGGAGGGAATTTTTGGGCCTGAGGTCAAGTCATCTTTGAAGAGAAAGGCCAGGAAGTCTGGATCTGGCTCTTTTGCTGCCCCTCCTCACCAGACGTCTGTCTCAAGGCTGATGAGGGCTTAGGGATGCATCTGATTCTTGGGTCGGATTCGTCGGCTGGGACCTCTTCAGTGGCCACCACAGATCCCTCTACAGGCACATTTCTGCAGACATCCACTTTGGATACTCAGGGGGGGACCTTGAGTCGTCACTGAAGGTCTTAGGGGAATCCCTCAAATTATGGTTAGGGAAGAAGTTCTGATTACAGTTGTAGAGTGTAGGTCAAAGTTGGGCCCTTCCACTTTTCATAAGGTGGGTATACAGTTAAAAAAGAAGCAAAAGACTGAACATCTTTCTGCTCCCAGAGACCCTCAAAGTGAATGGCAGCATTTTTATTCAGGGCTTATTTGATGCCATTATGGCTTTAAAGCCTCCTTTGAGAGTGTCCGTCTCTTCTCCACCTTGGACATCTTCCCATTAGAGGAGAGTTAGAGAACAGGAGTCTTCTGAAGATTAAGTATCTTCAGATGATTCCTTAATGTATTCCACCCAGATTCCATTTCCTTTGGAATATGCATCTCTGGAAGAGGAATGTAATGGCACAGAATCTTCTATAGACAAGATTACGTTTGGTAAAACTATTGCTAAAATGAGGGAATTTTTCAAGTGGGATTTCTTACAGGTTTCAGATGTGCAGAAGAGATATTATGAGCTCTTACATATGGGGTGTCTCTCCCCTTGTGCTGTTCCGCCAGTTTTGCTTGCTTTACTGGATGCATTCTCTTCAGCATCCCAGGCTCCAGAGAACATCAAATTTCTTTTGAGTGCTCTTCAGTTGACCCTGCTGTGGTTTCTGTGGCTTCAGATAAACCCTCCAAACTACTGCCATCCGCTTCCCTTTTTCCTTCTAATAAGGAGAGCAGGACTCTGGAAAGGCCGGGCAACAAGGTTTACACCTCTGCCACCTTAGCTTTCCATGCTATTAATTACCAAACTCATATGACCAGATATGTATGTCCTGGCTGTCCTTTCCCAGGCCACATAAGTTGTTTCTGACCTTCCAGATTCAGAAGGGAAGGCACGTGCCTTTTCCCTGTTAGGGGCTTCCTCTCAGTTAGCATGCCATTCCATTAAGTGCAGCTATGATCCAGGAGAAGCATCCTCCAAGGCAGCTGCATTAGGCTCTGTTTTGAGGAGGTACTCTTGGTTAAGGCTTCAGCCATTGCCAGATTACATTAAATCTAAGTTAATAGACCCTACTCTGAATAATAATGCTCTGTTTGATATTGCTGCTGCTAATTTGTTTAAGCCCTTGCAGGAGAAAGGTAAGGAGGTACAGGATTTGAAATGCGCCAAAGTTTCACAGAAACTATCCTTCCAAGACACCTTTTGTTCGTAAATAGGCTCGCTTAACCCAATCTAAGAGCAAGAAGAGTGGTAGGGAGAGCTCCTTCAGCTATGGTTTATCAGGCTGCTCTTGCCCAGAAGCAGCTTTTTCCTCACAAACCAGGTAGTCTGTGACTATCGCACTTGCCACAGCCATTATTCCTCTTTCCCTTCATCTTTCTCTGTCTCTTCCAGTTTGGGAAAACACAACTTCACACACATATGGGTTCTTTCCATTTTTCAACAAGGGTATTTCATGGCCTGGAAATCTCTTCCTCCTTTCATGGGCATTCTTTAGCCACTTCAGGAACAGCTGCAATTCTTCCCAGAGGTGCTTCAGGAGTTGCTGAATCTTGGAGCAGTTCAGGAGGTTCTGGCCCACAGAGGAAGAGAGTTTTATTCCAAAATGTTTCTCGTGCCCAGAAAGGATTGTCCTTGAAGACCAATTCTGGATCTTTCGCACCTTGATATTTTCATGAAGGTCCCTTCTTTCTGCCCATTGGTCTCTTCAGACTTTATTCTCTCTCATTCTTCCTCAGGCTTTCATGGCCTCGCTGGATGTCAAGGTTGCCTAACTTCACATTCCTATTCATCCCCTTTACAGGACATTTTTACATTTCTATGGTCTCACATTTTCAGTTTTCTGCTTTGCACGTTGGCCTTTCTACTGCCCCAAGGGTATTCACCAAATGCCTAGCTCCTGTAATTGCTTTCTGCAGGCGTTGAGGGATCCAAGTTTTCCGGTATCTGGGCGATCTGCTTCAGAAAGCCTCTTCAGAGATCTTACTGCAAGCACCTACTTAGTCATTTCTCTTGTGCAAAGTTTGGGGTTCACAATCAATTTCAAAAACAACTCTCACTCCTCCTCAGGATCACTGGGGTCTAGGATACAGACAGACTTTGTTAGCCTCTCTGCGTCCTCTGAAGGCTCTGTCCCTCATTTCTTTCTTCCAAAATCTTCTTCCTGTACACTCAGTTACAGACAGGGAGTTCCTGAGACTTCTGAGTTTTATGGCATCCACCATTCCAATGTTACCTCTGGCAAAACTCCATATGGGGAAGTTTTATTGGTACCTGAAATCAGTTTAGATGCAGCATGCACATCCTCTAGACTACCTGGTTCCTCTTCTTCCCTGTCTGAAGAAGGAACTTTGTTGGTGGATTCAGCAAATGTCTCTGAACCCAGGCCCCCTTTGCACACTCCTCTTCCCTCTCAAGAGTTGTTAACAGGTGCTTCAGATCTAGGTTGGGGAGCAGTCTTTGGCTCCTTGAAGGTACAGGGATTTGGTCCCCTTCTCAAAGAAAGGAGCACATCAGCATCATTGATGAGCGCTTCTGCTGGCTCTTCAGGCCTTTCATCTTTTCCTCTCAGGACCTCTCAAATTGTTTACAGACAAATACCACAGTCCCCTGGTATGTAAACAGACAGGTGGGGATGAAGTCCTATCTTCTGTGCATGTTAGCTCTCATGACGTGAACTTGTAGTTCATTACCTTGTCACTCTTTAGGTAGTCCAGTCAGAATTTTATGGCAGATACTCATAAGTTCCTTGACTCAGTCCCATGAATGGATGCTTCATAGGGATGTGTTTTTGGACATTGTCCACCAGTGGGGTACTCAAGTAGATCTGTTTGCCTCCTCTCTAAGCAACCAACTTCCTTAATTCTGTGCCAGGTCCTCTGGTTTGGAAGGTGGACACCTTATCGGTTTCTTGGAAGGGGATGTTTCTTTATGCACCCCCCCCCTTTCCTCTCATTCTGAACGTCCTGTTCAAGATTCAGCAGGTCAAACCAAAAATCTTGCTGGTGACTGTTCAAGATTCAGCAGGTCAAACCAAAAATCTTGCTGGTGACTCCCTTTTGGCCAAGACAGCATTGGTTCCCTCTTCTGCATTTAGCCAAGGCAGTCATCACAAGTTATCTCAGAGTGGACTTTCTCACACAAGACAAAGGCTCTGTCATTCATCCACATCTGTCTACTCTGCATCTGACTGTGGGTGATAGGATTTTGATTCCTTTCAGTCACCATTTCTTTGAGGATGTACTTAGGGTTCTGCAGGAAGCCAGGAAACCCAATGCTAAGAAATCCTATATATCCAAATGGAAGAGGTTTTATGTTTGGCATCTTTCACGTAACCTGGATCCACTGACACTGGATGTACCAGTGGTTCTATCTTATTTGTGCGAGTTGCTCAATGCTGGGTTGGCTTACTCCTCTGTCAGGACCCACTTGTCAGCTATTTCTGTTTTTGTCTGACTTTGTCCTCCTTTAGCCTCTAGAATTGAGTAAACAATTGCTCAAAGGTGCCCTTTACATTAAACCTACCAGGAAGCCTGTTCCTCCTCCTTCTCCTTGGAATCTTAGCTTTGTTTTGGTAAAACTGACTTTGGCTACATTTGAGCCTGCAGCTTCAGCTTCCTTGCAATGTTGTAGTTGGAAAATTGTTTCTTTAGCTTTGACTTCAGCCAGATGAGTGTCTGAGCTTCAAGCCCTTATGGCTTCTCCTCCTTTTTTGTTTTTTTTCATAAGGACAGGGTGTCCTTGTGTACTAACCCCTCTTTCATGCCCAAGGTCATGAGTGAGTTATCACTTAATCTATTGATTTGCCAACTTTTTTCCCTTCTCCACAATCTGCTAGTGAGAAGGTACTGCATACCGTAGGTGTGCATAGAGAACTCTGATTTTATTTGAATAGGACTAAGGCAAACAGGAAATCTGATCAGCTTTTTGTTTCTTTTCATCCCAGGTCATTGGGATTGTCCGTTTCTAAGCAGACTATTTCTTGGATTTTCTTTGTCATGTTTTTCATAGTAAAAGCCTTCCTTATTCTGTTAAGGCTCATTCTGCTCGGACTGTGGCTTCTTCTAGTGCTTTTTTCAAGGATTTGGACACATATTCCATTCTTGAAGCAACTATTTGGACTTCTGTACATACTTTTACCAAACATTACAGGTTGGATGGAGTTTCCAGATCTAGAGCTGGCTTTGCTAGAGCCATTCTTCATGCTTTTTTTTAAAGAGATTTACTGGTCCTTCCACGTTTCTTCCTGAGATTTGATAGTCTCCCTCATGTGATGAATACTGCAATAATAAAATAGACGTATAGTATAGTTGTGTAAAATCTTACTATAATGATGTCCTTCTCTTCACTGTTGCATTATTTTATCCCTCCCTCTCTCCTCTCCTCTGAGAGGATGTGCAGTTTACCTCTCTTTTTCCTTGGATTGGCATTCCTCTTGGGGCGTTCAGTTCTGAGCATAGTACATGGGAACGTTGCTTTTATGCCATACATTTGTGAGGAGCATATGTGCAACGTAGCACCTACAGTAGTAAAAGTCTTTGGTATACTGGCCAAACATCAGGTCACCCTAGGCAGAGAATCCCCTCATGTTACACAACTGTACTTTCCTTACCAAAAAAGATCACAGACCTGAAGTTCCTGATCTTACTTTCAAAGTGCCGTACTACATTTGTATATAAATTTATTTGTATTGAATTGATTATAACTTATCCAATATTGTCAAACTTCCTGCCAATGTACATATTACTTAAACTGTACTTCAGTTGTAATTTTTATTGTACTTGGTAGCTTTTCTCCTCGAGCCTCCACTGAAAACGGGCTTTGCACGGCCCAGTGCACTTTCCCAGTTAAACTGCAAATAATTAAGAAATAAATCTATCAAGATAGGTCTTTTGTTCAGGACTCTGAGAGGGTGAGATACAAGCTTTTCATGAAAAGGGAAGAAAAAAAAGCTTCTATTTAAATGTTGCTTAAATATTTAAGTTGCGCTTATAGTGATCTATATAATGGTACTTTTTGTACTTTTTGCGTTTTGTTCATCTTTTAGACAAAAAAAGTTATCAGTATAGGGTCTTAGTCTTGTAGCTTTATTTGCAGTTGTGTGAAGATTGTATGTTACTGCAAGACTTGAGCATTTTTTGTATATTATACTGCATTTCAGTTTCCATAAGCAGAATTCCATGTAAAAGGTAGCTTTTTTATATTCCAAAGCCATACTAGGGCATCAATCATCTTGTAGCTTATTTCGTAGTTGTGGTAGGACTGTGATCTGCTTCCAGATTTGAGCTTCATTTAGTCATTTATTACAGCATTACTGGTAAATTAATGCATAGTGTTGTTGCCTTAATCTGAGGTGAGATTGCAGTAGTGGCAGTATTGTGAATTCTTTTCTAGTAATTGTGCTTCAGTACTTAATATACCTGCTAAAAGTTGCATTCCAGTGCCTTTCTGTTCACTTGCTAATGCCTCTCCCCCTGTTCTTTGAGTTTCACCCCCCCCCAACTTCTTTAACTTTAAGGTAAAGGTTTCTGAAATTCTAACCACAGGACTTGACCTCCAATATTGGCTTTATTTGACTGGATCCCTCTAGCAAGTCCACTGTATTTAGCATAGAACTACATCCACACACAGTCTTTTGTTCAAGACTCTGAGAAGTGTGAGATATATGCTGTTCATGAAAAGGGAAAAAAAGCTTTTATTTAAATTCTGCTTATATATGTTAAGTTGCATTTATACTGACCTGTGTGATGATTTGTACTTTTCTGCTTTTTGTCCATGTTTTAGCTAAAAATGTTTTTCCATTTTTTCACTGTTCTAGGGCCTTAGTCTTGTAGTTTCATTTGCGGTTATGTGAAGATTTGTGTATTACTGCAGGATTTTGCCATTGTTTATACATTATACTGCATTTCTATTTCCATAAGTAGAATGACATGTAAAAGTAGATTTCTTTTGTATTTTGAACCCAGTCTGGGGCCTCATTCAGGCTTGTAGCTTTTTACACAGTTGTGCCAGGACTGTGATCTACTTCCAAATTTGAACTGCATTTAGTCATTTATTACAGTGTTAGCGCTAAATGTTTGCATAGTCTGGTGCTTTAGTCTGTGATGGGATAGCAGTAATGGCAGTGTTGTGACTTTTGCTGAATAATTTGTGTTTCTGTACTTTTATAACTATATATACCTGCTTAAAGTTGCATTCCAGTACTTTTCTGTTTACCTTGTGACTCTCCTCCCCTGTTCATTGAGTCTGCCCCACCCCTATTGAGATATTAAGCTAAATTTTCTGAAATTCTATTAATAGGACTAGCCCTCCAGTTTGATTTTTTCCTGAACCCTCCACCATTCTGTTGTGGTTTTAAAATACTGTCTCTCTCTAGATTTTGTCCCTTATGGTAATGTGATTTCCTTCTTTCCCCTTTCATTGCTGTTGTCTGTTCTGTAACCTGTTTAAGTACATTCTTACCCATTGTTTTCCATGTATCCATAATACCAAGTACCCACCCAGCAAACCAGTATTGCACTTGATTAAATATCCCTTACTACAAATTATTTCCTGCTCTTTTTTCGGGACTCCCATCTGCTTGGTGCCCCTTCCACACACACAGAGAGACCACTGTGTAACAGTCCACAACCTACAGTATCCCACCCAAGTACGGGTCTGGACAAAATGGATATGTAATTTCCAAATGTCTCCATAGCCAGATTGGTAGATATGGGCATCCTGAGACAATTTAGGAGTGGTATTGTGTTCACAGACATCCATTTAATTCTTAAAGAAACACCGTATGCAAGAAATGCACATACACAGATGTTCTTCATCTCACATTGCTGCAGTCCTTACACTTGGGGTAGTCCGCTGTCCTCGGTCGGCCCGAATATCAAAGTATAAGGCTGACGTCGGTCAAGGCGCATTAGACTGACATCAGGACGTCAGGGTACAAATGCGCATGACCGACGTCATATCCTCAGTCTTTTTTGCCGCATGGTCCGATGCAGAAGCAGCGTTGCAAGTGCCGTTCGGCGTTCTGAAATTTTTCGAATTCGGAGTTTCAGACCGAGTCAAAGTTGGCTAAGTACCCCATTGGGGAATATTTTAGTTTTTTCTTGCCTCAGTGGTTTACCGGATGTCAGAAAAAGTGAATAACTGTATTTCTTGTGGGAAGCAGATACCGCATAGAGATTATCATACTTTGTGTATTCCTTGTTTAGGGCCTGAGCACGACGTTGTTGGGTGTCGCTTTTGTGCTAGATTCAATAAGCGCACTATTAAGAGAAGGTTAGATTGTGCCAGGTTAGTCTTCGGGAAGCGGTGCAATTATAATATGCCGTCGGATGCTCCAACGTCCGCTTCTTCGAAGAAGCGCAAGGACAAAGCAGCTAAGCCCAGGCAAGAAGAGCCGTCCGTACCAGACGCCGGTTCTTTAGAGGTGTCGGTGGGGCCGGGGGCTCCACCAGAGGTTTCTCTGGAGTCCCAGGGGGAGACTTTGTTATTGCAGGATGTGGCCTCTCAGGAGGCAGGTCAGGCTGAAGGGGCCTCTCAGGTTACTGTACTCCCCTCCCTTCCTAGGGTGGTTAGGCCTTCTCCTTCTGTTTCCAAGGCTTCTCCCAGAGGCAGGCCAGGTTTAGCTTCAGTTGGTGTCACTCCTAGTTCTTCAGGATTTGTGCCCAAGAAGCATATGCTTAAAATGGCAGAAGATTTGATTACTTTGATTAGAGGTTCTTTGCCCCCTCCTGATAAGAGACCTAGGGTGGAACCTGAGTTGGGGAGTTTTGAGCAGGCTTCGGATGTTTCAGAGTCTTGACTGAAGACTTGCAGGAGTATTCTCCTTATTCTGATTCTGATGTGGATGATTCTACTCCCTCTGCTTCTCCTCCTGAGGATTTTTCTTTTTCAGAGACTCTTCACTCCATGAGGGAGCATTTTAAGTGGGAAGGTCAGGACTTCTCTGATTCCAGGAAAAGGCTTAGAGAATTTTTGTTTTTACCCCAGCATAGGCCTTTGGCTATACCTCCTGTTCTGGATGTTGTGGAAGATGTGTTTGCAGAGGCTTCTCTTAATCCTGATTCTTTGCCTCCTGCTCCTGTTAAACCGGATAGGTATTACAGGGTGCCTGAAGCTCATAAGTATCTTTTAAGAGTCCTAGGGCGGACCCAGAAACTGTTAGTCAGGGGCCTAAGGGTGTTAAGGCTTCTGTTGTTAAAAATCCGGTTCCTCCAGATAAAGAGGCCAGGGCTTTGGATAGATGGGGAAAGAAAGTCTATACTTCTTCCACCCTTGCTATGAGGGCTTTGAATTGCCAGTTTCACATGTTGAAATACCAAAACTACCTACTTTCTTAATTGAAGTCTAAGGTAGATGCTCTGGCGGAAGGTATTGAGTGTAAAGAGTTACAAGATTTAGTACATGTTTCTGAACAGGTGGGTAAGCATTCTTTGCAATGTGGTTTTGATGCTGTACAGGCCTCGTCTAGGGTGGCTGCCACTGGGTCAGTTCTTCGCAGGCACGCCTGGCTGAGGGATCAGAATTTATCTGACCATGTTAAGACAAGGATTTTAGATGCTCCTTTACAATCTGATGTGTTGTTTGGTTCACCTGTTGAGGCAGTCTTAAAGAAAATGGAAGACAAGGCTAAGTCTATGCAGACTGTTAAAGATTTTTTGCAGGTTCAGCCTCCGAAGTTTAGTAGAAATTGGCCTACCAAGGGGTGGACGTATCCTTCTTATGATTCCCAGTCTAGGGGTAGATCTAGACGTGGTAGGGGCAGAGCTCAGGGCTCTTTCAGGCCTAGAACAGGAAGTTCTCCTGCACAGTGTTCGGGTGAGGGCAGGGGTCAGTCCTTTCGTAAACAGACCCAATGACCTACCTTTTCAGCTGCCAGAGCCTTCTCGTCTGGCAGCACCTTTGGGAGGAAGGTTGACACTTTTCAAGGAAAATTGGAGTTTAATTACCCAAGACAGATGGGTATTGGATATCATACACCAAGGCTACAGGTTTTATTTCCATACCTTGCCTCCTTTCAAAGGCATGCCAGACGTTCCTCCTCAGCAAAGAATAGAGGCTCACAAACAAATTTCTCTGTTACTTCAAATAGGGGCCATACAGCCCGTCCCTATGCCAGAAGTGGGCCTAGGATTTTATTCTCGCCTGTTCCTAGTACCAAAGAAGGGGAACACGTGGAGACCAATTTTGGATTTATCTATCCTCAACACTTATCTGGACATTCCCAAGTTCAAAATGTTGACGTTACAACAGCTTTTATCTCTGCTGGGCAAAGATCATTGGATGGTAACTTTGGATCTCAAGGAGGCTTACCTTCATGTTCCTATCAGACAGAGTTGCAGGAAGTATCTGCGTTTTCGGGCTGGGACTTCTCATTACCAGTTCTCTGCATTGCCCTTTGGCTTATCTACTGCGCCCAGAGTGTTCACGAAAGTTCTGGCTCCAGTGATAGCTTTCTTCAGGCTAAAAGGAATACAGATCTATCCTTATTTGGACGATTGCCTGATTCTGGCTCAAGGAAGGGACGAACTAATTCATCATTTGGAATATGTGATAGCAGTGCTAAGATGCCTGGGGTATTCTGTGAACGAAATAAAGTCCAGTCTAGTACCCTCTCAGGACATGTGCTTTCTGGGTGTAAGACTGAATACAGCATCCCAGATGGCCTTTTTGGCCCCGGACAAACAAAAGAATCTTTCCCTTTACTTTCATCAATTGTCTCATCAGTCCAGGCTGACTGCAAGGACAGTCCTTCAAGCCTTGGGGTTCATGGCATCTTGTATTCTGGTGCTTCCCAATGCCAAACTGCATATGAGGAAGCTACAATGGTATCTCAAAAATGTATGGACACAGCACTGCCAGGATCTGGACACTGTCATTCAAATAATACCTTGCATTCAAAAGGAATTTTTGTGGTGGGCTCAGGAATGTCACCTAAACAAGGGACTCTCTGTGACCCGGCCAGAGGCGAGTCAGATTCTAATGACAGATGCCTCAGACAAAGCTTGGGGAGCTCATCTAAATGGAAAGTGGATACAAGACACGTGGCCTGCCAGACTACAACATCTACATATCAACTTGAAGGAGATGTTAGCAGTCCAGTTTGCATTAATAGCTTTCAAGGAGTTACTTCTTCCAGGGCAGGTGTTGATTCTAACAGACAACACAACTGTCATGTGGTGCATCAACAAGCAAGGGGGAACACATTCTTATCCTCTATGCAGGCAAGCAATGATTTTGTGGGAGACTGCTCTCAGTTTACAGCTAAATCTTCAGGCAAGGTTTCTGCCGGAGCACAGAACTCCTTAGCAGATGTGTTGAGCAGGCTAATTATGGATCCCCACGAGTGGAAATTGGATCCTCATGTATTTCAGAAATTGACAGTGTCATGGGGAACTCCAGACATAGATCTGTTCGCTTCTCCAATAAACCACCAGCTGCCAAAGTTTTGCGAAAAGGTTTCATCCCACAGCTTGGAAAGTGGATGCTCTTCCTTTCAATTGGAGCAATCTTCATGTGTATGCCTTTCCTCCTCTGCCTCTCCTCCCAAAGGTACTTCTAAAGGTCAGACAGGACAAGCCAAGGATGATTTTAATAGCTCCAGATTGGCCTCGACAGCACTGGTACCCATTACTGAGAAGTCTGGTACGGGAGCCTCCATGGCCTTTGCCTTGGTTCCACACCTGTTGTCTCAGGAGGACAATCATTTACTCAATGTCAAGCTTCACTCTCTTCACCTAACAGCCTGGCATATTCTGTTTTGAACCATAGAGGGTCTCAACTTCCACAGCAAGTTTTGAATGTTATTTTGGAAGCTAGAAGGCCTAGTACAAGGAAAGTGTACGCAGATAAATGGAAGAGATTTTTATTTTGGAGTGCAGCAAAGGATTTTGATGTTTCTGAGCCTAATTTAAGTGTGGCTCTTCAATATCTTACTGAGTTACTGGACAAAGGTTTGTCCTTCTCTTCTATTAAGGTTCATGCTGCAGCAATTTCGGCTCACTATGACTGTGACCCACCATTGTTTTCTCATCCTTTGTTCAAGCAATTTCTTAGAGGGGCAAAGAATATAAGACCCCACGAGAGCTCCTACGCCTGCTTGGGATCTCAATTTTGTGTTGGAGAAACTCACTCTACAACCTTTTGAGCCTGCAGCTACTACTGAGTTGAAATATTTATCATGGAAGACTGCTTTTTGTTGGCCATTACCTCTGCAAGAAGGGTTTCTGAATTGCAGGCCCTTATGGCGGTTGAGCCTTTCTTAATTTTCCATAAGGATAGGGTATCTTTACGCACTAATCCTTCCTTTATGCCTAAAGTGGTTTCTAGTGTGGCTTTAAACCAAACTATTCATTTGCCTACTTTTTATGCAAATCCCCAAAATAAAGGGAAAAGATTTTGCACACTTTAGATGTACACAGGCAGTTGCGATATTATTTGAGCAGAACTAAAGGGTTCAGGCAGTCTCAGCAGTTATTTGTTTCTTTTGCTTTGAGTTCTCAGGGCAAGCCTGTGTCAAAACAAACTATTTCTAAGTGGATTGGGTTTTGCATTGCTTTCTGTTATTCCCATCATGGCAAGGAGATTCCAGCTGGGATTAGGCCTCATTCCACTAGGGCTACTGCCACTTCGACAGCTTTTTTAAGGGGGGTGGCAACTAAAGATATTTTGGAGGCAGCTACTTGGAGTTCAGTGCATACTTTCTCTAAGCATTATCACCTTCCACTTTACTCTAAATCTAGGGCTGGTTTTGCCACTGCTATTTTACAGGGCATTTTGGCAGCTCCTGCTTCTTTATAGTTTGGCCATCCTCCCTTACCTCTGCTTTGGGATTCTACCCAAGTGTAAGGACTGCAGCAATGTGAGATGAAGAACATAGTACAGTTTTGTACCTACCATAAATGTAGATGTTCGAAGATCCACATTGCTGCAGTCCAATCCTCCCTCCTTCCCTCTGTGTTTAGAGGCGGTTGTGTGGGTTGGGTTGTAAATATTGTGTATATTGTATACTTTGTACATATTATTAGTGCAAGGGTGGTTGGTTGGTTGTTTGCTGTCTTTTGGTTTTGACCTTTCTTTTTAGGGTCTTCTGACATCTGGGGCAAGAAAAGACTGAGGATATGACGCCGGTCATGCGCATTTGTACCCTGACGTCCTGATGTCAGTCTAATGCGCCTTGACCGACGTCAGCCTTATACTTTGATATTCGGGCCGACCGAGGACAGCGGACTACCCCAAGTGTAAGGACTGCAGCAATGTGGATCTTCGAACATCTACATTTATGGTAGGTACAAAACTGTACTTTTCACTGGTGGCAGAAATCTTGCATAAAAATAAGCTTGTCAAGAACACACGCACACACACACACTACATCCAGCACACACAGTGATCACCACACACATAGACTAACTTATGCTGAGGCACTAAAAAACAATCTTCCCAAGCCTTAAAGGCCTCTTAGGCCTATAAATGGGAATGCCTGTTCTCCGCAATCTCTAAAGCACTCGCCCAAAGCAACACCAAACACCACATATACACCCACACCCAGTGGAGACCCAAGAGCAAAGCCCTTAAGGCACGCAAACACATTACCCAAGACTCTTGTCATTAAGGGCTTCATTGTATGACACTCAGATGTCCCACTCACCAGACTGAACAAGGAGAGGATAACTGTTAGCTGCTTATCTGGTACCAAGATCTGCTGAGTTAAATAAGCACACAAGTCACCACACCACAGGTACCATTATGATTCTGTCATAGTCTACAGGGACATAAATGACCTGAGACATACTTCCCTGCGCTAAATGGAGAGACATTGTTCTTTCTGAATATGTGTCTCAGGCAGGTATGTGTCTGGCATTGAGCAGCATTCTACCTTCAACAAGGATGATACAACAGTACAAATTAAAGATGATTGACTTCATTCATTGAATTAGTTTTTGGTGCCCATCCAGTGGGATTCTATATTCATCATTACGAGAGATCTAGTTAACAAATCACCTTGCTTTCCAAAGGATGGTGTGCAACTGTCTCACTTCGTCTTCTGAATATTTGCTAAAACTGT
Organism: Protopterus annectens; assembly: GCF_019279795.1. Taxonomy (NCBI): domain Eukaryota; kingdom Metazoa; phylum Chordata; order Ceratodontiformes; family Protopteridae; genus Protopterus; species Protopterus annectens. Next base: position 86,632,020 of record NC_056730.1, on the reverse strand, counting down.
ATCCACCTCCTTAGAGCCCTTTTTAGGCCATACCAAACTGACAAACCTACCAGCAAATAAAACCCAAAGAAACCTAAAGGGTTAATGCTCTGTGCTAGGACCCTAAGCAAGAAACACCACACCCTACAAGCTGTTCTCACCCTGGAGAATATAGACATCTGTGCCATTATGGAGACATGGTTTAAATTCACAGAATGTACTCTGGCTATGCAAGATTTCAGTGCCTTCCACACATTTAGACTATCAGTTACACAGACAGGGACAAAAGATGGAAGAGTCTCAAACTATACTAGCAACAAGCAGAACTCTATGCTGGTTAAACAGAGTGAAGCCCTGGAATTTATCCACGTGCAAATCACTGTAAACAAAGTCTTATACTATATCCTAGTAAGCCTTAGGTCACTCTGGGTCCTAGAATCCCTAGTTCATACCTAGACCTAACTGAAGGCAATCACCATTAAACCAAATACCCTATTCTTGGGAGACTTTAAATACCCCTCTGCAGACTGGAAAAAATATACTGCCTTATAATTACAGATGCAATAATTCTTGGATTTTATTAACATAATTACCCATTAAAAGATGTTCAAACACAGTGGACCTTGTAGTCACCAGTATGGGAGAGTGTTGCCCTCCACTGGTGAGGTTGGACCACAAAGCTCTCACCTTCAAAATAAAAAAAAATCAACTTACTAACCCCAGCAAGACCCGTAACAGTTGTGAACTATTACAAAGCAAACTACATCCTATTAAGCGATAGTTTGTCAAAATTCAATGCCCCTTCCAACCCCGGGTTCAGAATAAGCTGTGCAGCATTGTTCAGAGACCCTGTACGACCATATAAATAGCTGTAGAAAGGCTGATATATCCAATAAAGTAAGCCCAAAATAAACCACAATGGTGCAGTACTAACCTTAATAGGGTGAATAAAAAAAGCAAAAAAGACATGGCTAAAATCGAGAAGAGAAACTCTCAAAACTCTTATTTATTTTAACATTTGTTAACCGGGAGAGTCTGACTTGGAATGAAGCCAGTTTTCAGTGGGGACCCAGGGAGAAATGCTCCAGATGCATGTCTTTGTAATGTGGGAGAAAACCTGGAGTAAACCCTCACGAATGCAGGTAGGACATGCAGACTCCACACAGAAGACACCCCAGCCGAGAATGAAATCGGAGAACCTCTTGCCATGAGGCAACGCTGCACAGTCCATTAATTAAACTAAATATGAAACTAAGATGACTAATAAAGTCCAACAATGCCAGTTACAACATCAAGATAGTCTCCAAGGCTAAGGGCAGCCATATGGTCTTCTACAGCTATGTCTGAAACCTCAAAGGGACCACTCATCAGTGTGCCAGTCTCATTGTCAATAGTGTCACCTTCCCTGAGCAGATTGGCTTAGAAATTTTGCTGGCTGACCAATTCAGCACAGACACCCCCCCCCCCTAATGCCTTCCTTCATGAAATACCTACTAACGTAACCCTCCCACACTATTAATAGTTGGCAGTTCCTGGCGGCATTCACTGAGGTGAAAAATAGTCTCAGTGGAGCCCTGACAGTAATGCAGTATGCATCCTAAATAGCTTGACATGTCTTGACCACTTGAGTCGCTTTTCAACTACTGCCTCAAAATAGGCTTTGTACCATGAGAATGGAGGACCCACTTCACAAGGGTGAACCATCAGCCGACCCCAGAAACTACAAACCTATTACTCTGACTAGTCTAGTATATAAAGCTATGGAACTAATTACCATGTAAATGATCAGCAAAGACATAGGCAACCTTCAGACACTGGACCCAACCCAGTCTGGCTTTGTCAGGGGAAGGTCATACCTACTAAACATGGTACACTTCTTTAAGAAGGTTACCAAGGCAATGGATGAGGGGAAAACAGTGTATGCCACTTACCTGGACCTGGCTAAGGCATTCATTACAGTATCCTACTCTGGTGTAGTTGACAGACTCACTGAACTGGACATAATCCCCTACATAACTTGTTGGATTGTCATCTAGCTCACAAACAAGGACCCAGGAAGTTAGAAAACAGTCACCAGCGGTGTACCTCAGGGCCTCTCTGCTGAGACTGATTCCATTTGGAATCTACTCCTCGGAGGTAAAGACTAAACTTAAGGCCCTTTGGCTTACCAAGTTTGCAGACGACTGCAGATTGAGAGATTTCCCTTATTACACAAACATCTTACAAAAAGAGTCTAACAGAAAATGACTGATGCCAAAGTCATGGATTAAAACTCAGTACCAAGAAATGGCCAAGGTAGTAAGAAAATCATTGTTTCCCTCAACTTATAAGTAAGGTTATGGCATCCATGTCCAAGGAAGTCATAGTATCACTGTATTTGGCCCTTATCAAGCCTGTATTTGAGTGTAATACTGCCTTCAGCATGTACCTGAGCCAGACATATGCAACAGTTGGAATGCTCACCGAGGTTCATTACCAGGAGAATCCAGGATATAAGCACATTGTCCTGTCCAGATCACCTTAAAGCCCTGTCTTTGTACTGTCTTCTACAGGTTAGCGAGAGACTATCTATGCGTGGCACTTGGATCCAGCTCTGATGGAATTTTTACACGTCTGCAAAACAAACAGCATCAGAACCGCTAGAGCTAAGGATTTAAATTTTGCTTGTGATCTAAATAACAGATGTTGATGAGACAGATGTGTCTCAGAGAATCTCTGTGCTTTGGAACAGGCTCCTCATCCATGTGAAGCAGTCCATCCCTAACTTACCTTGACTAATGGATGGGAAATCAGCAGTTCACCCAGGGTCTGGCCCCCATGTCTCTTGCAGACAGTAATGCTCAAGCTAGCATACCCTGTTTCGCGCACACACACACACACACACACACACACACACACACACACACACACTGGAAACTTCCTAACTAAGAAATAAACAAAGTCAAACCACTCAAAAGCAGCAACTAGATGAAAGAAGTGTGCAGAACAGGCCACCAGCAAAAATCCAAGTTTAAGCGCTTTTCGTCAAGTTTCAGACTTCAACAGAATAAAGTCACATGATCATGACAAACATATATACACCACCCCACCTAACCATTGGTGAATGCAATTACATAATTTCCTCCAAAACAAACATTATACAATATTCATAAAAATTGTTACAACTTGATGTTCTTGCAAAAAATGAAAATAAAAGTACAACTGATAAGCCTATAAAAAATACATGGATTTTAATTTTAAAACAGAACTCAAGGAAATTTTTTCATCAAGACCAGGTACTTGGCAGGCATTAGTTTTAATCCGCCATGTCAGTTCCTTGAATTCTAGCCATTTATCCATTGGTCCCCCTCTTGCTCCAAGGTCAATGTGGTCTATGGCCCCAAACTTAAAAGTGTATGCGGGGCATGCACAAATGTGCTTATACAAAGCACTGTTTGTTTTTATTCCTGATGTCATACAGGTGTTGGTACACCCTTTGCCTCAGTGCCCTTTTGGAGTTACCAATATAGAAACTGTTGCATAGATCACACACTGCGACACTACACCACACCTTAGAGTAACAGGAGTATTTCTTCCTAGGTTTTACCATTCCATAACCAGTGATTCGAATGGCCTCCCCTTGAAACATGGCTGGACACTGATTACAGCTCTTCTGAGTAGGCCGTATCAGCATCATAATCACATTTGTCTCTAACTAGTTTCTTTTCGTGTTCTAATATCACCTAAATCTTTGTCAATCACATTAAACACTTTATAAAAATCATGCTTTCTGTGCTCAAATAAAAGGTAATATTTATGCTAGTATCAAGTTGGTTAATTTCAGTCAATAAATGAGCCATTTTTCTATTTTTATCAACAGTGAGCAATTGCACCAACTCACACCCTTGCCTGTTTGATAAAATCATGTAACTGTGAATCTTTGACCAGTCCAGTTGGATATCTCCACATACCGAATCCCTTAGGGACCTGCTCATGTTTCACACATTCATTTAAATAACTATTTTCCAACTGTGTTTTTTTATATTTAAACAAAAGTTCTTTATAAGAATGAATTTGTTCATCTACAGTACCATTAGTATGTTGTCCAAGTCCAGCATCGTAGTTCCATTCTGTATCATGTCTAAGTCATTGTTCAACCGAAAAATCCAATGTTATATCATTCCCATTGCTTGGCAAGCTTCCCAAATGAACGCTTACCTCGCCATGAACCTCCTGGTTGAAAGCCACTCCTCCCTGAACTCCATTACCCTGACTGCCCACTCTCTGGGTTGGGGTGATGAAAGACCTCTGCGAGGCCTGGGAAATAGACTCTGCATCTCCACAAACAGGCTCCGACCCATTTGAAATAAGCCCGTCAACTTTCTGAATAAGTTCAGCCACTGTTGCTGCCAAAAGAGTTACAGACGGCAGTACAGCCGAAAACTTTGTGCTGGAAGCCACTCCTGACTGCTCCCGATCATCCATACTCAACAAACCAGGAAATAAACAAAGTCAAACCACTCAAAAGCAGAAAATAGATGAAAGAAGCGTGCAGAACAGGCCACAAGCAAAAATCCAAGTTTATTTAAGCGCTTTTCGTCAAGTTTCAGACTTCATCAGAATAGTCACATGATCATGACAAACATATATACACCACCCCACCTAACCATTGGTCAATATAATTACATCATTTCCTCTAAAACAAACATTATACAAGATTCATAAAAATTGTTAAAACTTTATCTTCTTACAAACATGAAAATAATGCAACTGATAAACCTATAAAAATACATGGATTTTAATTTTAAAACAGAACTCAAGGAAATTCTGGTATTAAGACCAGGTACTTGGCAGGCATTAGTTTTAATCTGCCATGTCAATTCCTTGAATTCTAGCCATTCGTCCATCGGTCCCCCTCTTGCTCCAAGGTCAGTGTGTTCTATGACCCCAAACTTAAAAGTATGTGTGGAGCACGCACAAATGTGCTTATATAAAGCACTTTTTATGTTTTTATTCCTGATGTCATACAGGTGTTGGTACAACCTTTGCCTCAGTGCCCTTTTGGTCTTACCAATATAGCAACTGTCGCATAGATCACACACTGCGACATACACATACACCACCCCCTTAGAGTAACAGGAGTATTTCTTCCTAGGTTTTACCATTCCATTACCAGAGATTCGAATGGCCTCACCTTGAAACATGGCTGGACACTGATTACATCCTCCCGCATTTGTGGCAACCACCAAGTAGTGCACTAGAATCTCTTTCTAATAGCCCCTTTAGACTAACTTCCCTCTTGTAAACAATAGTGGGCTTGTTTTCCACTACGGAGTGTACTTCGTTGTCGATAGTGAACATATCTCGTAATGTACATATAATGTTCCTGATGTCATAAAAGTCAACACTAAAAGGGAGAATAAAAGCTCTTGAGAAACATTCCTGTCTCCCAGTCTGGGTTGCTCCAGTAGAGCCATTCTCATTGGACAATAAGCAAAAAAATGTCCCCATTTCCCTTTTTCTTATCACCTCATTGGCAATGTCCTGAACAAAATTGCCAGAGTAGCCCCTTCCGGTCAGCATGTTTTTTAACTTAGCACACTCACTTAGAAAATCATCCAGTCCTGACACCATTCTAGCTATCCAGATGCATGTCTTTGTAACATAACCTGAAGAAGCTTACAGTCTGTATGCGAAAGCGCTTGTTATTCTTAAATAAAATCTTAACATTTTTTACATCATGGTGATCTTCGTTTGGTGTTCCTGGGATGTCTTTGTAACATGGGGGAAAACCGGAGCACCTGGAGGAAACCCTCACGAATGCAGGGAGGACATGCAGACTCCACACAGAAGAGACACCCCAGCCGAGAATCGAATCGGAGAACCTCTTACCGTGAGGCGACAACGCTACCTCTGCACCACTGCGCCATCCATTAATTAAACTAAATATGAAACTAAGATGACTAATCAAGTCCAACAATGCCAATTACAACATCAAGGGCAGCCACATGGTCTTCTACAGCTTTGTCTGAAACCTCAAAGGGACCACTCATCAGTGTGCCAGACTCATTGTCAGTAGTGTCACCTTCCCTGAGCAGATTGGCTTAGAAATTTTGCTGGCTGACTATTTCAGCTCAGACTTCACCCCCCAAATGCCTTCCTTCGTGACATACCTACTAACATAACACCCCCCACACTATTAATAGGGAGCAGGTCCTGGTGGCACTCACTAAGGTGAAAAATAGTCTCAGTGGAGCCCTGACAGTAACGCAATATGCATCCTAAATAGCTTGAAACATGACCTGTCAGGACCACTTGAGTCTCTTTTCAACTACTGCCTCAAAATAGGCTTTGTACCATGAGAATGGAGGACTGCAGTGGTTAACCCACTTCACAAGGGTGGACCATTAGCCAACTCCAGAGACTACAGACCTATTACTCTGACTACTCTAGTATACAAAGCTATGGAATTAATTACCGTGTAAATGATCAGCAAAGACATAGGTGACCTTCAGACACTGGACCCAACCCAGTCTGGATTTGACAGGGGAAGATCATACCTACTAAACGTGGTAGACTTCGAGAGGGTTACCAATGCAACGGATGAGGGGAAAACAGTGTATGTCACCTACCTGGACCTGGCTAAGGCATTCAGTACAGTATCCTACTCTGGTATAGTTGACAGACTCACTGAACTGGACATAATCCCCTACATAACTTGTTGGATTGTTATCTAGATCACAAACAAGGACCCAGGAAGTCAGAAAACTGTCACCAGCGGGGTACCTCAGGGCTCTGTGCTGGGACCGATTCTATTTGGAATCTACTCCTCAGAGGTAAAGGCTAAACTTAAGGCCCTTTGGCTTACCAAGTTTGCAGATGACTGCATATTGAGAGATTTCCCTTATGACACAAACATTTTACAAAAAGTCTAACAGAAAATGACTGATGCCAAAGTCATAGATTAAAACTCAGTACCAAGAAATGGCCAAGGTAGTTAGAAAATCATTCTGTGTCCCTCAACGTACAAGTTAGGTTATGGCATCCAAGTCCAAGAAAGTCATAGTACCACTTTCTTTGGCCCTTATCAAACCTATCTTTATAAGCACATTGTCCTGTCCAGATCATCTTAAAGCCCTGTCTCTGTACTCTGTCTTCTGCAGGTTAGCGAGAGACAAATCTATGCCTGGCACTTGGATCCAGCTCTGATGGACTTTTTGCACATCTGCAAAACAGCATCCAGAACCACTATAGCTAAGGATTTAAATTTTGCTTGTGACCTAAATAACAGATGTTGATGATACAGATATGGGTCTCAGAGGATCTCTGTGCTTTGGGACAGGCTCCTCATCCATGTGAAGCAGGGTCCATCCCTTACTTTAAGAGCAACCCAGACCAATAGATGTGAAAGCAGCAGTTCACCCAGGGTCTGGCCCCCATGTCTCTTGCAGACAGTAATGCCCAAGCTAACACACAGACAGACAAACACACCTTCCTAACTTATTTCCTTAATAAACACCCATGATACATATGGACACAATTAGGTTGGACTTCACGGCTAGGCTTATAATGGCCTTGGTGGTCATTAGCCTAGTGTATACCTGAGTCAGGAAGCTTTATTCAGTTTAGGTTTGCACTTCAATTCTTAAAATGTTAGACACTGTAAAAGTTTTGAATTTTTATCTGTATAGTGTTGCATTTGGATTATTTATTTATTAACATTCGGTGACCGGGAAAGTCTGACTTGGTCAGGAATCCATTTTCAGTGGAGGCCCAGGGAGAAAAGCCCCAGCAGTAAAAGTTTACAAATGCATGTAAAAAAGCAAAAGTTGTTATGGTAATATTTGTGTATAGAGTTAAGTAGAATTTGTGAAAGAGTATTTACATTAGAAATTGTGGATATTATTAATAAAATTCAATAACAATGAGCAGAACAAGACATCTGTACAGTAATTATTAACAATTTAGGAGTAAGGTAAGATATTATCGGATAGTCCTAGCAGAAAAAATGGCTGGCATGTTTAAGATGCTAGGTTAAGGATTATCATTCAGATAGCTGAATCAGATAAATACAAAGAATACTTCTTTCGTTTAGTGTTTATACTAAAAATATCCTGTGTTCAAACTATGAACAGGTAGTCATTTAGTGCAAGGAACTTTCTCAAAGATTTTCTTGTTTCAAAGTAACTGGGTTAGCCTATTTAACAAAATTGTAAAAATTCTCATAGCTGTGTTTATTAAAATGAATGAACACTGCAAGAAAACACACATCTGCAGTGTCTGCAGTTACCTCTCTTTCAAAACAGACAGCTGCGTATACAGTTATAGCCACCAAAATTTTCAGCTCTCTTAAATAAATTCCTGTGCAGAAAGATCCTTCTAATTGCTTTTATGAGGCAGGAACAATAAACTTATAATTAGTGGTTTGTTTGCCAAAGTCAAACACTTGTGACCAAAATGGAATCCTTTACATAGGGGTGTAGACCACATGCAATCAAATGTGTGATCACAGGGAGAGAAAAGGTCTACTTCTAGGCTTTAGCAATTCAAAGAAATAAGAAAAGAAACTTGAAACGTCAGAGCTAAATATTTATTTCTGAACGCACAAAGTGGTCTGTTCTTTCCTTTAGAGTCTCAAAAAGCAGTGACTTCAGTGGTTTATGCTTGCTTTAATCTCAGGAAGCACCAACCACTGGAGTTCTGAATACATTTTAGTGCTGTTTTATTGCTTTCTGCAAAACACCCCCTCCCAAATCAAATAGTGCTTCCTCCTTAATCTTTATTTTTTAAAGGTTGTTACACAGTACAAGTGCAGCAGAATTTAGTTGTAGAAAAACTGGTGTTTCACCTTTTAACAATTGAACAAACAAGCTAAGGAATTAAAATGTCATCACCCCAAGACATCTCTCTGGGTCATTGCATTTGGTATATTTCTCAACAGGATCTGCAGAAGGTGTCTCCTTTGGTGTGGGAAGATGCATATACAATCATGTGATATAATAAATATCCAATTACTGGTAATTTAGAAAGCTAATTTAAAATTGGAATGCATATTTCTAGAACAAAATCTGCAGCAGTAGCAGCATACACTGGTATTGTCTCCATATCTTGAGTGATTGGTCATCTGATAAGTAAAGCAGCAGCTGTTTCATGTCCGCCTGAGAGCTGTTGAAAGAATTTACTGTACCAACTTGCACAACAGGCAATTTTATTTTTATTAATTTTTATATCATTTATTATTTGTGTTTGTTTTCTGGGGTAGAGCACTGATCTCCACGGACTTTTTTCAGACTCAGACCGGGAGCAGTGTCTGGTTAAGGGACTTGCTCAGAGTCGCACATTTAGGCAATGGAAGCTGAGGAAATCAAGCCTTTGCACCAGTTGACTCCAGAAGACAGGTTGCTAACAGTGCTTTAATCCTCCAAGCCAACTGCCAGTCATTGTCTTTTATTATTTTCTTTTTTCTATAAGGTTGCACTGAGGAAACCAGTATTTCCCATCAAAGTCCTACAATAGACTGAAAAATATTGTGAGAGGAGTGTGTAAGAATTTGAGGGTTATTGGGCATAGTTGTGCTCAACAGACTTTACACCTCTGATTGTAGCTGTTTTATTATTAAAAGTGCAAGACAGCAGCACATCTGCTTAAATGTAGACAAACATTGGTTTGTTGGAATAGAAACTACTTTTTTATATTATGGTATGCAAAATATCATTTTAAAGTACTTCATCACCTCTGACTGCATGTTAATTACTAACTGGTTGCTCAGAAGAACTTAATGTTGCATTATAGCAGCAGGCAGAGAGGAGCATGTCCCATTTTCTTGTGCAAAAAAGGCTTTAAGAGATTTGGTAGCTTTATTTGTACTTAAGGATGATTCATCTCTCAGCAGTTAGCGGGCTGTGGAGGTGAGTGTCCTGGCTGATTTTTCAGCAAATCATCTCAAGGCCACTATGAGTGGATTCTGAACATACTATACTGTCAGAACCCTGGACAACTTGTGTAACTATATAAAATCAGATTGTGCAACTTCACTGTTACATAATTCAACATTGTTCTCTGCAGACAATCTTCATGACTCAGTTAGCTGGAAAATAAGTAGATCCTATGTCTCTTCCATTTTTCCTTTTTCTCAGGGTCCATATCTCACAGTAAGGAGAGTTACTCGGATGATAAATCTGAAAGCCCTGACTGGCTGAAGCTGCCCAGATACTCCCCATAGTAGGAAGATAGACATGATGATGGCAACACATAACTTGATGGTTGTGCATAAGGTATAGGTTAATTCAGGTGTCCTCTGTTACTTATCCTTAATACTCGATCTTCAGCAGCTGTGAATAATTTCCCTTTGATTCCAGTGATGAAGTTTCTTGGAAAATTTAAAGAAACTGACCAGAGAGAGAGAACACACTTGGAATGCAAGCTAACGCAATTATGGTGTTTGAAACTATGAGTATTGTCTGTTTTTTTGTTGTCGGGACACATGGAGGTCATTCACTCACTTTTTTATCCAGAGTTCTATGCTTTTAATTAGTTAATTAAATGCTATTGGGTTGGAGTTATAAGACTGGCAGCAGGGATTTGCATATATTGTTACAGATGTTTAACATTTGATAATTTGTAGGACTATATTGTTAAAGTTGTTACACGTTTAACACTTTAAACCATACATGTTTAAATTCAGACATTAATCACCTTGATGCTTCTTAAAAAAAAGGACTGTATTGCAAAGCTTAAAAAAAGTGTATCCTGAGTGAAATACATAGTCACTCATGTAGCCTTTCTGCCTAGTGTAGCATTTTATGTTGTCTCAGAAAAGAGTTGACAGCCGAATTTGTTCTTGTGTAGATGTCAGCAGCATGTTAATAGTTGGCATTAGAGGCAAGTATCATTTATTGCTGTAAACAGATACTACTGTAATGATTGTTTCCTGTAGATAACTTACCCCGCTGCGGAGCATTTGAGAGCTTGGTCAATGATATGTCAGATGAAACATGGAATGAAAAAGCAATGAACAGAGTGAGTGCGATACGCTTCCTAGAAGAGCAAGATGAGGAAGAAGATAAAGAGGTATGTGTTTTATAAATGTAATTTGTTTTTGTTCAAAAAATGTATTTTTTGTTTCTCCAATGTTGGGCATTGCAGAAACTGTACATATATTTCAGATACCATCTGGTTGATACAGTAAAGCAGCCTCCAAAGTGGACTACAAGGCAATTTATTAAGGAGTAAATGAGTTTAATTGATGTCAGCATATGTAAACTTTCCTACTGCACAGCAGAAGTCAGGAAATGACTGCAGGAAAATCCTGGAGGGGCTATGGAGAAGACATTGGCAGTGATTCACATCTAATACATCAGATACGCTGAGTTCTGCAGAAGATGGGAAGCATAGTAGACCCCCTAATGTCTAGGTGTATTCTGTAAGAAGCATTTACAATTGCAGTTTTAAAAGTATGCATCTTCTAAGCTTCATGTCTTAGTTTAATGTTTATAGCCCATCAGCTAGGAAAATACTTTTTTTCTTATTTTCAAGATTTACCAAAGCATTAAAAGATTGTTTGCAGTTCAGCTTTTTCCTCTCCCTGTTAGACATTTGTAGCCTTCCTTTTAGCATTGCTCTCACTTTTTGATTGCTGTGTAAAAAAAAAAATGATTGCAAAAATACACCAAATGGTGATGCAGTGTAGGCTGAGTGTTTTCCATAGCAGTAGTTACATGTTTGTAGTTTTTCCAATTTTGAGTTTATACACTGGCAGTTTTGCAAGAATTAATTTGTGATTTATTATGAATGTGGTAAGTCTGATTTCTCTTCTGTATGGTTTCTTAAGGCAAGTCATAAATGATAGCTGCCTGCCAGATAACATGTTTTTCATCTTGAACATTTCTTCATTGTACTAAATGTTATGCTGTCAGTGCTGATACATAAACTAATTTGTGACCTAGGTGACATGGCTATATGCTATACTTTAAGTTTTAGGAGTTTGTCCCTTGTATTTAGGTTTTGGGAGATTAGGAGTGGCCATATTTTATGTTTTTTTAGTAGCAGGGAATTACATACTAAGCTAGATGGTCTTGCTGTCTGTAGCTATTTTTATATATTTTTCCCTGTACCAGGGGCTGAGAGTCTAGTCAAGAATCCCTCCTTAAAATACATTTTATTAGCTCAGCCACCCCATGCTTAGATTGTTACTGCAGTCACTGATAAGTCAGTGTGTCCTTCATAACTAGTAAAATCTTCTGCTTTGGCTTTCACAAGTCATATTTATTCATTGTTCAGCATCTCTGCTGAACTAAGCCAAAGTTTTGCAGTTTGCACAAAATAATCTGTAGCATTATATCTTTAGGAACAGGTCTTGTAGTAGGAATAATAGCTTAGTAGATACCTACATATGAAACATTTTTCTTCACCTCAGATTATTTTTTAGCATTGCTTATATTGGTTGCATGTTTGCTTATAGAGCCTTTTCTTCCACTGTTTGTAAACTAGTTGGATGGTCCCTTCCCCATGAGTTGTTTTACCCTGTAGTGATAAATCCTTGATCATTACAGGTAATAAGCCAAAGGATGCTAGTTCTTAATTTTTTTTACACTTGATATGAATATTGGAGTGCATGAAGTTTTTATATTAATGTCCGAAATCTGTCTGCTGCCTTAAGTACCAAATCAGCTGAGATATTGAAAACAGTCTTAAAATTATATTACTATAACCATTCCTCCTCACACAGTCCATCAGTCCTCCTTTAACTGGAGTTCCCTTTGTGTGCATGTATTGTTTTCAAAAGTAGTTTTAATGGGTTTGTGCCAATTTACCAATAGACTTTCTTCAGCTGTCAACAGATCAAAGATCCTGACCCTTTACACCCTACATAATTATATATGGCTGCTCCTAGTGTCACACAACACTGGAGAAAAGGGAAAACACATCTGCCAAAAGGTGTTTCATCAGAATTTTTTCAAACTGTCAGCAGTCGAACAAAATAGCTGTCAATAGATTGACTACATCCCCTTTTAACCCCACCTCCTGCACCTACTCTTGGGAGCTTCCCCTCATTCAGTCGTATCAAAGCTATGAAGGCAACATTATACTGTGGCTGAGGAGAGTTTTTATGCCCTAAATTCCTACACTGTTATATACAACTGTAATGTCTAGGAATGGACATGCAGTAAGGTGTGCTTGGCATATTGTTCCCACTTCCACAGTGTCTCTGTCATTGTCCCTGTTGCCGTAAAGACAGCTTTCTCCTTTGTGTCCCTAGCCTCCACTAGAGGTCAACTTCAAGGCACACCCATCCTCTGTTAGCAGTGACTCAGATGCGTGAGCTACTAATCAAACTCTGGTCACCTGTGACGTAGGGCTTTATCCCTTTGTACCACAGCATTGGCACAGGTTCATTGGTTAGTCACAAAGCATGTGGTCCAGGACACGATTGAGCCTAGTCCAGTTTCCCATTTGCTTCCAGATCTTTGTCTGGTTAAGTGACTTGCTCAGATTCACACAGCAGGTGAATGCAGGCTTACAGCGTCGAATCCCGACCTAAAGGAAACTACTTGTTAATAGCTCATAGCCTTAATCCTTTTTTCGAACTGCAAGACATTATCGTTATATTGGCTGAACACATAACACGTTTACCTTTCATGCTTGAAAAAAATCAGAAATATAAGGTGCTTGGATTTGTGGCCCATTGCTGATACAGTCTGTAGATCAGCATAACTGAGTGCTGCAGTCTTGTTAAACAGACATCCCATCTGCCTGATTTCTGAGTAGTGGTACATCAGGTCTCATGGCGTGTACTAGAAAAGATATTAGGGAATATGTTGCGGTAGAAAGCCCAATAATCCAGCCTGTCTTTCAGTGCTTTTCTGTCTTCCCTTCTCAGCCAGGTGGACACCCTTTCCCTGGATGTCAGGAGTCATCTCATATTAGGTAGTTTCAAGCATCGTTAGTCTGTTTCTTCTGCCAGGCTTACAGGTTAAGGTTAAGTACCCATTGGGAAGCTAGCTATTTTTGCTGTTGCTTTGTGTGTTTGCTGCTTAGTGGCTTTAGGATGCTTCTTATTGTTACCGTTTGTTGTAGGTTGCTAACTGAAGTCATGTTAGATGTCAGCATCTAATGTGTTTGTCTATTTATTTTAACAAATCTTTCACTAAGACATTATAATCTGTGTTTATTTTGTTTGAAAATGGAGTATAATCTCCCCATTATCTACATTGTATGGAGCTAATTCAGAAGACCATCAAACCAAATGAAAAATTCAAAGACTGCTTAAATCTGAAAAGGCTAGACTTTGCCTGGTGCCAACATTGTGTCTGCCGGATCATCCATGGTCATTCTCTCTCAAAAAAATGGACTGCTCTGACAAGAAGGAACACAAGGAGACCAGTACATAACCACTGAATTATAAGCCCCCCCGAGATTTAAAGTATTTGGTCTAGTGAGGTATTTTGCATCCCCTGTTCCAGGCATATACTTGGGCTGTAGCCTGTGGCACATCCTTCTGAGCCAAAGAAAATCCATTTCCTTTTGATTGAGACACCTCTCCTTAGGTATGCAGTTTTTATGTCCTTTTCCTTATACCCTTGGATTTTAACAGTGAGGATGTCTGCAGCTCCTGTATAGAAATGTTCACTGCCTGCCTCCAGCTGAAGACCTCAAATTAGCCACCACCCAAAAGAGCAGGTTGAAAATGTTGAAAAGTCAGATATCCTCCGTCTTGCCTCAGTTTGAGCTGGGCCGGCCTCATTCCTACCATCTTCCTGGGCAGCTTCTCTGAATCTGGTTGGACTGGCTCAGAATTTCTTGCTTTTCTTTAAAAAAAAAACTAGACCCTCTTTCATATCAACCATGAGTGTTGTTGGGCAGTGAAGCGAAAAAAGAGAGAGAACATGCCCAATTAAAAAATCTGATTCCTCAAACTTAGCGGCAGCCAAACTGGCTTTTGCAGACCAGATGTCTTCCCCCCTCTTACAATTCTGATACTGAAGACACCTTGTCTTCTGCTCCCCACTAGAGGATTTCTCATGTGGACAACCCTCAGTAGAATGAGGGACTAGTTCATTTCAGAAGCTAAGGATTACTGTATTAGCCAGAAAAATACTGAGAAATTGTAAGATCACCAGAGCCTAAACCCTTGGGATATTCATCCATTTACTGAGTTCTTGAATGATACATTCAACTAGTGTATCCATGGAGTTGCCTTCTCAACCCTCCTGCTGAAAGGATGACTGAGGATTTTTTTAGGGAATGGACTCCTGCACATATCTGTACAAGTACACAACTGATGATCTTGCTGTGCATCCTTGAACAGGAAGGAACTCTCTAGGACTCAAAACAGAGGTCCCCTTCCCCAGTGACAGAGAAAGAGTACATGACTAGTTAGGATGAAAGTTTGCGCCTGTGCCATACTAACCTTCAGAACTGTAAAGTACCAGACTCATTTGTTCAATTTACAAGGGACTGTCCTGTCTCAACTAAAGGGAAAGATGGAGGTAAAAGATGAAGCTCTGATAAAATGCTGAATCTTTTAACCTTCTCCTCTTAGGCAGGAAAGCATTCTATTAAATGAAGCTGTGATGTAGTGAAGGCTTTCGAGTAGGATGGTAGCTTTGCAGTTTGCCTTGTGGAGACATGCTTGGCTAAGGACACAGACGTGACAGAGCATGTGAAGGCACAGCTCTGTAATGCCTCATTAGACAAAGAGGTGCTGTTTTGATTCCTGGGTGAAAGTTTTAAAAAAATGGAGGAAAAGGGACAAAACAACTGGTGGGACCACCCCCATTATGTAGGACAAGAATTACTTCACTGAAAGTTGGTCCTTCCACTGTGACTGGAGACAGAATAAAAAGAAGCAGGCAAAGGAGAGGAAAAGCCAGTTACAGAGAAAATTGTCAAGCTGACTGGGGGTCCACAAGGCTGAGGCACCTCAATGGAGTTGCTGTGACTCAACAGAACTTCAACTTTCCCCTGTTTCCCAAATCCAAAACCTTCTGTCCATCCATTCTTCTTCCCCCAAAATATAGAGGGTCTGTGACAATTTCTTGAAGAGATGGGAGAAAAGTCATCTGTAGTCTGGCAGAGTTAATGATTTAATAATACTTATCTTCTTTAGATACATAAAACCAAAAAAAACCCCAAAAAGTAGGGACAGTGGTTAAGGAAAACTTGCAAATTCAAAAAAAGAGTAAGCACTGCAGAAGAGTAACTGCGAGCACCACGATCTGATAGTTACTCAGCCAACACTCAACTTTAATCCACATTAACAAACAAATTAACATAAACGCTTAACTAAAATCACTGCATTTTTGTCTTTTCATTAAACAAAGACTTCATCAGATGCAAGTAATTAAACCAATCATGACTAGTCCTTTTATACAATAAATCATTTTACCCTAGTAAAAATAATTAACTTTGATCAATTACTTCCCCAAACAACTATCAGAGCCTAATATGTATTTACAAAACAATAATCACATTTTCCATTCATTAATTAATTCATAAAATAGTGGAACAGGTAGTGTAATGTCACTAGCAATAATGTAAGTATGTTTATAAGTAAATAGTGTAAAAACCTTTTTTAAAATGCATGTTTCAGTATATTCCTACTATAGTCAATGGTGTAAAAGCTCCCTCTAGTGGCCAAACTATAGAATAGTCCCAAACTTTTCTTACACTAAAAACACTAAAATTCCTGTTAGCTAAACTATTAATAAGTGTTAAAATAGTGAAAGTTAAGATGGAAATTAAAATAATATACAAACAACCACTAATAAAGTTCCTAGGGATGTTTATTTCTAATTTAAATACCCCCCCGAAATATATATATATATATATATATATATATATATATATATATATATATAAATTTCTGTGCGTTAGTGAATCATAATTTCGCTGCTCTCATTTTTAACAGGGGGCAATAGATATAGTCTTATTTAGCCCAGGAAATATATTTGCCTATAGAGTAATCTGCCACAATAATTCTTTGTACTGTATTCTTTCCTCCCATAGCCCCCCTCTTATGTCATTCTTCACTTCCTCGAGTGCAAAAAAATGAAAACCGAGCCTTCTCACATTCCTTAGAATGTTTAAAGCATTATTTTCTTTTTTTGTTTGTATATCATAATGATGATGATCGTAGATTCTTTTTTTAAACTTACATACTGTGGTGGGTGGTGCTGCAGTAGCATTGTCGCCTCACAGTTAGAAGTTGCCCGTTCGATTCTCAGTTAGTGTGTCTTCTGTGTGGCGACATGCGTGAATGGGCGTTCCTTCGTTGAAGGTTATGCGTTAGGCCCGGCAAGCCAGCACGTAAAAATCTACTGCCAATCATTAGCGGACCGGAGTTCCGCTGTGGCGACCTGTAACCGGGAAAAGCCGAAAGACACAAACAAACATTCTGATGTCCTTCAAGAATGCAACTGCAGTCATAACATATGGGGTTGTCCTGCCTCAGGCAGCCCTCGGTCGGCCAGATTCCAAAGTCTGGGTCCGACGTCGGCTGATGTCGCATTGCTCTCCGACGTCAGAGCGGCTGGATTATATAAGCATCAGCCGACGCCATCTTCTTCAATCTTTCTTGCTGCGCGGTGCCCGAAGCAGAAGCAGTTCGCAAGTGCCGGTCGGTCAGCTGCTGTATTCTTCGAAACCGAAGTCATCAAAAAAGCTAAGTACCCCGTTGGGGACCTTTTCTTGCCTCAGCCGATGTCAGAAATTACTGAAAAAGTAAATAATTGTTTGTCTTGTGGTAAACAAATACCTCATAAGGATTTCCACTCTTACTGCCTCCCTTGCCTTGGCCCAGACAATGACGTCTCAGCCTGTGCCGCCTGTGCTCGCTTCAATAAGCGCACTCAGGCGCCGGGCGGAGTTCACTGAAGACTTTTTCAGTGAAAAATTTGATTATACAATGCCGTCGGAACAACCGACAACGCAGACTCCTAAGAAACGAAAAGACCGGGACCGACATCCTCGGCCCGCGTCTTCCACCGACACCACGCCAAAACTAACCGCGAGTGCCCCGGTTCCCTCTGAGGCGGTTATTCCACCGCTCCGAACCGAAGACACCGCATTACCGATACCTCCAATACCGGAGGCCACTCCGACGCCAGTTATTTTTTTTCCTCCGAAAACTGAAACCGAGGAAATGCCCGAGACCATTGCTGTTGATAAGGTCACTCCTGCACGTGGAGCGGCTAGGCCTCCCATGTCCATGTCTATCAAGGCCTACACACGTGCTAAGGCAGCCAGCAAGACCAAGCATCTTACTGCTAAAACCTTACCTCAGCCTACTCCTGAAACTCAAATCATGTCTATGGCCGCAAATTTAATTTCCCTGATCAGAGGTTCCCAGGCCCATCCTGAGAGAGGATCCCAGCCTCCTCCTGATAAGAGGCCCAGGGTTGAACCCTCTGACCCTCTTCCTTCAGATGAAGATTCTGAGGAATCTGTTCACTCCGAAAGCCAGGAAGAGCCCTTCCAGACCTATGAGGACTCAGATGCAGAGGACTCCATCCCCTCGGCCTCTCCTCCTGAGGATATTTCTTTTGGGGAAGTTCTGCATTCCATGAGGGAGCATTTTAAGTGGCAAGGCCAGGAGTATTCAGATTCCAGAAAGCGCCTTCGAACCTTCCTTAAAAAGCCCCAACACAGACCCTTAGCTATACCTCCTGTGCTTGATGTTTTGGATGATTTATACTCTGACTCCAGTGTTACCCCTGATACTCTTCCTCCTGCTCCTGTCAAGCCTGACAGATACTATAGGGTCCCAGAAACCCATTCTCATTTCTTTAGGGCCCATGCTGTTGATTTAGAAACAATTTCCCAGGTGCCTAAAGGGGTTTCAGCTACCACCTCCAAAAACCCTTTGCCTTCCGACAGGGAAGCAAGGTCCTTAGAGAGATGGGGGAAGAAGGTTTACACCTCCACTACTTTATCTATGAGAGCTCTCAATTGTCTCTTTCACATGTTTCAATATCAGGATTTCCTGTTCGATGATTTACAGAAAAGATTGGCCTCTCCTGAACCTTTAGATAGGAAGTATTTACAGGAGGCTGTGCATAACTCTCAGCAGGTTAGCAATCACTTTCTACAGTGTGGATATGATGCATTGGAGGCTTCATGTAGGGCAGCTATGACAGGGGCGGTCATTCGTAGACATGCATGGTTAAAAGAACAACCTTTACCAGATCATGTTAAGGCAAAACTTCTTGACGCACCCTTGGAAAAGAACAAGCTTTTTGGTGCTAATGCTAAAGATGTGTTAAAGTCCATTGAGGAAAAAGCCAAGTCAGTTCAGACAGTCAAGGATTTCCTCCAGGTTCAGCCGCCCAGATTCAGCAGGAACTGGCCTTCTAAAAACTGGTCCTTTCCTAATCCTGAAAGATTTCAAAGGGGCAAAAACAGGCATGCCTGAGGAAGAGGGCAATACAGAGGATCCTACAGGGGATGACAATGGCAACCAGCAAACCAAAGAAGTGACACAGGGGTTTCTCCTGCCCCGCAGGGACAATCTCAATGACTTTCTTCTAGTTCCGCTGACCAAGGAGCAAACAGAAGCTCCTTTGGGTGGAAAGTTATCTTTGTTTTCAAAAAATTGGCACAAACTGACAAAAGACAAATGGATTTTGGGCATTATAGACCACGGTTACAGGTTCCATTTTCATACCTTGCCAAGAAAACAAGGCATGCCAAACCTTCCACAAAATCAGAGGGCAGAGGCTATCAAGCAAATTTCTCTGCTTGCTCAGATCAAAGCAATAGAAAAAGTTCCACAACAAGAACAAGGTCAGGGGTTTTATTCAAGACTGTTCCTTGTTCCAAGAAAAGAAACTCAGTGGAGACCAATACTGGACTTGTCCGCTTTAAACACTTTTCTCATAGTACCAAAGTTCAAAATGCTGACTCTACAGCAACTCCTTCCCATGCTGGGCAAGGGGTCTTGGCTGATTACTCTGGACCTCAAGGAGGCATACCTGCATGTCCCTATCAGACACAGCTGCAGAAGATACCTCAGATTTCTTGCAGGGCCAGAGCATTATCAATTCTCAGCATTGCCATTTGGCTTATCTACTGCACCCAGAGTATTCACGAAATGCCTGGCATCAGTAATTGCTCATTGCAGGCTCCAGGGGATTCAAATCTACCCGTACCTGGACGATTGCCTCATACAAGCGGACAACAAACTAACCTTGACAAAAAACTTGAATTATGTCATACACTTGCTACAGGCTCTGGGATACACAGTCAACTTTCAAAAGTCAAGATTTCAGCCATCCCAGCAAATAACCTTCTTAGGAGCCAAACTAGACACAGCCTCTCAAATGGCTTACCTGACAGAAGACACGCAGAAGAAGTTAACTCATTACTTCAAAAGTTTAGCAAAGCTCACCCAGATGACTGCAAGGAGTTTCCTACAGGCCCTGGGTTACATGGCACCCTGCATTCTCCTGGTTCCACTAGCAAGACTACACATGAGAAAGCTTCAATGGTACTTAAAAAGCTTATGGTCTCAACACAGCAACAACCTAGAAGCAACTATTCCACTCATTCCATGTCTTCAAAAGGAATTTCTATGGTGGGCCACAGTAAGCCAGTCAAACACAGGTATGTCGTTCAAAAAACCTCAGATAACACAGACCATGACCACAGACGCCTCAGACCTTGGATGGGGGGCGTACATGGAGGGCAGATGTATTCAAGGGCAATGGTCTCCAAAGGAAACACATATGCATATCAACCAAAATGAAATGCTAGCAGTAATGCATGCCATCGAGGCCTTTGGACAACAACTTCAACAAGGCCACCTACTAATACGGACAGACAACACCACTGTGATGTGGTACATAAACAAGCAGGGGGGCACTCATTCTTACCCCCTTTGCAGACTGACAATGAATCTTTGGGAAAAATCACTGGGTCTAAACATACAGTTACAATCCCAGTTTGTTCCAGGCAAAGACAATGTTCTGGTGGACAGTCTAAGCAGGAATTTCCTAGACCCCCATGAATGGAGGCTACATCCAGACATCTTTGTACGACTCACCTCGACATGGGGCAGGCCGGACATAGACCTATTTGCCTCCCACCTCAATCATCACTTACAAAAGTTCTGCTCAAGGACATATCATCCACAAGCATGGAAAATAGATGCCCTCTCATTCAACTGGAGCTCCCTAATAATTTATGCATTTCCACCTCTGCCACTGATGACCACAGTGTTATTAAAGATCAAAGCAGAGCAGCCGAAGGGGATCCTAATAGCTACAGACTGGCCAAGACAACACTGGTACCCACTACTACGGAGCATATGTCACAACAAAACGTGGGCCCTTCCACAATGGCCCCAACTTTTGACTCAACACAACTTCAGGACAGTTCATCCCAACATCCAGACGCTACAGCTAACAGCTTGGGAAATCCCATAAATAACCTCAATTTACCTCTCTCCAAGGAAGTTCAGCGGATACTAACAGAAGCCCGCAGACCATCCACCAGAAAGGCTTACTCAGCCAAATGGAAGAGATTCAGCATTTGGAATACCAACAAGGGTCATGATGCATCACTTTTGAGCATTCCACTCATTCTGGAATACTTGGCAGATATGCTACATAACGGACTCTCATACTCTTCCATAAAATACATGCTTCAGCTATCTCAGCTAGATACAACACTGATCCACCTGTGTTTTCACATCCTTTGTTAAGGCAATTTCTTAGAGGAATCAAGAATATAAAGCCCCCAAGAAAGGCACCAGTACCAGCTTGGGACCTCAATTTTGTCCTAGAAAAATTGACTCTACCTCCCTTCGAGCCAGCAGCTTCTGTGGATTTACAATTTCTTTCCTGGAAGACAGCTTTCCTGCTGGCCATTACCTCAGCAAGAAGGGTTTCGGAATTACAGGCCTTAATGGCAATACCACCGTTCATAATTTTTCACAGAGACAGGGTCTCCTTACAAACCAACCCTACCTTTCTGCCAAAAGTGGTATCTAGGGTTTCTTTAAATCAAGCAATTCACCTGCCTACTTTCTTTCCCAATCCTGAGAACAAAGGGGAAAGACTGCTACATACCTTGGATATACACAGACAACTTCGCTACTACCTAGACAGAACCAAGACCAGTAGGAAGTCTGATCAACTTTTTTTGTAGCTTACGCCCCTGGAGTACAAGGAAAAGCAATTTCCAAACAGACAGTTTCAAAATGGATTGGACATTGCATCAGATTCTGTTATTCCTTCCATGGAAAGAGTGTGCCAGCCAATGTCAGACCACACTCCACCAGAGCTACAGCCACCTCTACAGCATTTTTAAGAGGGGTGCCTACAAAAGACATTCTAGAAGCTGCTACATGGAGCTCCGTGCATACATTTTCCAAACACTACAACCTCCCTTTATATTCCAGATCCAGAGCAGGCTTTGCTTCGGCAGTCCTGCAGGGATTGATAGCTACACCATCCTTTTCTTAGAGCATACCACCTCCCCCAGCTAAGCTATGGTATTCAACCCATATGTTATGGCTGCATTTGCATTCTTGAAGGACATAGTACAGTTTTGTACCTACCATAAATGTAGATGTCCGATAGATATGCAACTGGAGTCGGGTTTTCCCTCCCTCCTTCCCCTCTATGCCTTGGGTCCACTCCTCTCCCTGTTATCCTTAGCTGGGGATATCTGTTATGGTGTATCTGTTTATTGCTTATTTATTGTCTGGAAACCTATTATTGTCTTCCAATTTGATTACAGCCTTCCTTGGAGGGCACCTGGCATCTGGGGCAAGAAACACTGAAGAAGATGGCGTCGGCTGGTGCTTATATACTCCAGCCACTCTGACGTCAGAGAGCAATGCGAAATCAGCCGACGTCGGACCCAGACTTTGGAATCCGGCCGACCGAGGGCTGCCTGAGGCAGGACAACCCCATATGTTATGACTGCAGTTGCATATCTATCGGACATCTACATTTATGGTAGGTACAAAACTGTACTTTTTCCCAACATAAACAACTTCACATTCACCACATATATCGCAAGGTAAACCAAGCCTAAGAAATGACAATTAAAATAATTTGTACCTTGAATCCATCTGTTCCTACTACTTAAATATACCTTCTCTTTATTTAAAATAAATGTACTCTGAGAAGAAGCTCCAAACTTGATAGTCCCTTTCTTCTTTGAATTTGTTTTATCTTTCTTGCTGTTGGAGTCTTGTTCTAATCATTTTTTTTAAATGATGTGCTTTTTTATGTATAACTTTAACAGGTTCCCTAGGACTATCTGATAGGTCTGTTAAACCTATAAATTTATCCAATTCCTATTTTGTATAATTTTCTTAACATTTGTTTGTCCATTATAGTCCGTTATTAAAGCTTTACTAAAATTATCTTTCTACTTATTTAATCTTATACCATCGCTTCCCTCCCTTGAAGTGTCACCCCTAGGATGGGCTTGAATCTTTTTTTTCTCCCATCAATAACTTTTTTCCTGATCTCATGAATTAAAAATGTAGGATGCCCTCTTTCTTTAAATAAACCTTCTAAAAAATAAATTTCTGTTCAAAATCATTATAGGTGAATTTAATAAAAAAATAGTAATGTTCCCCAAAAAAGAATTATGGTGGCAGATTACTCAACAGGCAAATATATTTCCTGGGTAAAATGATGATATATCTGTAGCCCCCCTGTTAAAAATGAGAGCAGTGAAATTATGATTCACTAACGCTCAGAAATTTGTATATATATTTTTTGGGTATTTAAATTAGAAAGAACACATTCCAAGGAACTTTATTAGTGGCCGTTTTATATTATTTTAATTTCCATCAACACTTAACTTAATAGTGTAGCTAACACAGGCATTTTAGTCTTTTATTTAGTTTAAGAAAAGTTTGGCACTATTATGCAGTTTGGCCAGTAGAGGGAACTTTTACACCATTTAATATAGTAGAAATATACTGAAACATGTATTTTAAAAAAGGTTTTTACACTGTTTATTTATAAACATACTTATAATATTAATAATGACATTGCACTACCTGTTCCACTATTTTATGAGTGAGTTAATGAATGGGAAATTTGATTATTTATTGTTTTGTAAATACATTTTAGATTTTGGTAGTTGTTAGGGGAAGTAACAATTGATTAACTGAAGTTAATTATTTTTGTTAGGGTAAATGATTTGTTATGAACTGCGGTGGTGGTGCGGTGGCGTTGTCGCCTCACAGTAAGACGTTGTCCTGTTCAATTCTCAGCTAGAGCGTCTTCTGTGTGGAGACGTGCGTGAATGGGAGTACCTTCGTTGAAGGTTGTGCGTCAGGGCCGGCAACTCTGCACGTAAAAATCTACTGCCAATCATTAGTGGACCGGAGTTCCGCTGTGGCGACCCCTAACCGGGAAAAGCCAAAAGACACAACAGGGTAAATGATTTGTTGTATAAAAGGACTAGTCATGATTAGTTTAATTACTTGCATCTGATGAAGTCTTTAACGAAAAGACTATGCGGTGATTTTAGTTGCACGTTTATGTTCATTTGTTTTTGTGGATTAAAGTTGACTGCTGACTGAATAACTACTGGATCGTGGTGCTTATAGTTGCTCTTCTGTAGTGCTTACTGTTTTAGATGCTCGTTTACTAAGGACATGCATGAGTGAGGCTGGGAAGGCAAATGTAAGGAAATCATATTTTGCAAAATGGAATAGATTCTCCATTTGATGCCATAAACAGGCCTTTGACCAAAACCAGGTGACCATGTCTGTGATCTTTTGGTAACCAAAAGACCTTTACAACAAATTAGGCTTATCTTGTGCTTCATTGATAGACTGAAACTACAGATGTACACACTGCCTACCTTGGATCCCCCCACTTTACTCCTTACTGTCATCATTAAAGGGATGCTGCACCTAATGCTATCCAAAAAAGAGTTCTTCCCCCTTGGGACATCAGTTGTTGTGGAAAAATTGACCCTTCCACCATACAAGCCAACAGTCATCCTTAGGGGTATTTGCCATCAGACAAGTCACTGGTCTTGCTTCAACCAGACACTTTCTTCTTCAGAGGCAGAAAAAAAACAAATGGTGGAGTGGGCAGGTGTCCTACATACCACGTGTGTCTTTATGTTCATGTGAGAGGGCATTCTACTGACTGAGGGGGAAGGGTGAAAAGCTCTGGAAGTTAGTCCAGACATTGAGCCTTCTGCAACAAAAGTCCCTAGAGTTAACACTACTGATGAAGTGAACATGCACAAATGTTTATACTTTTGGTAATTTGTGCACAGCTGTACTTTCTGTATAGCAAGATGGCCAAATTACTCCTAGTCAGCATGAGTACCAACTGATGTTCTCAGAAAGTAAGACATGGGCTTAGTGGAATTAACCATGTCAACAGAAGTAAATAAAAATAAATAGTAACATGCTGATTAGCTTCAAGCATGTAGTACCTCCAGCCACCAATGAAGTATTCTGTTTCTTTCTGGATGGAGTTTTGTCTAAGTATTAAGAAGGATCAAGCTATCATATCAAGCCACTGAGGTCTACAAGAATTACGTGGCAGAATGCAGAGCGGCAGAGTGTACAGTGAAGCTAATTTCTAGACTTCTGTAAAAAGATCAATTGATCTGTTTTTCAGTAGAGTGTACATATTTGTAAAAACATGTTGGGCATGAATAGATGCTTTTTGTATATGACTGTTTCAGTAGTGCTTCTGGGATATCATCCGCAACAGGTCCAGTATTTTGATTGCAGCTGCATTCCTCCTACAGGCCAAGGTCACTTGTGCCCTCAGAGACGACATAATGCTCTCTATGTAAAGCTGGTATATCTCCACACTATGTACATCATTCTTATTACAGTTCACAACATCTGCACCATTTTATTTGTCCAGAGAGAGAAAGAGAGTTTGTTTTCTCCAGAGCTCAGGCAGATCAGTACTCTAATGGGGAAGTTGTTCGTATCACATGTTGCACTTTAAGGGTATTTAATATTACGCAGCTTATTAGGGTTGAACACCAGGTTAGATAGTGCCCAGTATGTCTGTCCCTGAAAAAGAAGTCTGGTGCTGTTGTGATGCAAAAACTGTGATGCTCTTTGTGTAGGATTTGTCTATTTCCTCTTTAGGTCCAGAGCACAATACTGAGAGTCGTAGTCTCTGTCAAGGGATCCTGCCAGAAACTCAGCAGAAAGTGATGTTCATCATATTAATCACTACAGCAGTAGCCTTAGCTGGGTCTATATTAAATCAACGAAAATGCATTACATCATATACCAAAACAGCGACACGTATTACTCGAACCGCGAAAATACCAAATGCACTAAACCGCGAAATTTAAAATATCGACCATTCATAGTCAGCCACCCTCACCACCTGCTACAATACTACCTACCCAAACAAAATAAATAAACCACATACATACACTAACCAAACCCTACTCCTAAACCTAAAGTATAGCAAAGTAAAGTATAGCACCAAAACTCAACTTCTAACCCTACACTAAACCCCACATACACAACTATCTATGCACTATCCTTAATCCCTCCCGGGACCCTAAGGTCCGTAACTAATGCACACTTCCCCTACAGAGATATACCCAAACAAAATAAATAATACACATAAATACATTTAACAAAACCCTACTTCGAACACTACACTAAATCTTACACACATTACCTATCTATGCACTTACCTTAACCCGCACCCTAACCCTAGGGTCCGTAACTGTCACACACTTACCTTACGAAGCTGTACCGTAGACGGGCCAACCAAAACACTTCGACATTTTGAATTTCGTGGTTTTGCACATTCGATTACGTATTTCGCACAATACGTGTCAATTTCGTATTCGCGTAAAAGGAGTTTCGACAATCTAATAGGAACCCGCCTTAGCTATATGATTCGGCCATCTTCCAAAGCTTTACGGCACCTTCCACATGCCCAAACCATCCGTCAGGCACGAGATGAGCTGAAAAACGTCAGGTGTGGGTGCCAAGCCCTCCAGACCTTTCCTGCTGTTGAAGAGAGCACTCCTGTGTAGGCTTTCAAGGATTAATGGTTGGCTTGTGCTTTCCTTTTCTGGGCCGATAACGTTCCCTTGAGGAAAAATTGCCACTTTTAAAACTTGCTTGTTTTATCTTACTTTTCTGTTTAGGAGAGTTATTTTATGCTGAGAGTTTTTTTTTTTTTTTAATGGACTGTTATGAGACTGTACTGTACTTTTAAATGGGAGTTCACTTTTTTCCTGTCAGTTTAAAAGTTGATATGATGATGTCCTCTTCATTCTTCCTCACTGATGACCCAATCCTCAGATCCGACTTAGCTGCATTTTCCAGACTTCAGATCCCAGTCTCGAGTTCCACCCTCTTCCCATAATGCAACACAACCTCAAACTCCTCAGATCTCGTTTGCCGCCAGACTGATAAGATGGAAGTTTCTGCAGTCTCGAGCTTTAAGGACTCTCTTTCTTGTGTCGTCTTCTTAGATAAGTAGTGTTTCAGTGATAGTCACATTCTCCCCCTGGTCTTTCTTTTTCGTGCTTGTAAAGATTTTCCTCTTAGATAAACTTTCTCTCTTTCTTCCTGTTTGCTTAGGCTTTCTCCCCTCCCACTGCTTTTGAGTCTTATTTCTTTAGAAAGTGCTTGCTTTTCTTTTTTTATTTTATTTCCACTGTTGCTTGTGACCCTGTATTTCAGAGCCATTATTTTATATATATATCTGCTTTGTTATGTTTTGGATAGGGTGTTGTAGAGACTGTCTTCTGGTTTTGTGTGTACATTCCGTTACATTGTGTGTCTCCCTTGCATGCTTCTGACAGCTAATGGTCATACAGTTTAACTGTTGATGTGAAGTTGTTCAGTCTCGCCGTTCATTCTTTACTGATGGATTCGGAGCCGATCCCTCGGCTCCGATATGGCCAATTGCAAAGCTTGGGGTCTTCAAATAGCTGTAAGCCAAGTCCCTAACCCATGATGCACCTGTAATTACCCCAGATCTAGTTTGCTGCTGCAACAGATCTGAGGTTCTGCTTTAGCTCGGCCAGTAAAACTGATTTTTCATTATTATTCAAAGTTTTTGCTAGTTAGATAGATTTAGGTATTTTAGTAGAGTTTTAGAAAGCTCTCATAGCTTTTGGTGTGTGTTTACCCACTTATAATACTTTCCATTGTGTGCTTTAAAAACTTTTCTAGTTGGCCTTTTGTTTGGCCTAGCTTAAAATCTTTATTGACATTATAGTGTTTTATTAGTGACCTTTTGTCACAAGTTTTCCTATCTCTAGATAGTTATAGGGTTACCACCTGTCCCACTTTGTGAGGGACAGTCCCTCTTTTGGCAG
This sequence comes from Protopterus annectens, assembly GCF_019279795.1. Taxonomy (NCBI): domain Eukaryota; kingdom Metazoa; phylum Chordata; order Ceratodontiformes; family Protopteridae; genus Protopterus; species Protopterus annectens. Next base: position 86,603,754 of record NC_056730.1, on the reverse strand, counting down.
TTGTGTCCTGCAAAAAATTTGAAAAAATGGCAAATGCCCCGAGATTTTAGGAAAAAAATGTCTCCTATATTTTCTTTAATAGTTGCATAAAACAGTTATTTTCTACCTGAAACACCTAAATGTTATAAGAAACAGAATAAGCAACTCAAATGCTACAAGAATAAGTTTTTATTCTGGCAAAAAAGTGAAGTTCTGTCCTTTGTACTGGCTGTGGGTATGTTTTGCCCTACAAAGTCTGACGTTTCTGCAAAAAATGTCCCACTTTGAGCATTTGAAAAGGTGACAACCCTAGATAGTTATAGTTATTGCTGTGTGTGTTTTAGCCTTAGATAAGGCTTAGTAGTTTATTACTGTTGAAGTTTGCTGTGAACAGTATATTGTTATAGATTAGATAAGGCTTGTTGTATTTTTCAGCAGCTATTTTCTTTTTTTTGCATAGCCTGCTTAGAATTCTTGTTCTGTACTTCAGACAGACTTTTTTTTGACAGTTTGTATATTATATACTCTTGTGTCTGTGTTATTTAGCCTGCTTTATTTTGTGAATATTACTGTTGAGTTTTTCTGTGGTGACAGTAATTTTTCCTGGATTATTATGGCTGACCAAGACAAACACCCCAAGTCTGGGTTTAAGAAATGCCCAAAGTGTGGCCAAAAGATGTCTGTAACAGACAGCCGCGTAAATTGTGTATACTGTTTAGGAGCTGTGCATTTGAAAGACAGTTGTGCTATTTGTCATTCCTTCTCCTCAAGGGTCCTTCAGGAAAGGAAGAGAAAACTCATCGACAGAGGGTTGTTGAAGTCTTCGTTTCAAGAAACTTTGAGTGACCAAGATGGATCCAGCAAGTCCTCAAAGTCTTCTAAGACTTCGGACTCGAAGAAATCTAAAAAGTCCTCGATTTCGGCTCCACTGCCATCGGAACTGACAGTTTCTTCCTTTCGGAGCCAGTCCCCAGTATTGGAACCGGTGTCTTAAGCACCCAAGAGTCCATTACTTCAGTCTGTACCACCTTGGTACGCTCCTCTCAATCCTCTATCAGCCTGTCAGATCTGGGTGTGGATCGTGTGGTGCAGAAGCTGTTATTGGCACCGGCCTTGGCAAAAATATTATCGGCTTTAACCCAAATGTCTTTGGAGCCGAAGACCCTTGAACCAGCTCAAACAATTCCTCCTCCGAGCCATGCTGGTCTTTCAGAGCTGAAGTAGTCAGACTTGATGTTAGTGGAACCCTCGTAGCCGATGCCTGTTCCAGTGTCTTTGGCTCCATGCACTCTGATGTCCTCTGTGCCGATAGAGGACTCTAGGAGCTTGACACTCTCTGGTTGGGTCCGGGGAGGACAGTCGGACCGACTTGTCAGTTCCGACTCTGCCTCTCAGGGTCTCAGCTCGGATAAGCTTGGCTCCTACCTCGGGCTCGGAGCCCACTGTCGTGGTGCAGAGGGTGTCGACAGTTTCTTCAGATCTGTCGGCTCCCTTGCATCAGAGCAGAGGTGGTTTCGATGCCAAGAGGAGAGTCATGTCTCCTAAGACATCCTCAACCTCAGGTATGCCTTCCTCCTCCCCTGAAGTGCCTGTGTCTGCTTCTGCCTCGCACATCCTGACCGAGCGTAGAGACCCATAGCCTCAGAAAGCCCCATTGGGTGGCCCCTGCTCTTCCGAGACCTCACCAGAAGCTCCCACTGATGAGGTTCCCAAGAAGAGATTGTGTAAGAGGAGACATCTAGACTCAGCACAGGAGTCTCTAACATCAGATACTGACTTAGATGAGTCAGAAGGGTCCCCACTGTCCCCCTCTGAGGATATCTCATTCGCTGAGATACTTGAAATCCTTAGGCTGAGGGGTGACTGGCAGTCCAAAAGTCCTACTGAGGTTGAGTCAGTTCTCCTGAAGGCTTTCTGGTCTCAGCCCTCCACCCCTTGGGTGTCTCCGCCCTTCAATGAGCTGATGCAGCTGGTCTCACGAATGGCGTGGGAGTCTCCAGATACTATGGAGCCTCTCCCTAGGAGGCCTAATAAATTCATTTCTGCCCCCCTTGACAAAACATTTTTAACAAAAGGTGTTCCAGTTGATGCCATGATGGTGGCGGCAGCCACCAAAAAGGAAATGTCTGAGATTTCCTCGTCTATCCATCCTCCTAACAGAGACTCCAGGACTATGGATAGATATGGGAAGTGCATGTTTAGTTCAGCGACCTTTGCTGTCTGTTCGCACAACTATTTAACCCATTTTACCAGGTTACAAAGAGATCTCCTTAAGGAGCTAGGAGATGCTCTTCAGGGTGCTAGGAGATACTCTTCAGGGTACAGTAGCTGCAGGAGCATCCGACAAAGTTACCTCCCAGCTTGCTACCTTCAATTCTATAGTCAACTCATCCATGCGCCTCATCTCTTATGCAGCTAATGGAACAAGTAGGGCAGCGGGTACAGGAGTTGCTCTTAGGAGGCATTCCTGGATGCGCTTGTGTTCTTTTGCGGAGCCCTTCATGTCATCCTTCATGAACACTCCCTTTGATGGCTCGTCCCTTTTCGGGCCTAAAGTGAAGGAAACCTTAACTAGGTGTAAACAGGATGGAAAGAATCTTGTCTTCCGTCAGGGTCCATTTTTGCACCCCTACCTGAACCTACCCTAAAGGTCATAGGGGAAGAAAAATGTGGTTCCGAAAAGCCCAAGGAGCCTTTCAGGACACACGTGGTGAACCCCGCTCCAAAGGCAGAGGATGGGGCAATAATGGAAGACGCCACCCTTGTGGCAGAGGGGATCCGCAACACCAGGGAAACAGAGATCACTTCTCTGGGAAGCCCTACCTGAGAGGAGGCCTGACTGTCCTGCGCTGGAGGTAGTCGGGGGTCGCTTATCTTTGTATCCAGACACCTGGCTCAAAATAACAAAAGACAGCTGGGTACAAAGTATAATTTCCAGAGGATACTTCATCCCATTCGCCACACCCCGCCACTCATAAGGAAAATCCCGGACATTCCACCCAGTTACAGGGAACAGGCAACAGTAGAGGTCCAAACGTTGCTAAGAAAGAGTCATCCAACCTGTCCCAGCAGACCAGACAGGGTCCGGAACTTACTCAAGATTCTTTTTTGTTCCAAAGAAGACGGGGGACTGGAGACCCATATTGGACCTCAGCAGACTGAACCAATATGTAAAGAAAGAGAAGTTCCAGATGGTCATGCTTCAGTCTATACTTCCCTTCTTAGGGAAGGACAATTGGATGTGCTCGCTAGATCTCACCAGACCATCCAGGGATCAGCTGCACTTTTGGCTGGGAGCCAATCATTCCAGTTTCGAGGCCTGCCCTTTGATCTCACTACAGCCCCCGGAGTGTTCACCAAATGCATGGCAGTGGTCACAGCTCACCTGAGGCTTCTAGGATTCCAGGTGTTTCCTTACCGCCACCACCAGGCATCAACTCATTCAGGCCAGGGAGTCCACTCTGTCACTCTGCAATCATCTGGGCATTACAATCAACTCGGGAAAATCTGCCTTGTCGCCATCGCAGCATATCATTTTTATCGGGGCAGAGTTGGACACCACCACCACCACCACACTGAGGCTTCCAATAGAAAGAGTCTTTCTTCTTCGTCAGCATGTCAGCGTTCTGATATCAAAAGACAGAGCACCAGCATCAGAAGTTCTGAAATTATTAGGCATGATGGCAGCAGCAATTCTAGCCATACCACTAGCTTGTATGCACATGTGGATACTTCAGTGGCGGCTGTTCGCTCAGTGGTCTTATCAAGATCTTCCCATGCCTCACACTATAATGATCACAAATTTCTGCAAAAAGGACCTTCAGTGATGGTTGACCTCACTTCATGTCACGATAGGACACCCATTTGTGCTACCCCCTCCACCGGCCACAGTGACCACGGACGCTTCCCTGATTTGGGGGGGGGGGTATTTTCAGGGAAAGACAGCCCAAGGCACATGGACTGATCAAGAGACACATCTGCATATCAATGTCCTGGAGATGAGAGCAGTACTTCTAGCTTTGTAGGACTTTCTTCCTCTGGATACGATTGCGATTCAGACAGACAACATGTTGGTGGTCTGGTATTTGAACAAACAAGGAGGAACCAGGTCTTACCAACTTTGTCGCGAGGCTCTCAGAGTATGGCAGTGGGCTGTTTCCACCCAGCGCTTTGTTTGCAACGCACATCCCGGGGAAATCCAGCGTGATAGCAGACAAGCTCAGCAGGGCTATCTTGTTGCCCCACGAGTGGTCCCTCAAGAAAGAAATAGCAGACAGGATATTCCGCTGGTGGGGCCAGCCTTGCTGCAACCTTTTTTGCCAGTCACATGAACACAAAATGCAGAAGCTACTTTTCCCTGGTTCCCCCTCAAGGAGAAGCCCCAAGGGACGCACTCGTACACGATTGTGCTCCGGGTCTCCTCTGTGCATTTCCACCAATCCTGTTGATACCCGATGTTCTACAGAAAGCAAAAACTCTGGTAAGGACCATCATTCTAATAGCCCCTCATTGGCCTAGTCAGATTTGATTCCCCTTCTTTCAACTTCATCTTTTGTTGCATCCTTGGATTCTGGACCCAGTCCCTGAAGCTGACAGCTTGGCTGCTCCAGTTCCCATCATAGCCAGGTTCCATAACCTCTCCAATGAGACAAAACAGATCCTTTTATCTTCTCATAAATCATCTACTAGAAAGCTATATCATAGCAAATGGAAAACATTTTCTATATGGGCCTCTAAAAAATAATATTGATCCTTACCAAGCCCCTATGGCCTCCATCTTAGAATTCTTGACTATGATTTTTAACAAAGGAGCTGCAGCAGCAACAGTTCGTGTTCAATTGGCTGCTATTTCTAATTTTCATCTTGGATTTGAAGGGTTGAATATCATGTCTCACAAGTTATCCAAAGCTTTTCTCAAAGGGACTTTTCATATTAGACCACCTGTGAAATCTCCCTGTTCTCCATGGAATCTAAATTTTATGCTTTCCCAGATAATTCTTCCACCATTTGAACCAACTTCCTCTTGTGATCTCAAAATTTTTGTCATGGAAGACATCTTTCTGGTAGCTATTACTTCTGCCCACAGAGTGTCCGAGCTTCAGGCTTTATCCATCAAGCCTCCATATTTGATAGTGCAGGCTAACAGAGTCTCACTTAGAACAAACCCCTCATTTTTGTCCAAAGTTTGCACTGAAACCTACATACTGAATACTGCAAACTTGTTTTTATTAGATTATCATGTACCATACTGGCTGTTGCATTTTTGCACTTAATGGACTGTTGTGTGGAATAAATACTTTATTGTAACTTTCTGCATTGGAAGATTTTTTCTACAAGTTGGTGTGGCAGTGTTGACCAGTGTGGATTGTGTTTTTATTGTTTTTTTTTACCACTGGAATGCTCCATTGTGTTGTTTACAAGTTAGTTACCATGTCAACCCCTACACCCTATTCATTTACTGCAAAAAATTAGTGCATTTCACAAATCTCATTTCAAACATTTCCTAAAATACTATATACTTTTCAAAGATTACATAGAAAAATACAAAGCAATTGTAGTGTTAAAATGGGACATTGTTGGTAAAAATCATAGATACTATTAAAAATTAACAAAATATGTATATAAATATATTGCTAAAACTAATTTTGTAATATCAAGGGCTTTTAATCTAAGCATGCAGTAAATTTGACACACATTCATTCAGCTCTGGCCATGCTGAGGCATTTCGTTTTAACTGCCATAATAACTCTTTCTTTTCTAACTGGAGACCAAAAGGGCCTCCTCTTATGTTTACCTGAATTTGGTCAGTTGCCATATATTTAAAGTGTTGGTCCGGAAATTCCATCACATGCTTGGCCAAGGGCATTCATGTCTTTCCTTTTCTTAATACTATATTCATGTTCGTATATTCTGTCCCTGAATCTACGTTCTGTCTTACAGACATAGAAACAGGGACAGTTCTGACAAAAAGAGATATACACTATGAACGTAGAATCACAATTATATTTCCCTGACAAATAATGCTTCTTATCCTTTACCATAAAACCGTCCTCTACCAATATTTTGCTGCAATAATGGCACTTCCCACACCTTATCATTTTCCGTAAGGGCTTTTTATGTTCCTTGTTTATTGCTTCTAACATACTCTTAAAATTATGTACCTTTGTGGTTTCTCGCTCACTTTTTCTCTTACGTTATTATCACTTATAAAAATAGACCAGTTTTTATTAAGAATCCATTTTACCCAAGTATGATCACTGCTGAAAGTTGTGATAAATGCCATGAAGTATACAGTCAATTCATTACTAATATTCTGCCTTTCATCCCCAGTAATCATATTAGTCTGCAACTGAAAGGGTAAGATCGGTGTAAAAATGCCTGCTTCTCTTTTCCACCTAACCTCTGAAATTAGTTCCTCCAATAATTCCCGGGGTTATGCCCTTTTCTCAAACATTAATTTCAAATTCTGACAGTCCAAAAAGAAATCTTCCTCCCTTGTAATCATCCATGCTGCCCTAACTAGTTGTTCCTTCATCACTGATTTTTTTTTGGTGGTTGGGGTGACAGCTAGAGTAATGCAAGAATGTATTAGAATATGTGGATTTACGATATATATTTAAAACATATTTCTTATTCAAAAAATCTTTCCTTAATAGAATTAAATTAAATTGGATTCTTGACCTAAGAAGTTGGAAAGTATGGCTTCCCTCTTACTGTCAAGCCTGACCGTCCTTGCTGGAATGCAGTGGGCTGTGATGTGCAGCACATAGGTAACACAGTCCATCACAGTGTCGCAGTTTTTTCATCACAATGCCCAAACATGGGGGTAGTTGGGGTACTGATATGGTTGATGTTTTCCAACATGGAAGGTTCTGCACTTGTGCACGTGCGCGTTTGCGCACATGCGCACACACTGTTCCACAGTGTTCCCACAGGTGTCAAAAGGCATAGCGGCACAGTTGAAAGGACTGTCCCTCTGCAGCAGAGGTCTGTGCTGACTTTCTGACGCTGTGTGTCTGAAATGTATTCTTTATTTCTCCTTATACGTGTATCTTTTATTCTACAGGGAGGTCAGTCACATTGTGCCCCATTGAGGCTCCATCTCAGTTGCCCTGGGATGTGGATTTCTCTCCGAATTCCATCTACAGGTTTGCCTTGGGGACTTGCATACCATTTTATTCCACTTCCCTTTCATTAAACTGAGAGCATATTGGTTAGAGAAGCAAGTCAGGTTCATCCATTTCATTCTAACCATCTATAGAAGCGGTCTGGGGCAGTTTTCTTCACAGCACTTTATTTTTCTGCACCAGCTTTACAAACTATGCCAGAGTAATAAGCTATAATGTCCATTTGTGGCACCTTTTGCAAGTGTGCATTGTTTCCAGTAGTAGAGCTTCCTTGGTTTGACAGTGCTCTAGCATATCCTTCCTTGAGGGACTCTCAAGAATTATGTAGCTTGGGACTCTACCCATCAGCGAGGAAGAATGAAGAGGACAACATCATGTTTAGGAGTTATGTACTTACCATAACTTGTTATATGTGTTGTCCTTCTCAGTTCTTCCTTAACCTTCCCTCCCAGCCATCCCCCAGCCTTATATTTCTATAAGGATATCGACACTACAGGAACCTTGGGTTACTAGGTTTTTAGTCATAATTCATTCTTTTCTGTCCTGTCTGTATAAATCAGTACACGTAGGCAGCAAACTCGATCTGAGGAGTTAGAGGTCATGTGTTGCATTATTGGAAGAGGGAGGAGCTCGAGATTGGGATCTGAAGCCTGGAAAATATGGCCAAGTCGGATCCGAGGATCGGATCCGTAACTCATCAGTGAGGAAGAATGAAGAAAGATAACAGATATACCAAGTTATGGTAAGTACATAACTCCTAATTTGAAGTAATTGGCAAAACATTTTTTCCTATGGAGAATTGTTTGTTTTACTGTTTGGGGCTGGCAACATATTTTAAAGTGATTTTTGTTGTGTCTTTTATTAAAAAAAAAAAAAAAAAAGTGACTTAAAGACTTGTAATTTTCTTTACCAGCTTTTGCTGCTTGTTTTCCCTAAAAAAGAGATGCCATTTTCTTCTTGACAATGGAACAAACTTCTGGTCTCAAGATCAGTCCTCCTTCCAACCACAAAAAGAAAAAAATAAGCAAACCGCCTTTGCTGCCACAGCAGGCTAGCAGTTTGCCTCAGCTGCAGGTGGGTGACTCTGCGATGACCATAACTTGTTCCTCAGAGCACTCGCCTTTTACCCCAGATTGCTCTGGTCTTGCATCTACAGCTGTTGTGGGCTAGAGGTTAACTACGTCCTCTACGGCTGTTGAAGTCCCCTCTGTGACTAAAGGAGAACCATTCATATCAGTCTTGGGAATAGGAAAGACTTCCCTGTTTTGTCAGCAAGTTGTTCCCAGCCCTGGGGAAGTTGTTGCTGTCACCATTAATAACACTGTAGGGTTCATATTTCCTGTCAAAAAGAAACCAAAAACTAAACTTCTATGTACTCTTCCCCATATTTCCTAGACAGGAGTAATTTACTTTGTTTAGATCGGGATTTGTCAGGCCATTGATCCTTCTTATAAGGTGGTTTCTGTTAAAAGAAAGAGGGATACCTTTATTTCTGAAGAGATTCAAGATTCTGAAACTGGACAGGAAGGAGGAAGAACAGATTCAGGGTTTTCTCCTCAGTTTTCTGATTCAGTTTCAGAGGAAAGCACAGTTTCTTATTTTTCATGTGCTGGTTTCTCTTTCTCTTAGGCTATTTGTAGAATGTGCCATTGCTTACAGTGAGATAGCACTGAGGTTTCTCATTCCCGCAAAAAGTACTATGAGCTGTTACAGAAAATTCAGCCATTCCTCCAGTTCTGTCAGCTTTGTAGGATGTGTGTGTTGCTGCCTATAATTTACCTAATAGTTAGCCTGCTGCCCCCAAAATGGCAGATAGAATGTATCAAGTTCCTCAGTCTTTTAAGTTTTTATAGACTTCCAAACTTGACCCAATAGCTCTAGCTTTAGCTAATCTTACTGCTGTTTACGTTTACTTAATTCCAATCCTACTTTTTCTGATAAGGATGGGAAGATTATTGAGAACTATGGAAAAAAGTGCATGCTTCTGCAACTTTGATTTTTAGAACTGAGAGTTGTCAGAATCATATGTTAGTTTATTCTGACTAATTGTGAAATTATGAGCAATGTTTTGTCTGCTGTTTATTCTTACAATGAAAAATCTGCTTTGAATGTACGTTCTTCCATTGTACAAGTCACTACTCATTGTTTGCAGTATATGTATGACCCAGTTGATAACTTTACCAGGGCTATGGCCACCTGTACTGTTTTGAGGATGTTTGCCTGTGTGTGCTCCCAGAGGATGTGAAAAATGACCTTAGTTCCCCTGTCCCACACTAGCAGTCCCTTTTTCCTTCCTGAAAGTCCACATCTCTATTTTTCTCCTTGGCAACAGATCGTTTCAGACAAATGGTTTCTGAAGATCATTCAGCGAGGTTGTAGATGGCAGTGGGAGGAAATCCCTCCTTTTCAGGCTTGAATAGGTTCATAGTTGTATACTAGGGTAACTTCTACTAAGGCCCTTATAAGCCTAGCTGTGCAACTCAAATATGTCCCACAAATTTGATTTCTAAAGGGGGTGATTTACTTGACTGCCTCTATCCATCAGAGATAAATATGGCACCAGACTAGGGGTGAATTTACTATTACCCATCCATTGGTCCAAGTTGCACCTAAATAGGGTTAGGGAGGCACTCTGCTCTGCATGGATGGGGGAAGCCTTTTCCAGAGAACAGGGATTCTCTGAGAAACATATGCCTATGTCTTATTTATTTCACAAGCAAAACTGAGGTTTTCTAATCCAGTAATTCTGATGCTATTTACTTTGCAGATCTGCACAAGGTTCATTAAAATAGGGTCCATTGATGTGCTGTATGCCAGGTAAAGATCACCTCTCAGAAGTGTGTATGATACTGTGTAAAGAGACAGGGCTTTGAGGTAATCAGCATAGAACATTGTGTTTATTCCCTGTATTCTTTTCATAAGGAACCTTTGTGGATGTTCCATTTGCTGCATTTGTCTGGTCAGGTACATAACAAAGAGAACATTGTTCTCTATGATGGGTCTAATGAGGGCTGAGTTTGGTGGTACGATGACCTTTCTGTACCTGGAAAACACACTTTTACTTATAAGTTGAGCAACAAGACTGCTCTGCAATTTGTAGTATGTTACAGGCCACCCTCTCAAACTCAGGAACCTCACATGGCCTTCCTGAAAACACTGGAGGGGATAAATGTATCTCCAAACACCATCATACTAGATAATTTCAACTACCCTAATATAGACTGGGAGCACTACTCAAGCCCAAACACTCTAGCCTAAAGGTTCCTGGAGTTCATAAACTCAAATGCCATGGAACAACTAGTCACCATCCCCACAAGAGGAGAAAACATACTTGATCTCATCATCACGAACATGGGATCACAATGTTCAACACCGGAAGTATACCCCTCACTGGTGAGATCAGATCATAAACTAATCTCGCTGGAGGTCCTCATCCCGCCCCACCTGAAATAAAAAAGACCACAGTGAAAAACTTCTCAAAAGCCGACTTCACACTTCTAAAAACTAGTGTGGTCTCCTTTAAGGCCCCTGAGCCAGTGATAAACATTACTCAAACCGCTGAATCACTTACAAATGCCTTCTATCAGCACCTACAGGACTGCATGGATCAGGCAATCCCAAACAAAACTAAGACTCTTTGTACCAAAGGCAAGCGTCCAGTCTGGTGGACCCCAGCCATAAACAAGCTCTACAACAAAAGGAGGAAGCTACTACAAGATAGAGCAAAATCCTTGAAAGGTAAGACACCTTTGATCATTATAAGTAAAAAACTAAGAGCTCTCATAAAATCATCCAAGGCAAATTTTGAGAGAAAAATCGCCAAGGACTCAAAAGACAATCATAAGGCCTTCTTTAGCTATGTTAGAAACCTAGGAGGAAGCTCCCAGATATGCTCAGAATTAGTTCAAAATGATGTGAAGATTACTGAACCTACACACATTGCCAACATACTGGCTGACAGGTTCAGTGCAAACTTCTCCCCCCCCCAAAAGGAGAGATATCTATACCAGAGGATTGTAGCCCCCCAAACATCTCCAACGCCCAAGTAAGAACTGCTGTCTACAAGGCAAAAAACACAGCATCCATGGGGACCGTATGGTGTCCCCGGCTGTGTGCTCCACGAACTCAATGAGGAATTAAACCCGCAGTTAGGACAGCTGTTTAATCTTAGCCTCACCTCAGGATACGTACCCAAGGAGTGGTGCACGGCGACTGTGGTCCCACTTCACAAGGGCGGTGCCTCCACCGACCCTGGAAATTACCGTCCCATTAGCTTGACAAGCCTTATCTGCAAAGCCATGGAGAGGATCATAATGGAACTCATAAATAAAGACATAGGGAACTTGCAGACTTTGGATCCAACCCAGTTTGGCTTCGTCAGAGGCAGATCATGCCTTTTAAACTTGGTTGACTTTTTCGAAACAGTCACCAAGGCCATTGATGAGGGCAAGGCAGTCCATACAGCCTACCTCGACCTGGCAAAGGCTTTCGACACAATACCCCACTCAGGTATCATCGAAAAACTCATCAGCTTGAATGTAAACCCATACATCACAAGATGGGTTGCAAACTGGCTAAGTGACAGAACCCACAGGGTCAGAGTTGCTGGCGCCATGTCAGACTCAAAGCCTGTCACAAGTGGTGTCCCACAGGGCTCAGTCCTGGGACCACTCTTGTTCGGCATCTACTTTTCTGAAGTACAAGCAAACACAAGAGGGTTATGGCTGACAAAGTTTGCAGATGACTGCAAACTGGGCGCCATAGTCGAAAACACATCTGACACAGATATTCTTCAGAAGGGCCTCACAGAAACGGATAACTGGTGCCAGAGCCATGGCCTAAAGTTAAACGCCAAGAAATGCATAGTCATACCCTTCGGGAAAAACAAGGTTACCCCTAGCTACCATATAGGTGGCAATCCACTGAGCACAGAAGAAGTCATCAGGGATCTGGGGACCCAGGTTGACAGTAACCTTTCGTTTGACACTCATGTTGCCAAAGTAGTTAGGAAAACCTTCTACATTGCCCACCTGATCATGAAGGGATTCACATCTAGATCTAGGGAGGTCATCGTCCCCTGTACTCATCACTCATTAGACCTATGATTGAGTACAATGCCCCATTCGGAATGTATCTGACCCGACACCTGCAGCAGCTGGAAAGGCCCCAAAAGTTCCTCACCAAAAGGATAAAGGGTCTCAAAAATATGTCTTATGCTGCCCGACTGAAAGAACTCCAGCTCTATTCAGTCGCATACCGCTTGCTCAGAGGTGACCTGTGCCTGACATATAAGGCCATGTCAAACCCAGATTTGATGAATATGCTTCACCTCAAAAATCTAGATCCCTCAGAACCACAAGGGTGGGAGACTTAAACCTTGACACGGTTATTAATAGAACGTGCTGGAGGGACAGATTCATCACCCAGAGACTCCCTATGCTGTGGAACAAAATCCCGGTACATGTGAGGCAGAGCACCTCGCTGGCCTTGTTCAAGAGGAATCTTGACCAATGGATGGGAGATCGCAGATATACCCCAGGGATTACTTCAGTGTCACTGCTTGACAGAGGCACAGCAAAATAATAGGCATAGTCTTCTTCAAACTAAAGGGGTGGCGAAAGTCACATAACTATGGGCTAGGCTTATAAATGCCCTTGGGCAGATAGCCTAGTATGAACCTATGAACCTATGAACATCGAAGGATTTTTTTATTACCATGGACGCATGTTACGCAAAGGCTAGTTTACTGTCTACATGAGTTCCCAGATCCCTTCAACTTGTAGGGAGGTTTTATTGATGACATAGTCAGCTGGGGTGGCTGACTTTCCAAAAGGCACTAGAACACATTTCTTTGTATTGAATTTTAAACTGTGGCTTTGGCACCAAGCAGTAACTGTAAGAGGAAGAATAATTTATTTATAAAAATACAGTGAAATGCAAAAATAAAAGCAGAAAACAGTAGCCATTACTCAATATAACTTTTAAGTGTGATTTAGCAGACAGAAAGTACTTAGCTTTGCCTGCATGGCATTGAAAACAAGTAAAACACCTGTGGAACATGTGCTGTGATGGCAAGCTTTGCTGAGGTTTGGGAAAATGAAGCAGGAGATATGTAGTAAAGGTGGTTTACTCAAAAGCAATACTGGTTTGCTAGATGGGCACTCAGTATCATGGGCCTATGAAAAACAGTAGGTAAGAAGTGGAAATAAGCTTGTACAACACATAAAAACAATGAAAGAGGGGAGGAAGGGACTTTGGTAATCGGATTACCACAAGAGGCAAAAGACAGCCTTATAAAACCACCACAGGAAAAGGATGGGTGGGGTAGGCTAGCTAAATGGGATCTAATCCAATAAAGACAATGCTGAGGTTCTTACAGAAACTGTGGCTTAATGTCTCAGTGAGAGATGTCAGACACAGAACAGAAAGCACTAGAATGCAACTTTAAGCAGACAAATGATGAGCAGAGTATAAAATTGTAGGAGCGAAACTGGAATATCAACAGTGTAAAAGCAATTAAGCACAAATCCTGGAGCAGAATAAACTATACCCTTACTATTGAAATTCCACTGCAGTGAAAGGCACCAGTCTGTGCAGATATTTACCACTAACTTGGTTTATGGACAAATGCAGTAATAACTAAATAAAACTCAGATTTCTCAGTAGTGCACAATTCTGCCACGACTGTGAATGAAACTGCAAGACTAAGGCCCAGTGGGATTTAAAATTCACATGGATAGCTTTTACAAGCAATTCCATTTATGGAAGTAAATGTCAAAACAGTCTTCTCACAACTGCAAACTAAGCCACTAGATTATGCAACCAGAACAAACTAAAATTCAAACATATAAATTTTTTGTCTAAAACATGAAAAAAAAACTGAAAATTACAAAGATGATCACCACACAGGTCACTATAAGCACAACTTAAATATTTAAGCACAATTGAAATAATTCTCTTTCCTCTCTTGGGTGAGAGATTTCTTACACAAGCTGGGATTCCAAGAGAACAGACTCCTTCACACCGGATTGTGTTCCTGAGCTTAGTTAGACACCTCAGTTCAAAGAGTTTTTCTTCTGCAGGAAAAATAGGTCTATATCTAGATCAATTGCTAAGGTTTTCCCCTCCGACTTCACTCACTGCAAGGGAAAACCTCATGATTTTGGGTCTTATGGCATGTGTGATTCTCATGATAACATGAGAATGACACCAGTGGTATCTGAAGTTTGCTTGGTCCCGGCTCCAACATCCTTTGTCTTTTGAAATTTCAGTGCTGGAGTTTGATAGAAGAGAAGTGACATGGTGGAGACAGCAAATATCCCTAAATCCAGGTATCCCCTTCTCCCTCTCTGCTCTAAAGTAGTTGACCACCACAGATGTTTTGGACTTTGCTTAGGGAGCAGTTTTAGGAGGGATAAAAGTACAAGGTGTTTGTGACAGAAGATGGACGCAAACACAAAAATACAAAAGAGATGCTTGTCCTGATAAAGGCACTCAACTCTGAATTATCTTTTTCCCTGGGGACCTCTTCAAGTTGTTAGACAACACAGTCATGTGTTACATCAACAAGCAAGGGGGAACCAGAACATACCCCACCCTTTGCAGATTGGTCATGTTAGATTGAGGTAGAGCTTCACAGCACATTCTCACTCTGCAGGCATCCTTCATTCCGTCATTGCAAAGTTGTGTGGCAGACAAGCTGAGGAGGAAAAGGGCAGACCCTCACAAATAGAAACTATATCAGGGATCTTCCAAGATTTGATTTATCTGTGGGGAGTTCCTCAAGTAGGTCTCTGCCTCCTCTCTGAACAACCAACTGACAAGATTCTGCTCCAGGAGTCCCTACAAGAAAACCTGGAAGACAGATACCTTTTCTTTTCCCTTTCTTGGACAGGAGTGTTTCTGTATGCTTTTCCACGCTATTCACTGATGTCCAAGATACTTCTGAATATTCAGAAGGACTCCCACAAGATCATTGTGATGATGCCATTTTGACCCAGGCAACAGTAGTTCTTCCTTCTTTTGGAAATGGCCCGGGGCCATTACCACAAGCTTCCTCACAAAATGGATCTACTCACAAAAGATCAGGGCTGTTTCATACACTCCTACACCAATCAACTTCATTTGACTGCCTGAATAATAGTCTTATTTCCCTTTAAACATCTGATGTCATTTTCATTCATTCCTCAACTGGTGGGTTTGGATCCGATACTCTGATCTGGCTCGGCCACTCTTCGAGATCATAGGATCCTAGAACTCTCGAGCTCCTCTCTTTACCCATAATACTCCTAGATCTTATTTGCCACCAGTTGGTTCAGATGTGAATTCCTAGCTCTCTGGCATTTTGGTGTAAATTTTCAGAAATCTCTTTTCTGGCTTTTTGTGAGTTACTTCTTTTGATATTTCTCTTGTGTGCCCCCCCCCCCTATATTTCTTTTAGCTTTTCAGAACTAATTTACCATTTTCTTCGGTAGTTCCCTTTTACTCCTCAAGTAATTTTTTCTTACCATTGTTGGCGGGTTTTTTTTCTTCTCTCTTTTTCTTCATTAAAAAAAGTTTGTTGGTTTAGCTAGATAGGGCTTTTTGGTATTAATTGGCTTTCTGCTAAGAGCTATTTGTTATAGCATCTTTTTGTGGTTAGCTCTGTCAAGATGTCAGAAAAGCCTTTAGGTTTTAAGAAGTGTATTTCCTGTGTGCATTCGATCCCAAATTCTGATGTCCACAAGGAATTGTTTGTTTGGGTCCGGCCCACTTTATCAAATGTAATATCTGCTCTGGTTTCAATTCTAGGGTTTTGATTGATTGAAAGAATAAGCTAATTCTATGGGGTCTTTTGCCCTCTAAAGCTGCTTCCTCGATGGCTCGGTCTCAAACCCCAAGAAGCCTGACAAAAGACAAGGAGGCTCAAAAATAATCTCTCGTGCATCCCACAACTTTGGCTTTGGTTCCTTCCACATAACCCCCTACCAAGGTCTTAAAAAAGTCATATTTGCCTGCATCAGATCTGACACCTTGTAGTGCAAGATCTTCCTGGATCTGTACTCCTTCACTTCCATCTGATCCGATTTCATTGGGGCTCCCATCTCCATTTCTTGAGGAGTTGCTTCAAAGGCATTCTAGACCTTATTTCACTACCTCCTCTCTTCATGTCTTCCAGAAGCAGACATGAACAGGAAAGTGATGAAGTTCCTCAGAGCACAGATACAGATTGGGGGTCTTTGACTTCTACCCATTCTGGGCCTGAGAGTTGATGACTGACCTCTTCCCCTTGGATTTTTCCTTCTCTGATCTTCCCTGCTGTTTTGGAGCCGTTGGATTTGAGATCCTTGCAGGAATGTCATCTTTGGATCCAGAGATTGTCTGACTCCGATGGTTTCCCATAGCACCAGGTATCTCAGAGCCAACTCTTGGAGCTAAAGCATCGGAACTGGGTCTGAGGACTTGGGAGTCTACTCCAAAGCTTTCTGAGCCATCTCTTTCCCTTGGAGCTTTAGTGCTAGCTCAGGTCTGGCTCCCTCCTTGGGTGGAAAGCTGACAGGGCTGCAGGAACCGATGATCTGAGAGATGTCAGTTTTGGATACCTCTACTTCTGTGCCTCCCTGGCATTCCACGTTTGAGGTAGTGTAAGGGGTCTCCTCTATGCCTAGAGAACCGGCATCCCTGCCCCATTCGATAAGACAACTCTAACTCATGCTGTTGTGTGTCCTGAGTCTCAGTAGTCTCTTCCACTGGGACAACCAGCCTAAGCAAGCCTCCAGGCAGACTGTCAGAGCGTTATCTCTTCCAATACTTCCCCAGAACACCCCACTGAAGAAGTTCCTCATAAGAGAAAGTGCAAAAGGAGGCACTTGGATTTCCCACAGGAATCTCTCGGAGAGGACAACTATGACACTAATTTTGATAAAGGGGAGGGGTCCCCCAGATCACCACCTGACAACATCTTCTTTGAAAGCATCCTGGAGCTCCTGAAAAAATGAGGTGGTTGGTTTTCTGATGCTCTTCCCCAAGAGGAATCCGTGTTTCTGGAGGCTTTTGGATCTGGCTCATCTACTTTCTGCGGATTAGAGTAAGGGAGTCCTTGATGCCATGGTTGCTGCTGCACCTACAAGAAAGGAACTAGCAGAGCAGAGATCCTGTGTTTACCCCCCCCCCCCAACAAGGAGTTTAGGGTGTTGGATAGGTTTGGAAAGTTTGTCTGTGCTTCAGTGACCTTTGCACTTGGGTCACTGAATTATTTGCCATATTTTACAAGATCGCAAAAGGATTTGATCAAGGAGCTTACCAAATCTTTTTTTGATTCCATGTCCTCCAAGGATGGAAACAGAATCTCCATGCAGCTGGCCAGCCTCCAAATTATCTCTAATTCGTCCATGACGGTGATCTCCCGTGCTGATGAAGGGACCTCACAGGTGGTAGGTTCAAGCATAGCCATTAAGAGACATGCCTGGCTGTGCTTAAGTGAGTTTGTGGAACCATTTAAGTCTTCTTTCCTCAATGTGTCCTTTAACAGATCTTCCCTTTTTGGCCCCAAGGTTAAGGATACACACACACCAGGTCTGAACAGGAGGGTAAGACCCTGTCTGCCATTGGTGTTTTTCCTCAAAGGCTCTTTTCTAGGCACCACTGAGGTGGTGGAAAAATGTGGTTTAAAAAGTCCCAGGTGCCTTTCCAGGAGTCAGGTGGAGACATTTCCCTCAGGGGCAGAGGAGGGAATTCGAATGGAAGACTCCACCCTCATGGAAGAGATGGTCATCAGAACCAGGGATCTAGAAATTTTTTCTCAGGCCCTATCAGCACTCCTGAAAAGAGGCTCAACTGTCCTTCTCTGGAAGCAGTCTGGGGTCATCTATCCCTGCACCAGAGAGCCTGGCTAACTATCACAAAAGAGCCATGGGTACAGAGGATTATATCCAGAGGTTATACCTTACCATTTTTCCTACCCCCTCCAGCAGTTCTGAAGAAAATCCCCAATGTTCCACCCAGTCAGAGGGAAGCATCGTCTCTAGAGATAAAAATGCTGCTAGAAAAGGGAGTCATCCTAGAGGTCTCTGCCAGACCAGAGTGCGTTCGGAACTTACTCAAGATTCTACTTAGTGCCAAAAAAGACAGGGAACTTTAGGCCAATTCTGGATCTCAGCAAATTAAACCAGTTTGTGCAGTATGCAGAGTTTCAGATGGTCATGGTTCAGTCCATTCTTCCCCTTCTGGAGAAGGACAGTTGGTTGTGCTCAACAGATCTTCAGTATGCATACTATCATATCAAAATGAACTGGCACTCCAGGAGATACCTACGCTTCTGGCTGGGAGCCAGTCATTATCAGTTCAGAGAACTGCCCTTTGGCCTCACCACACCCCCCAGGGTGTTCACCAAGTGCATAGCAGTTGTAGCATTTCACTTGAGACTGATGGGATTCCGGGTGTTTCCATAGCGAGACAGCTGGCTTCTTACTGCTCCAGCCAGCCATCATTTGATATAAACAAGGGACTACTTGCTTCAGCTCTGCTCACACCTAGGAATAGCAGTCAATTACAACAAATCTCAACTCACTCTAGCACAGAGTCCGGAGTTAATAGGTACTAGTTTGGATACAGTCAATAAAATAGCCTCTTCCCTCAACTCGAGTAAACAGTCTGCAGTCCCAAGTCAAGAAAGTGATCCAGAATTAATCCCTTCCAGCACGACTGATACTTTAGGCATTAGGTTCCATGGTAGCAGCTGTCACCCTTGTCCCACTGGCCATGTTCCATATCAGAATTCTTCAGTGGAGTTTGTTGACTCAGTAGTCCCTTCTAGAACATCCATTATCTATGCAGTCAACGTCACTCAAGCATACAAAAGATGTCTTCTCTGGTTGTTTCATTTAAACCAGCTTCACAGAGGCTATTCCCTTTGTTCTTTGTCTCCCTAAGGCCACAGTCACCGTGAATTCCTACCAGCTGGGGGAGGCACTTCTTGGGAAGCACAGTCCAAGGTCCATGGTCCCTTGTAGAGGGCCCAGAATGCATATCAATGTGTCCTGGAGATGAGAGCTGTCTCCCTAGTGTTGCAGGTCTTTCAGGACATTCTCCCATAGGGGACAGCTGACAACATATCGGTAGTCTGGTATATCAACTCACGTGGGAAACCAAATCTTACCCTGTTTGTCGAGAAGCTACAAGAGTGTGGCAGTGAGCACTCCCTTCCATTTGCATTCTAATAGCAGTGCACATCATGAAAAATCCAGTTTCATTTCGGGCAAACTATGCAGGCCCATTCTGATGCCACAAGAGTGGTCTCTCAGTGTCGAGAGAGTGGAGAAAATTTTCCATCAATGGGACCAACCATACTGAGCTATTTTCGCTTCTCCCCTCAACAAGTATAGCAGGTTCTTTGCCCTCATCCCTCCACCAGGGGAGAGGTGCTGTGGTTCACATTTGGCCCTCTGGTCTCCTTTATGCCTTTCCATTCTTGCCACTAATTACTAAATTTCTTTAGAAGGCAGTTCAATTGAAGAGCAAAGTGCTCCTCATTGTACCCTTTTGGCCTCTTCAGATTTGGTTCCTTTTCCTCTGGCCTCATCTTCAACATCCACCTTGGATTCTGGATTCAGTTTCTTTCCTCCTGTCTCACCTGACACAGGCATGGTTCACCCAGACATATCAGGATTCAAGTTGACCGCATGGTTTCTCCACTTCCACTGATTGCTAGACAGCCCATGCTCTCCTCCTCCCCCCATCCTTCACATTTTATCTTCCCATAAGGGTTCTACAAGAAAATTCTACAAGAGTAAATGGAAAGGTTTTGTCTTTTGGGCCATCAGTAAAGACTTGGACCTTTTTACGCTCCTATTCCAACCATCCTTGAATTCTTAGCTTCAATTTTCAATGAAGGAGCTAGTTTCTCAACATCTAAAGTTCAGTTGACTGCCATTTCTAACTTCCACCTGAATGAAAATAACTCTGCCTTAGCATGTTCTAAATTTATTTATTTTATTTATTTGACATTTGTTTACCAGGAAAGTCCGACTGGACAAGAAGTTTTTCAGCGGAGGCCTGGGGAGAACATTACAAACAAAATAATAATATTAATGTTAATAATTCACTTAGCATTTTGCAAAATAGTAGATTAGTACAACACAAGTAATAACACTGTTTCAGTGAACCAGTACAGAAGCTATATACAGAAAACATTTATAACATAGAAGAGTGAAAGAGATTGTGACCGAACGTCGAAAGAAGCAAGATTGAAAGTATAGACGAGGAAGAATAAGTGAGAGAAGAAGATAAAGAATAAAAATGAAGAGAGGAGTTAGAGAAAAGGAGAGTAAAAGGGAAAAAATAAGGCAAGTCTAGACAGGAGCAGGTAATGAAGAAGTAAAGGTTATGCAAATGGCAGAATGGGTTAGGAGAGGTAAACAAAAAGAGGGTGGCAATAGGATGAAGTTATACAAGGCCTTTCTCAAGGGAGCCTTTCTGCCTAGACCTCCAATAAAAGATCCTACTCCACTTTGAGATTTAAATGTAATGCTTTTTAAGCCTTAACTCTGTCTCCCTTTGAACCTTTGACCAAAGCTGACCTCTAAAATTTTTGTCGGAAAACCATTTTTTCTAGTGGCTGTCACGTCAACTAGAATAGTATTTGAACTCCAGGCTCTGTCTTCAAAACCTCCTTATATAATTTTTCACCAAGACAGGGCATCACTGTGAACTAACCCATCATTTTTACCCAAGTTAGCTTCTGAGTCAAATATTAACCAGGTTATTAATGTCCAAGTTTTCTTTCCAAAATTTTCAAACAAAGGAGAATGCATGTTACATCTTTTGGATGTACATGGACAACTTTGTTTCTATCTTCATAGAACCAAGGACTTTAGGAAATCTGACAAGTTATTTGTTTCCTTTTATCCTACCAGACTAGGCGGCCCAATTTCTGAAGTTTCATTGGCCAAATGGTTGACTGATTGTATAAACTCTGTGTGTGGTAACTTGGATTTATCTTTGCCAAAACCTACTAGGGGCCATTCCACAAGATCTATGGTGATTTCTTAAGCTTTTTGGTCCAGAGCATCCTTAGATGGTATTTGTGCAGCTGCAACCTGGGCTAATCCACACACTTTCATTGCTCATTACAAGTTGGATTTAGTCTCTAGGAACAGAGCAGCATTTTGCTCAGCAGTGCTCCAGAATGTCCTCCTTTAAGGTCCTCACAGGGTTTTTAGTAGCTGGGGAATCTATCCCATCAGTTGAGGAATGAATGAAAATGACAGCATCAGATTAAAACATTATGTACTCATCATAACGTTCTGTCTGTGTTGTCCATTTTCTTCTTCCTCTGTGTCCCACCCACCTTACCCCTTCCTTTCGTATGCTTCTGAAGAAATCTAAGAGTTATGTAGGAACCTCTGTTCCTTGTTTGAGCTCCAGCTTCACTGTTCCTATTATACCACTGCATTTTACATGTAAGAGCAGCAAACTCGACTGGAGATATGTTAGATTGGTGGGGCATTGTGGGTAAAGGGAGGAGCTCAAGAGTTCTAGGATCCTGTGATCTTGAAGAAGCGTCTGAGTCCGATCCAAACCCATCAACTGAGGAAGAATGAAAATGAACAACACAGATGCAACGTTATGGTGACTGGATAACTTTATTCAATGAAGACATGCAGCAGCAAGTGCTAATAGAGGCAAGAAAGGCTGCTACCAGAATGTCATATATTAGCAAATGGAAAAGGTTTTCTAGTTGGTGCTGACTGCATAACCATCACCCATTTGGGGCTAGTTGTTCTCTGGTTTTACAATACTTTTTTGAGTTATTATCCTATGGTGTTTGTTACTCCTCCATCAAAATTCATTTATTTGCATTTTCAGCATGTTTGTCCATAGATCCTCCTCTTACAATGCATTCTCATGTCAGAATGTTTTTAAAGGATGTTTTGTATAAGAGGTAAAACTTAGGGACCATTCATAGTTTCATAGTATAGTACTAGGCTATCTGCCCTGGGGCATTTATAAGCCTAGTCATAGTGATGTGGCTTTTGCCACCCCATGAAATGGTACAAAAATGTACAGAATAAATCTAGAATACTGTGCCTCTGTCTAGTAGTGCCACAATGAAGGTCCCCTTATATAATAGAATTAGTTTACTGTGCCCCTGTCTAGCAGTGACCCAGATGTGACCCCTGGGGTAAATTTTCGATCTCCCATCCACTCATCAAGATTTCTCTTGAAGAGAGTTAGTGAGGGGCTCTGCCTAATACGAACTGGGATCCTGTTCCAAAGCATGGGAAGCCTTTGGGTTATGAATCTATCCCTCCAGCATGCCCTATTCATACTTGTGCCGAGGTTTAAGTCTTTAGCTCTCGTGGTCCTGATGGATTTGGATTTTTTGAGGTGGAGCATGTCCATCAAATCCTGATTGGACATGGCCTTGTATGTCAGGCAGAGATCACCCCTGAGCAGGCGGTATGCCACTGAATAGAGCTGAAGTTTCTTTAGTCTGGTGGAATAAGACATATGTTGGAGATCCTTGATCCTTTTGGTGAGGTACTTCTGTGGTCTCTCCAGCTGTTGCAAGTGCCGGGTGAGGTACATACCAAATGGGGCATTGTACTCAATCATGGGTCTGATGAGGGAGGAATATATGGGTACAATGACATCCTTGGATCTGAATCCCTTCATGATGAGGTGTGCAAGGTAGAATGTTTTTCTAACCACTTTGGCAACGTGGGTGTCAAATGAGAAGTCGCTGTCTACTTGGGTCCCTAGGTCTCTGATTACTTTTTCCATACTCAGTGGGTTGCTGTCTATGTGATAATTTGTGGGTACTTTGTTTTTTCCAAAAGGGATGACTATACATTTTTTGGCATTTAGTTTAAGGCCGTGACTACGGCACCAGTTGTCCGTTTCAGTGAGGCGTTTTGGTAGGATGTGTGTGTCAGCTGGTGTATCGACTGTGGCGCCTAGTTTGCAGTCATCTGCGAACTTTGTCAGCCACAGCCCTCCCATGTTTGCTTTAACATCTGAGAAATAAATGCCGAACAAGAGGGGTCCCAGGACAGATCCCTGTGGGACACCACTTGTGACTGGCTTTGAGTCTGACATTGCTCCAGCGATTTTAACTTTATGGGTTCTGTCCTTTAGCCAGTTTGCAACCCATCTAGTGACATAGGGGTTTACTTTTAAGCTGTTTAGCTTATCTATGATGCCTGAGTGGGGTATTGTGTCGAAGGCCTTAGCCAAGTCCAGGTATGCTGTATGGACTGCTTTGCCCTCATCAATGGCTCTAGTGACTGTTTCGAAAAAGTCAACCAGGTTTAAAAGGCAGGATCTGCTCTTCACAAAGCCAAACTGGGTGGGGTCAAGTGTCTGTAGGTCCCCTATGTCTCTGTTTATGAGTTCCATAATGATTCTTTCCATAGCTTTGCAGACCAGGCTAGTTAAGATTATGGGGCGGTAGTTTCCAGGGTCTGTAGAGGCACCCCCTTGTGGACTGGGACCACTGTTGCTGTACGCCAGTGTACAGGTATATAACCCAAAGTAAGGCTAAGATTAAATAGCATTTTTATGTGTGGGTTTAGCTCCTCTTGGAGTTCTCATAACACGCACCCCGGGATACAGTCAGGTCCCATTGATGCTGTTTTTTTCTGCTTTGTTTAGGCCGGTTCTCACTTGGACATCTGAGATGACAGGGAGATTACATTCAGCTGGGATAAGTATTTCTTCTTTTGGGGGTGAAGGAGGCAAGAAGTTTGCACTGAACCTGTCAGCCAGAATGTTAGCAATATCTGTGGGTTCAGTGTATTTTTTGTTGTTGTGAACCAACTCAGAGCATATCTGAGGGTTTCCGCCCAGGTTTCTAACATAGCTGAAGAAGGCTTTGTGGTTATCTTTAGTGTCCTTAGCTATTTTTCTCTCAAAGTTTGCCTTTATGAGAGAATGTAGTTTTCTGCTAATGTTGATCAGAGACGTCTTCCCTTCATGGGATTTCGCTCTGACGTGCAGTAGCTTCCTTCTTTTGTTATACAATTTGTTTATGGCTGAGGTCCACCAGACAGGACGCTTACATTTGGTGGAGAGGGACTTGGATTTGTTTGGGATTGCATGATCCATGCATTCCTGGATATGTCCATAGAAAGCATTTGTGAAGGATTCGTCATTGCGGGATGTGGTATCCACTGGCACAGTGGGCTTAAAGGATACCATCTCCTTCTTAAGAAGAGTGAAGTCTGCTTTTGAGAAGTTTTTCACTGTGGTCTTTTGTGCTGGGGATCGAGGTGGGATATGCATATCCAGGGTGATTAGTTTGTTGTCAGATCTCACTAGTGAGGGGTATACTTCCGGTGTGGAGCATTTTGTCCCCATGTTTGTGATGATCAGGTCTAGTATATTTTCTCCCCTAGTGGGAGAGGTGACTAGTTGTTCCAGTGCATTTGAATTTATGAATTCCAGGAACCTTTAGGCTAGGGTATTAGGGCTAGAATAATGTACCCAATCTATGTTTGGGTAGTTGAAGTCTCCCAGTATGATGGTATTTTGTGATACATTCATATCCTCCAATGTCTTCAGGAAGGCTGAGTGGGGTTCTTGAGATTGGGAGGGTGGTCTGTAACATGCTACCAGTTGTATAGCAGTTTTGCCTATGGTTAGTTGCACCTGTATGGTCTCTGTTGCTTCAAGTGTTGCTACTAACCTGGAGGTGTGGGTGTCCTTTATGAATATGGACACTCCCCCTCCCTTTGTGGTTCAGCCTGGGTTTTGGGGCCGAAAAGCATGATACGAGGTATAGCCTGGTAGCTCTGGGGTGCTCTCAGGAGCCTTGAACCAAGTTTCAGTTACTGCACAGACGTCGATGTTCTCCATGCTGAGGAGTGCATCAAGTGCCTGCATCTTGAGATTTAGACTTCTGGCGTTGAGCAGCATTATCCTTAGTTTTTTTCCATTTTTGTTTTCTAAGGAGGTGGGTTTGTCTTTTGAGCCTTGCCTAAAAAGGCATTATGGGGTGGCAAGAGCCTTAGCCAATATCCGGAAGCCCAGTGGTGACAGGTGTAAGCCATCCCTTGCGAAGCAGCGTGGCTTGTCCAACATATCATCCCAGGCAGACAGATATTGGATCCCCTTAGAATGACACCAGTACTCAAGCCAATTGTTAAAGCTGATCATCTTGTCTTTGTATTGTGGTATCATTCTTGGTGAGGGCAAGATGCTGCTCAGGGTCAGGGTCATACCAGCCTTGGCTACATAATCGGAGAGCTCCTCTATGTCTCTTTTCATGTAGTCCAGGGAGGTACGTCTCAGGTCATTCACACCAGCATGGACAATGATGGAGTCATATTTGTACTTGCTTTGGAGTGACCTGAGTGCGTGTGTTATGTGGCAGATCCTAGCCCCCGATAGACAGCTCACAGTCACCTTCTCCTTGTTCAGCCTGGTCAGTGGGACATCAGTGTGTCTGACTATGAAGTCACCTATTACTAGTGTATCAGGCAAGGTGTTTGGCCTTAAGGGCTGCGATTTGTCGACACACTAATTTATTGAAGTATGTGTTGCATGTGTTTTGTTTTGAGGTGGTGGATTTTTGGATGTCTGCTTTGGGAGCCTCTGTTGTTTTGGTAAGTTTTTTATTAGAGCCTCCGAGTATGTCTTTGTATTTTTATGTGTTTGGTTTGCAGTTGTGGTAGGTCTATGTGGGGCTGGGATTGTTGTGTGTGTGGTTGCCATCTCCTCCTGTCTGGTCATGCCAGCCCTGAGTTGAGAGAGTTCAGCCTCCAGTTTGGCTATATAGTTGCATCTCTCACATGTAATTGCGTTTGTTGGGAGGAGGAGAGGGTTGTATGTGTACATGAGACAATTGTAGCATTGTCTCAAGATGCCCAGATTGACCAGCTGAACTGGAGATGACGCCAGTAATCTACCACTCGACATGCTAGAACAGTATAAGGGGGTGATTTACCTTTAAGGGAGGTGGGTATTCACAGGGGTGGTAAGTAGATGTAGTGCTTTACTTAGTACGAGAGTGCTTACTTAGTAGAGAAGTACTGAGAACAAGTGCTAGGCTTATAATACAGTGAGTAGTCTGGTTTTACTAAGAGTAGAGCTTCCTTAAGGGAAAATTTGAAGAGCAGACTTGGCGGAGCCAGAAAAAGTTTAACCTTGATTAACCGGTGCTGTGCTATGCGCACGACCGCGCAAAGCCGTGCAAACGCGGATTTTAAGCAGTGAACTACAAAAGAGCTAGGAATGGTCCCAAACAACCAATTACTACAGCTTCTTGTGCTGAGGTCACTTCCCCCAAGGACAGGTAGGCTGCTCAAGGCTCCCCACTCCCACTGGTGAGCAAAGAAACTTCCTTCTATCCAAGTAAGGTAATGGACAACACAGGAACTACACCACAGCCCAGAATACAGCAATGCCTGTAAACTGGTCTAAACTAGTCGAGGAAGGCGGGAAAACAAGGATTATGTTTTTGTTTTTTTGGAAGAAACACACAGAAAATGCAGAGACAGTGATAAATTAGTTACGCAGGCTAGCACACTTTAGTGGGCAGCCTCCACAGTTAAATTAAACAAACAAATAAGCAAACTTTCGATCAAATTCGACTAAATGTAACTTTTAAGTGCAGATTTTAAAATAATGCAGCAATCAGTTAAAAAACAGTTCAGGCTAGTTCAAAGTAAGCTACAGCAGCTATTTCCAGTGAAAAAAAAGCAAAGATACTTAAATTCAGAAGGTAGTGGCTTTTTCGAGTTCCTTGCTGCTAGGACCACTCTGTAAACCCACGTGGAGCTTGTCTGAGCAGTATAGCCAGAAAAAAACGCCCAGAGGCGGATTTTAAGCAGTGATTTACAAAAGAGCTAGGAATGGTCCCAAACAACCAATTACTACAGCTTCTTGTGCTGAGGTCACTTCCCCCAAGGACAGGTAGGCTGCTCAAGGCTCCCCATTCCCACTGGTGAGCAAAGAAACTTCCTTCTATCCAAGTAAGGTAATGGACAACACAGGAACTACACCACAGCCCAGAATACAGCAATGCCTGTAAACTGGTCTAAACTAGTAGAGGAAGGCGGGAAAACAAGGAATATTTTTTTGTTTTTTTGGTAGAAACACACAGAAAATGCAGAGACAGTGATAAATTAGTTACACAGGCTAGCACACTTTAGTGGGCAGCCTCCACAGTTAAATTAAACAAACAAGCAAACTTTCGATCAAATTCGACTAAATGTAACTTTTAAGTGCAGATTTTAAAATAATGCAGCAATCAGTTAAAAAACAGTTCAGGCTAGTTCAAAGTAAGCTACAGCAGCTATTTCCAGTGGAAAAAAAGCAAAGATACTTAAATCCAGAAGGTAGTCGCTTTTTCGAGTTCCTTGCTGCTAGGACCACTCTGTAAACCCACGTGGAGTTTGTCTGAGCAGTTTGTGTTAAAGATGCTAACACTCGGTCCATTTGAACAAGCTAACTTGACTGAGTTCTTAACATGGAAAACAGTTTTACATAGTGCTCTGAATCCTACAGGGAAGGGTATCAGAGTTGCAAGCTCTTACGGTGAGTCAGCTGCAGCTCATTTTCTGCAGAGACAGGGCTTCTTTGACAACGTAGCCTTTTTTTATTCCTAAAGTGGTGTCCGAGTTTACCTTAAACCAAACTGTCACCCTATTTTCTTCCCTGAGCCTAAAAAAAAAGCAAGAGTTGATACTCTATACCTTAGATGTTTGCAGACAACCTGGGTACTATCTTGACAAAACTATACCATCTGATGTTAATCTTCATTCATTCCTTACTGATGGGTTATCGGTTCCGTCCTTGGAACTGAGCTGGCCAATATCAAGCTCACGTCAGCCAAAAACTCTCGAGCCAACGTCCTATTCAGAATGCTCTGCTCCCTGTCACCTCAGATCTCATTTGCCGCATTGCTGAACAGCTGTGTCAAAGCAACTCTCTCAGCTAATTTTTGAAAGTTTTATACATTGTTCTTTCTTTAAATATTTTCACATAGTTTCTACTAATATTTTCCTACCATATTGTATACTTTAGACTCTCTCCCTTTACTCTTTTCCCTTTTTCTTACCTTCGAGGTAATTCTTCATTACCATCATTGGTAATCCTTCCCTTTCTCTTCTTACCCTTTTGGGTAGCCTTTCCTCTTCCTTTTGGTACTGTTTTTTCTTTATGTTGAATAAGAAAAGTAGCATTGGTTTCAAGCAGTGTAAGGATTGTGGCAGTAAGTTACCACTTTCCGATGGCCATGACTTGTGTGTCTACTGTCTGAATGTCTCCCACCTTACTTTGGATCCCCTGTGTGGGATTTGTAAAAATTTTTCTACCATGACTTTTAACGAGAGGAAGAATAAGTTAATTTTGAAAGGTCTTCTCAAGTCTTCTTTCTCTGAGGCTATTTCTAGGTTGGAGGGCTCACCCCTTCCTGTTAAACCCCGTAAGAGGTATTCTTCCTTTTCGTCATCGAAGTCGCTCCCCTCTTCTCCCTCTGGAGATTATAGGGAGTCGACTTATAAGAAGGTGAAATTGATTACTACTTCGGCACTGCCAGCTGTGACCATGTCAGCTCCAGGCTTGGGACCACCCCAAATGATTCTGGCTCCAGCCATGTCTTCCTTTTCGATACCGGCAGCGGAGTTCCCAGTGCAGACAACTACAGCTCAGACAGTTCTGTTGCAGCCCTTACCGGCACCATCCATGCAGGTACAGTCCCCTTTGGCACCGTTGGTACAATCTGCTTCGGCTCTGAGTATGACTTTTCTGTACTCCACTGTGTATACATTTTTGGCACCGACGTGTTCTTTGGTGCAGTCCTTGGCACCTTCCTTATTACCGGTGCAGATGCTTTCCACGATGGCATCACACCCATCGGGGCAGACTTTTGCCTTTATGGTGCAGACACCTTCAACTACTATGGCACTGACGTGATCGATGCAGACTACTTCCACACCGTTTTCTTTGGTGCAGACATCCTCGGTTCTGGGCTCTGTACCTATTGAATTAGCAAGGACCAAGTATTCTCCTTCATTGGATCCATTTGGTGGCAGTCAATGTAGTCCTTTTCTCGAAAGGCCAGAATCGCCATCAGTTTTCTCCATGAGGTCAACCAAGAGTCTCTCTGAACAAGATGTGTTGCGGCTTGTTGACCAGTTGCTTGTGGCTAGAAGTCTCTCACCCATCGAAGTCCATGTTCCCTCCTTCAGGTGAATGCATCTCTCCTCAAACTCCAACGTACACTCCTCCTTCGACCTCTACCCAAGTTTCGAAGCCTATTACTCTGACTGCAGTCTCCTTTCCTCCAACTCCAGTAATGGATCTCACTTTGGAACAAGAGTCATCCTTGTGACCCTCTGTGCACTGAGCATTGGGCTCTTCTCAGGCCAGTGGCTGTGCCGTGCGGGAGGGCATTCCTGGATCCACTCCGATTTTGTTTTCTATGGCTCCCTCTAGGGATCCTGAGACTCCTGGTCTGGGGGTGGGCTCGTCGGGGCGGGATGTGACCCTGGTTCCAAGGTTGTCATGCTCTGTTCCGGGCTCCCATCCCTCCTTGGGTGGGCCGGCCTTCCAGGTCATGAAGAGGGCGCTTGCCTCCACTGGCAAATCCCACGTCAGAGTCCTCTCCCCCCTCCGTGCCGCAACTGTTACAAGCCACAACCACCGGACACTGGGCACAAGGTCCTCAGGTTTTTCCTCCTCAGGAGACCCCCCCCCTCTTTCCAGTCTTCCCCAGAACCTCCCACTGAGATAGTACCCCGCAAAGCGTCGTGCAAGAGGAAGCACATGGACTCCAATGCGGAGTCATTGACTGAAGGTATGGATTTTGATGATGAGGAAGGGTCCCCATGGTCACCCTCTGATGAGATGTCCTTTGGTGACATTCTCAAGATCCTTAGAGGGGTGACTGGAAGTCCTCTAATCCTTCCTCTGAGGAATCCATATTTCTGCAGGTTTTTTGTGCCCGGCTCCCTACCTCCTGGGTCACCCCGCCTGCTGATGAGCTCATCCAGCTCATCGTCCAACTTGCATGGAAGGCTTCTGACACCCTGGAAGCGATACCAAGGAGACTGGATAAAATATCACCCCCCCCCCCAGCCGAGCACCCCCATTGGTCGCGAGGTCTTCCAATAGATGCTATGGTGGTGGTGGCTGCAACTAAGAAGGATTTGGCAGAAGAGAGCCAAACTGTCCATCCGCCCATCAAGAAGTCCCGGGTGATTGACAGACTAGGGAAGTGTGTGTTTGCTTCTTTGGCCTTCGCCGTAAGGTCTTTGAACTAGTTGGCACACTTTACCAGGCTTCAGAGGGATCTTATCAACCAGCTCTCTGAAACTTTTGCAGGAGCTGTTTCTGACGAGGTCCGTGACAATGTGGCTTCTCAGATAGCCACCGTAGAGTCCATTTCCAACTCTTTCATGCGTCTTATTTCTCACGCAACAGAAGGGTCGGCTGGAGCGGCAGGTGCGTGGTATAGTCACCAGACATGCTTGGATGGTCCTTTGTGGACTCCTTTAAGGCTTCCTTCATGAACATCCCCATCGAGGCAGTTTCTTTGTTTGGCCCTAAAGTGAAAGATATGCTGGCAAGGTGCGAACAAGATGGCAAGACCCTGTCTGCTGTTGGTGTCAGACACTCTACTCCTCAGCGATTCTACTCCAGAAATCAGAGGAGCGGGAAGATGTGGCACAGGAAATCACAGGGCTCTTTCCGGGACGCACTTGCCAAGTTCTCCTGTAGAGGCAGAGGGGGAAACTCCAATGGAAAATGCCCCTTTCGGGGCAGAGGAGGTCCGAGAAACCGGAGTTCCAGAGATTCCTTCTCTAGCCAACCCTATCAGCTCTCCTGAAGTGTTGCCCGACTGCTCACCTCTGGAAGCAGTTGGGGATAATTTTTCCTTGTACCCCACTGCCTGGCAAAATATAACCACTGACTGTTGAGTACAACAGATGTAATATCCAGAGGCTATCGCATCCCCTTCCATCTTTCCCCAATCTCATCCAGAGTATCACCCAACGTTCCACCCAGTCAAAGGGAAGCAGCAGCACACAAAATCCAAAAGCTGCTGCAAAAAAAGTCATCCAGACAGCCCTCCCAGACCAGATAAGATCCGGTTTTTACTCAAGGTTCTTTTTAGTGCCAAAAAAGACAGGGGACTGGAGACCAATTCTGGATCTCAGCACACTGAACAAATTTGTAAAAACAGAGAAATTCTGGATGGTCACGGTTGTCTATCCTTCCTCTTTTGGAAGAAGATGATTGGATGTGCTCTGTAGATCTTCAAGATGTGCATTACCACATAAAAATGGACAAACGCTCAAGAAGATACCTCCGATTCCGCATAGGAGCCAGTCACTACCAATTTCGAGCTCTGCCCTTTGGTCTCTCTACAGCCCAAGAGTGTTCACCAAATGCATGGCAGTGGTTATTGCTCACTTGCGACTTCAAGGATTCCAGGCATTTCCGTATCTCCCCGCCTCCTCACTGCCCCCAACAAGCATCTACTGGAAGAAGCTCTGCACTACACTCTCCTAACAGCTCAAAGCCTGGGAATCACTATAAACTGGGAGAAATCCAACATGACCCCAACTCCGTCTTTGGAATTTATGGGGCACAGTTGGACACGAGAAATTGCACAGCATCCCTTCCGGACCACAGGCTTCAGAGAATAAGGCAACAGGTTTAACGCCTGCTCTGTCACCACAAATCTCCCGCTAGATCTATACTTCAGCTCTTGGGGTCAATGGCAGCCTTGATCACCATTGTTCCTTTAGCCAGATTCCACATGAGGCTTCTTCAGTGGCAACTTCTCACTTAGTGGTACCCTCTACAATATCCTTTGTCTTTTCAGTTAAGTGTAACTCAGAGATGCAAGCAAGATTTACTCTGGTGGACGTCTCGAAATCCCCAACAGTGGTCTCGCCCCTTCAGCGCCCATCGACCGATAGCTACGGTGACCAGGGATGCCTCCCTGATGGGGTTGGATGGGGCTATGTCAGGGAAACTTGGTCCAAGGCACCTGGTCGGAGACCGAGGCCCTTTTTGCACATCAGTGTCCTGGAACAGAGGGAGGTGCTACTAGCATTGCAAGCATTTCATTCCATCTTTCCATCAGGGACTATTGCGATCCAATCAGACAACATGTCAGTGGTCTGGTACATCAACAAACAAGGGAGCACCAGATCTTACCCGTTATGCCAAGAGGCCTTGAGAATATGGCAGTGGGCGATAGCTTCCAACTGCTTTCTAATTGCAACACACATTCCCAGGAGCTCCAACATGATAGCGGACAAATTGAGCAGGTGCATTCTGCAACCTCACGAGTGGTCCCTCAATCCTATGATTGCGGCAAAAATCTTCAACTGTTGGGACCAGCCTTGCTGCGACCTATTTGCCTCACCAACCAGCTACAAGTTCATAGGTTCATAGGTAGATACTAGGCTATCAGCCCAATGGCCTAAGTAAGCCCAGCCAACAAGGTTCCCTGGCTTACGCCACCAAAGAAAGTTATTTTCCTGTGCCCCTGTTGAGCAGAGCCACAGATGTGAACCCTGGGGTATATTTCCTATTTCCCATCCACTTATCAAGATTTTTCTTGAAGAGTGCTAATGAGGAACTTTGCTTGCCATAGGTGGGTAGCTTGTTCCAGAGTATGAGAGGTCTCTGGGACAGAACTCTATCCCTCCAGCATGTCCTGTTTATTGTGGTGACAAGGTTTAGGTCCCTAGAGCATATAGCTTGGAGGGATTGGGATTTCTTTAGGTGTAGCATGTCCAACAGCTCTGGGTTTGACATAGCTTTGTATGTTAGGCAGGGATCACCTCGGAGTAGGCGATATGCTGTGGAGTAAAGCTGGAGTTTTTTGAGACGGTCAGCATAGGGCATCTGTTTGAGGCCAGTAATCCTCTTTGTGAGGAACTTCTGTGGCCTTTCCAGCTGCTGCAGATGTCTTGTGAGGTACATTCTAAAAGGGGCATTGTACTCTATAATGGGTCTATAGAGTGTCGAGTAGAGGGGAACAATGACCTCTTTTTTCCTAGATGATAACCCTTTTGTGATGAGGTGTGCCACGTAGAAGGATTTCTGACTACTGTGGTGATGTGATTATCAAAGGAGAAACTACTGTCCACCTGGGTCCCCAGGTCTCTTATCACACACATTCGGTGTTAAGTGCAGCAACTATTTTGCCCTAATCCCCCCCTTGGGGACGGTCACAGAGAGACGCTGTAGTCCACGCTTGGCCCTCGGGTCTACTTTATGCTTATCCTCCTCTTCCCCTCATCTCCCAATTTCTGAAGAAAGCACGACAGTTGAAGAACAAAGTGATCCTCATTGCTCCATATTGGCCTCGACAAGTCTGGATGTTCATCGTGTTTAACTGTGGCAATCATTACACTTGGGTTATCCTGCTGGCAGGCTACCCGCAGTCTGCCTGAATTCCAAAGTCCTGGTCTGGCATCTGTTGCTGTCGCCTCTTCCCTGACATTACTGTGCCAGGGGTATAAAAGATGCAGCCGACGCCATTTTCTTCAGTCTTTCTTGCCGCGCGGTGCCGAAGCAAAAGCAGTTCGCAAGTGCCGGTTGGCCGACTCCTGAGATTTTCGAAATCGAATTTCAGATCCGAAGTCTTCAATAAAGCTAAGTACCCCGTTGGGGAAACTTTTTTTCTTGCTCCAGACCAATGTCAGAAAAAGTTAACAATTGTATTTCTTGCGGGAAGCAAATACCTCATAAGGATTTTCATTCTTACTGTATTCCTTGCCTAGGCCCTGACCACGACGTTGCTAGTTGTCGGTTTTGTGCTAGATTTAACCAATGCACTATTAAGCGTCGGTACGATTTTGCTTTCCATTATGTTGGCAGAAGGTTTAACTATGTAATGCTGTCGAAACAACTGACGACCGGAATTCATAAAACACGCAAGGATGAAGACAAGGACAAGCATCCGAGGTCCAAAACCGACGACAAAGCCTCTTCTAGGCCAGTCGCCGGTTCACCGGTGCTCAGTGAGGCGCTTTTGCAGCCCCTGACTCCTGCTACCTCAGAGCCACAGGCCGCCTCCGACTCCCACGTGGAGACAGCTAGGCCTCTGGATACTCAAGGTACTGGCCCTTCGGAAATTAATCCCTCAAATTGGTCCGGAGCCGCTGAGCAGGCATCGGCTTCTGAGGGCGTCTTCAGACCTACACAACTTTATATAAAGCCTACTTCAGCATCTAAGACAAAGTCTAAAACAGTTTTAAAGACAAGGAAACCAGTACAGCATTCTCCAGGACAGACTTCTATGCCTAAGAAACAGTTGCTCAAAATGGCCGAAGACCTAATTACTTTGATCAGGGGTTCCCATCCCCCTCCTGATAAGAGGCCTAGGCAAGACACTGAATATGATATGATTCCTCTAATCAGGTTTCCATTTCCTCTGATTCCTCTTCTGAACAGGGATATTCTATTGCTCCTTATGAGGATTCTGATGCTGAAGATTCTATTCCTTCAGCTTCTCCTCCAGAGGACTATTCATTTGGGAAAACCCTGCATACCATGAGGGAGCATTTCCACTGGGAGAGCCAAGATTATTCCGATTCTAAGAAAAGACTTAGAGACTTTCTTTTACTTCCTCAGCACAGATCTCTTGCAATTCCCCCTGTTCTAGACCTAGTAGATGATGTATATTCAGAGTCCGGCCTGTATCCAGACTCTCTACCTCCTGCTCCTGTTAAGCCGGACAGATACTACAGGGTTCCAGACTCCCATAAATTTCTTTACAAAAACCCTGCTGCTGACCCAGAAATTATCTCACAGGGTCCCAAAGGGGTCAAGGCTGCTTCTGCTAAAAACCCTGTCCCCTTAGATAGAGATTCTAGGGCTTTGGACAGATGGGGGAAAAAAGTTTACACTTCTGCTACCTTGGCTGTAAGGGCTTTAAATTTTCAATTTCATATGCTCAAATATCAGCAATACTTAATGTCTTTGTTAAAGCAAAAAATGTTGACAAATTCTGAATGTTCTGAGAACAAAGAGTTGCAGGATTTATTTCATGCAGCTGAACAAGTGGGAAAACATACTTTGCAGTGTGGCTATGATTCACTGGAGGCCTCGTGCAGGGTTGCTGTTACAGTTTCTGTTATTAGAAGGCATGCTTGGTTAAAGGAGCAGAATCTGCTTGATCATGTTAAAGCAAAATTATTGGATGCTCCATTACAGCATGATACTTTGTTTGGTGTGTTTAGTTTACATTGTAAATCTTTCTTTAAAGAAAGCGAAACCTGCATCGTCACATGCAAAGCGTCATACAAAAGCAATCTGCAGTTCGAGAATGTGTGTGGTATG
Source organism: Protopterus annectens (assembly GCF_019279795.1). Classification (NCBI taxonomy): domain Eukaryota; kingdom Metazoa; phylum Chordata; order Ceratodontiformes; family Protopteridae; genus Protopterus; species Protopterus annectens. The sequence goes on along the minus strand of NC_056730.1, from coordinate 86,568,358 downwards.
ACGTATGTGTATGGAATTTCTTTGTTTTTCTGTTTGTATGAGATATAAAGTGTGAGTAGGTGTGTGTGTGTGTGCTGTGGCAGAACAGAGAAGGTGTGTGTGTGCATTTAATCCAGCAATGCGATTGTGTTGTGTGTGCTGGGGTAGTAGAAAATGTTACAGGTTGCTTTTAGTTAGCGGGATTTACTTGTTAATGTAGTGCTCAAGATGCTTTGTTTCTCGGTAACCATTAAAACCTGAGAGGCATATGACAAGCAGTTAGTTATTTTTTGACTATGGTTTGTTTTTTTGCGCGTGGCTTTGTTGTGATTGTTTCTTAAAAGTGGTTATGTTAAGTATATGCATTGTAGAGGGCATCTAAATAATTTTTCTTAAAGATGGTATTTGTACTGTGTTCCCTAAACGCTCATTATTACCCAACACTAGCATTATTATTCACAAACCATTTATTTTATTTGCAGTTATATGTTTATATTCTTTTAGTTTAGTATCTATTTTAATTTTTTTTTTTTATTTATGATGTAAAGAAAGTAAGCTGGGGTGATGTGGGGTGACATTTTTTTCCATAAGAACTTTTTCTCCAACTGCACCAAAAAAAAAAAAAAAAATTTATATTGTATTATGTGGACCAAAGAAAAACTAAATAGGTGTTTGCTATTTTTTTGAATGATGTGTTTCAGTGGCATGTTTGAGTTTTTTTACCGTTTTGGTTAGTATATTTTTCAGTTTTTTTCAGTTTATGATGCAAAGTAAGCTTTGTTGTATGTTGTGGGGTATCCTTTTCTCCATCTGAAAAAACCACCAAAAAAAAAAAAAAATTTATTAGAGATATACATGTGGATGACCAAGAAAACTGTAGTGTAGGTGCTATTTTCGATGATGTGTTTTACTGCGTGCATGTTTTGACAGTTTACTACTTTTGGTTAGTGTTTAGTATGAAATAATTATTACTCTGTGTATCTTTCCATTTCACTGAATCTGCTCTTGGCCTCCAATTTAAAACACTAAATCTCATTCTTGTATAGCGGCGAGCGAGAAGAAAGAGTCTTTGCTGATATATTTAGTTAGGAAAGATTGCTAGTTTATATTTTAACGTCGTTAATATATTGATAATATGCCTAAGAATTATTTTACATGAATATTTATTAAACAAAATTGGCGTGTGTTAAGCGTGTGTTACAAAACTTTCCAAAGTGAATTAGGATGGAATGGGTTCTTCATATTGAGATATTGCTGAAAACTATGCCCCTGAAACTCATAAAACATTGACAAGCAAGCCAGTTAATCTAGAGTCTGTCTCAATTTATGCCTTATGTGGCATTTCTAATGCTGTGATAAGTTGTGAAACATCCTCCCTAAATATTACATGTCAGATGAGTGTAATTCATCTAAATATGTTTTGAGAATCTGAAATTGCATGATGAAAGTCCCACATCATTCATTTATGTTTTTACTTTGAATATAACATATCTATGATAAACACATTGTATATATTACTTTATATGGGGATGGTTTATTTCTTTAATTGCTGATGTTCAATATAAATATATTTCAAGAGATGACAGCCCACACCCCACAGGCAAGCACCAGTGCACATTGCAACAGAAATTGCATCTCTAGTAGAAATAGGTTTGTAGTAAACATGGAATAAAGTATACCTGTGTTAGCAAACTTTTTTTAAATTAACAGTAGGTGTTCAAGTAGATCTCTGTTGCAGTAACCTCTAGCTCAGGGATGTCCAACAGGTTGCCTTAGTAAACTTAATTCTCCAGCAACCAGATGCATTTCTATGAATGTGGGTTTTAATGCTGTTTCAATGAATGTGAGTTTTGCCATTTCAATGAATGAGAGTTTCAAGGGCAGACAAGTTTACTACTCATGCTAAGTCTGTTTTCATTGTGAGACTGTATTGTTTGTTTAGCAAGTGGCTATCTGTTTGTGCTATTTTGTTTCAATATCTGTAATCATTGTAGAAGCACATAATGGAACATATGCATGGTAACTGGTGAGATAACCAAATAATGGAACAGTGGAATGGCTGTGGAGGTTCCTAGAACCCTATTTGACCATGATCTGGCTCTTGTATTTAAAGTAGAAAATACATATGCAATGGTAGCTGCAATATAACTACATAACAAGGTATCTTTTTCTTATGCATTTAAATAATTTAAGGAAAATGAAGAGTGTGGCTTATTGGGGAATGACCCAGTGGTGGTGGCTCAAAGGGGTGTTTCATGAGTGTGGTGTGGGCTTACTAAGGGGCACTGCACACACACACTAGCCCTAGGACATTTTTTCGCTAAGGCCGGCCCTGGTGTTAAGGCAGAAGAGGTGTTGAAGAAAATGGAGGATAAGGCTAAATCTATGCAAACAGTAATGGATTTCTTACAGGTACAACCTCCCAGATTTAGCAGGAACTGGCCCTCTAAGAATTGGTCCTTTCCAGTGTCAGACAGACCCAAAGAGGCAGATTCAGATGCCCTAGAGGCAGGCAACAGCCCCAGGACTCATACAGGCCCAAACAATGGGGTGCTTCTACCTTCAAAAGCGGAGAAGACAAATCACAGCCTTATAGAAAACAATCCCAATGACTTCCCTCTGCCAATGCCAAGTACTTATTTTTTGGCAACACCCCAAGAGGGAAAGCTAGCACTTTTTTCACAAAACTGGCACAAGATCACCCAGGACAAATGGGTCTTAAATATAGTCTCTCAGGGCTACATATTCCACTTTCACACCCTTCCAAAGGCAAAAGGTATGCCAGACCTGCCTCACAATCAATGGGCAGAGGCGCAAAAACAAGTTTCATCTCTCATGGACATGGGGGCTTTTCAGCCAGTGCACAACAAGAGCAGGGACAAGAATTTTACTCAAGACCTTTTATTAGTACCAAGAAAGGACAAAGCCTGGAGACCAATTCTGGACCTGTCTATTCTAAATACTTTTCTGGACGTCCCAAAATTCAAAATGTTGAGACTGCAGCAGCTTTTGCCCATGCTGGACAAGAAGGCCTGGCTTGTAACTTTGGACCTAAAAGAGGCATACCTGCATGTCCCAATCAGGCAATCTTGCAGAAGATACCTCAGATTCATAGCTGGCTCAATGTACTACCAATTCTCTGCACTGCCCTTTGGCTTATCTACTGCGCCCAGGGTCTTCACAAAATGCCTGGCACCAGTTATTGCATTTTGCAGACAAAGAGGAATTCAAATATATCCCTACTTGGACGACTGCCTTATTCAAGCAAAGACCAAAGATAGTCTACTACAGCATCTGGCGTTTGTAAAAAGATTACTAATTTGCCTAGGGTACACAGCAAATGAAAAGAAATCACAACTAGTACCCCCTCAAGAGATAATATTCCTGGGTGCAAGCTTAAATACAACTGCCCAGATGGCTTATCTCACGCCAGACAAACAAAGGCAACTGACTTCTTACTTCAAAAACATGGCAACAAAGACCCAGTTATCTGCAAGAAACATTCTGCAGGCTCTGGGCTACTTGGCATCCTGCATTCTACTAATTCCATATGCAAGACCTGCATATGAGGAAACTACAGTGGTACCTAAAAAGTGTTTGGACTCAACATTGCCACAGCCTGGAAACAGCAATTACTTTCATTCCCTGCCTGCAACAGGAATTTCAATGGTGGGCACCGGCCTGTTACCACAACAAGGGACAGCCATTCACCTTACCCACTGTCAGTCAGACACTAACAACAGATGCATCAGATTATGCCAGGGGGGCGCACATGGCAGGAAAATGTATTCAGGGCACATGGCCCACAAACCACATGCATCTTCATATCAACCAAAAAGAGATGCTAGCTGTACAAAATGCCCTGACAGCTTTCAAGGACCTACTTCATCCAGGACAACTGAAGATAAAGACGGACAGTACTACAGTCATGTGGTACATAAGCAAGGGGGCACACATTCCTACCCCCTCTGCAGACAAGCCATGACTTTGTGGAACACAGCATTGACTTATCAAGTACATCTGCAAGCACAATTCCTGCCAGGAAAGACAAATACTTTGGCAGACTAAGGAGAAACCTCATGGATCCTCATGAGTGGAAACTAGATCCACAAGTCTTCAACATGATAACAGGGAAATGGGGATGCCCAGACATAGATCTATTTGCCTCCCCTCACAACTGCCAGCTACAGAGATTCTGCACTCGGACTTATCACAAGCAAGCATGGAAAGTGGACCCCCTTTCATTCAGCTGGAAAGCCCTTACCATATATGCCTTCCCTCCTCTGCATCACCTCTCCAAGGTACTCCTAAAGGTCAGACAAGAAAAGCCAAAAATGATGCTGATTGCCCCAGACTGGCCACGCCAGCACTGGTACCCAATCCTAAAGAGCTTGTCTCAAGGCTCAGCCTGGGCTTTGCCTCTAATCCCTCATTTACTGACCCAACAGAACAATCAGATCCTACACAGCCAACTCAGAACCCTAAAGCTGGCTGCATGGCGGATAATGTAATCATTCAGAACGCACCTCTCTCTAAAGCAGTTATGGATGTTATTTTGGAGGCCAGGAGGCCCAGCACCAGAAAATCTTATGCAGAAAAATGGAAGAGATTCTATGCTTGGAACCAAGTGCAGGGAATTGACATGCTTGTACCAAATATTCCTCAGATTTTGCAATTCCTAACTGAGATGCTGGACAAAGGCCTAGCCTTCTCATCAGTTAAGATCCATGCCTCTGCTATTTCAGCACATTACAATACGGACCCACCTATTTTTTTCTCATCCACTGCTAAGACAGTTTATCAGAGGGGCCAAAAACATAAGACCTCCAAGGAGAGCTCTAGTACCTGCATGGGACCTAAATTTTGTCTTGGAAAAACTCACACTGCCTCCTTTTGAGCCAGCCAAAACAGCAGAGATAAAATACTTATCATGGAAAACAGCTCTTCTCCTAGCAATAACTTCAGCAAGAAGAGTCTCAGAGTTACAGGGACTAATGGCTGTGGAACCTTTTATTATTTTCCATCAGGACAAGGTTTCTCTAAGGATAAACCCGACATTTATGCCTAAGGGTAGTGTCCAGTGTGGCTCTTAACCAAACCATACATTTACCTACCTTTTATCCAAACCCGCAGAATAAGGGGGAGAGACTTCTACATTCTTTGGACATACACAGATAGCTACGCTTTTACTTGGACAAAACAAAAGTCTTCAGAAAGACTGAGCAACTCTTAGTGGTATGTGCTGCAGGATCGCAAGAAAAAGCCATTTCAAAGCAGACTATTTCAAAATGGATAGGCCACTGAATTCATTTCTGCTATTCACAACATGGCAAATCAGTGCCCAAGGGCATTAGGCCACATTCTACCAGAGCAACAGCCACTTCAGCAGCCTTCCTCAGAGGAGTACCAAACAAGGACATTTTGGAGGCTTCAGTGCACACTTTTACAAAGCACTACCATTTACCTCTCGACTCTAAATCCAGAGCAGGCTTTGCCACTGCAGTTCTGCAGGGCCTCATAGCCACTCCAAACTCTATTTAGGCCCAGCCACCCAACCTCAGCTTTGGGATTCAACCCAAGTGTAATGACTGCAACAGTGAAATACGATGAACATAGTACAGTTGTGTACCTACCATAAATGTAGATGTTCGAGTGTATTCATTGTTGCAGTTCAGGTTACCCTCCCACCATCCCCCTTTTTTCTTTGCTGGAACTTATCTTTACCTGTCTGTTCTTTACAACCTATGTGGTGTATTTGCTTGTAGATGAATGATCATAATATTTATAGCCTACCTTTTTGGGGCACCTGACATCTGGGGCAAGAAAAACTGAAGAAAATGGTGTCAGCTGCATATTTTATACCCCTGGCGCACTGACATCAGGGAAGGGGCGACAGCAACCGACGCCGTGACCAGGACTTTGGAATTCAGGCCGAGTGCGGGTAGCCTGCCAGCAGGATAACCCAAGTGTAATTACTGCAACAGTGAATACACTCGAACATCTGCATTTATGGTAGGTACACAACTGTACTTCTCCCTTCCTCTGGCCTCACCTGCTAGATCAACTGTGGATCCTCAATCCATTACTAATGTTGATCTCCCATCCGCAGGGTCTGATTTACCCCAGTCTAACAACCCTGAAACTGACGGCTTGGTTTCTCCACTTCCAATGATTGCCAGGCATGAAATCCTCTCGTCCCCTGTGCGCAATATTCTTATTGCATCTCATAAATCATCCACCAGACTAGTCTATCTTAACAAATGGAAAAGGTTCCCTCTATGGGCAGTGAATAAACAATTAGATCCCTAGTCAGCCCCAGTTTCGGTGGTACTGGATTACTTATCACATCTTTTCCACTCTGGGGTGTCTGCCTCTACTGTTCGTGTGCATTTAGCTGCCATCTCAAATTTCCACATTGGTTTTCAAGATTCTTCACTTATGTCACACAGACTCTGTAAAACTTTCTTGAAAGGGGTTGTCCACCTAAAACCTCCCTTTAGAGAACTGGTACAACCTTGGGATTTGTCATTGGTTCTGCAAGCTCTAACAGCTCCCCCCTTTGAAACCTGCATCTTCATGTGATGTAAAATATCTCTCGTGGAAAACTTTTTCTGATTGCAATCACATCGGCCAGACACTTGTCGGAACTACAAGCCTTATGCATCAAACCTCACTATCTTATCTTCCATAAGGATAGGGTATCACTGAGAACTAATTCTTCCTTTTTACCAAAAGTTGTGTCAGAATGGTCTATCAACCAGTCTATTGACCTTCCAGTGTTCTTTCCTAACCATTCTAACAAGGGAGAGTATTGCCTGCACTCCTTGTATGTTCATAGGCAAGTACGATTTTATCTGGACAGAACAAAATCTACCCGTAAATCAGACCAACTGTTTCTGGACCTAGACGAGGTCATCCTGTATCAAAAGTTACATTGGCTTCATGGGTGATAAATTGTATTGCCTTGATCTACAACAAAAACAATCTAACATTGTCTCATGGAGTGAAAGCTCATTCTACAAGATATATGGCAACTTCAGCAGCTTTCCATGCTAAGGCTTCCCTCAATGGTATTTGCTCAGCTGCAACTTGGATGTAGCCGCCAGAGGTAGAGCTTTTTTTGGCTCCATGGTGCTCAGGAATGTCTTTCCATGAGGGCCACCCAGGGATACAGGTAGCTAGGGACTCTGTCCCATCAGTAAGGAATGAACGAATATTAACAACATCAGATAAAGTTATATCTTACCATAACGTTCCGTCTGTGTTGTTGATCTTCGTTCATTCATTACTTCCTACCCTCCGTCCCCCATCCGGAGGTTTGTGGTTGATCTCATGTACTCTTTTGTTGTAGGTCTGTTATGACCAGAGGTAGCCTCTACTTTTATCTATTAACTTGCAAACTCGATCTGAGGTAACAGGGAGCAGAGCATTCTGGGTAAGACCTTGGATTGAGAGTTTTTGGCTGACGTGAGCTTGATATTGGCCATCTCAGTTCCGAGGATGGAACCGATAACCCATCAGTAATGAATGAATGAAGATCAAAAACACAGATGGAACGCTATGGTAAGACATAACTTCTTTTTTCAGATCTTCAGAGCAATTGTTAATTTTTTGTGAACCTAAGAAAGAGGAACAATCTGTGTCAAAATACACTATTTTAAATGGTTGTCTAAGGCTATTAACTTTTGTTATACTCACCATAACAAATCAACTTCCGGCAGAGTCAGAACTAGTCTACCAGTGCCTTGGCTTCATCTATGGCATTTTGTAAAGAGTTGGATTCTACACGTATTTTATGTATTTATTTATTTAACATTTGTTGACCAGGAAAGCCTGACTAGGACAGAGCCTATTTTCAGCGGAGGCCCAGGGAGAAACACTCCAGTGGTCACCCCCTCATTGGTCAGGTCTGACCATAAGCAAATCACCCTTGACATACACATCCCACCCCCACCCCCCAGTAAGGAAACCTCCTTAAAAAACTTCTCCAAAGCCAACTTCAAGCTACTGAAGTCAGAAGTGACAAACTTCATAACACCCACGCAGACGGTATCTGGAAGTTCGACTGCAGAATCCTACATTAAGGCACTGTACGAGCACATCCACTTGTGCATGAATCGTGCCATCCCAAAGAGAACCAAGATGCTCTTCTCCAAAAAAAGGAAGCCAATTTGGTGGTCCCTTGCTATAAACAAACTATACAACAGAAGGAAGAAACTGTTGCAGAATTTAAGTTACCTGTAACACATTGCATTTAAGTTACCTGGCACTTGCTCACTAAAGCAATTATATAAGTCAGCACTAAAAAATTAAAAGCACTACACCCTCACAAACTCCCCTTGAGTACCTTGTTCCCCATTGGCCCTTTTTTTTCAATTATAAAGGAATTTCCAATACTATTCTAGCATGTCCAAAGGTCAGTTGTCAGTCTCCTCTCCGGTCCAGCTGGTGAATCTGTGAATCTTGAAGCAATGTTACAACTGCCTCATGTACACAGACAACCCTCTCCTCCTCCCAACAAATTCCAACACATGTGAGAGATGCATCCATATAGCCAAACTGGAGGCTAAGCTCTCTCAACTCAGTTTTGGCGTAACCAGTCAGGAGGAGAAGGAAACCACACTCACTAAAATTCCAGTCTCACATAGACCTACCACGACAGCAAACCAAACACATAAACACACAAAAACATACTCGGAGGCTCTAAATAAAAATCTGCCTAAGCAGCAGAGACCTCCAAAGCAGACACCAAAGCAACTGCTACCCCAAAACAAAACATGTGCAACACATAGCTCACAAAGCCAGTGTGCCGAACAGTCACAGCCCTTAAGATTAAACAACACACCTGATACACTTGTAATAGGTGACTCTATCGTCAGGCACACTGACGTCCTGCTCACCAGGCTGAACAAGGAGAAGGTCACGGTGAGCTGCCTGTCGGGTGATAGGATCCGCCACATAACACAAGAACTCAGGTCACTCCAATGCAAGTACAAATATGACTCCGTCATTGTCCATGCTGGTGTGAGTGACCTGAGACGTACCTCCCTGGACTACATGAAAAGAGACTTAGAGGAGTTCTCTGAGCATGTGGCCCAGGCCGGTATGATCCTGACCTTGAGTAGTATCTTACCCTCACCAAGAATGATGCCACAATATGAAGACAAGGTGATCAATTTCAACAATTGGGTTAAGTATTAGTGTCATTCAAAGGGGATCCAATGCCTGTCAGCCTGGGATGACATGCTCAACAAGCCACGATGCTTCGCTAGGGACGGCTTGCACCTGTCACCCCTGGGCTTTCGGATATTGGCAAAGGCTCTTACTAGCCCCATAGTGCCTTTTTTAGGCAAGGCTCAAAAGACAAACCCACCTCCATAGGTATCACAAGGGATAAGAAACTAAGAGTAATGCTACTCAACGCCAGAAGTCTAAACCTCAAGATGCACGCACTCAAAACTCTCCTTAGCATGGAGAACATCGATATCTGTGCATTAACAGAAACCTGGTTCAAGGCTCCCGAGAGAACCCCAGCACTACCAGGTTATACCTCATACCATGCTTTTCGGCCCCAAAACTTGGACCGAACCACAAAAGGAGGGGGAGTATCAATATTCGTCAAAGATACCCACACCTCCAGGTTGGTGGCACAGCACGAAGCATCAGAGACTATCCATGTGCAACTAACAGTGGGTAAAACTGCCTTCCAGTTTATAGCCTGCTACAGACCACCCTCCCAAACCCAGGAACCCCACTCGGCCTTCCTGAGAACACTGGAAAATATGAAGGTCTCTCCAAACACCATTATATTGGGTGAATTCAACTACCCAAACATAGACTGGGAGCATTACTTTAGCTCCAACACTCTAGCCCAAAGGTTCCTAGAATTTATAAACTCAAATGCTATGGAACTTGTTACCACTCCCACAAGAGGGGAAAACATACTGGACTTGATCATCACCAACACGGGGACTCTATGCTCCAGGCCAGAAGTGTATCCCTCACTGGTAAGATCAGACCATAAACTAATCTCACTGGATATTCACATCCCGACCCCACCTCCTGCCCAGAAAACCACAGTGAAAAACTTCTCTAAAGCAACTTTCACACTCCTCAAAACCGAGGTAGAATCCTTCAAAGCCCCCTGGCCTGTGGAAAATACGGCCCAGACTGCAGAATCCTTTATAAATGCATTCTATAAACACCTTCAGGAATGCATGGATCATGCAATCCCAAATAAAACCAAGACCCAATCCGCCAAAGGCAGACGTCCTGTCTGGTGGACCCCAGCCATAAACAAACTATACAATAGAAGGAGGAAGCTACTAAATGATAGAGCAAAATCCCAAAAAGGGAAGGCATCTCTGATCAGTATTAGCAAAAAACTACGGGCACTCATAAAATCATCTAAGGCCAGCTTCAAGAGAAAAATTGCACAGGACACTAAGGATAATCACAAGGCTTTCTTTGGTTATGTTAGGAACCTGGGTGGGAATTCCCAGATATGCTCAGAATTAGTCCAAAATGACAATACACCGAACACACAGACATTGCCAACATCCTAGCTGACAGGTTCAGCGCAAACTCCCCACCAAAGGGCAAATATCTATCCCAGCAGAGTGCTGCCCCCTGACATCTCAGATGCTCAGGTAAGAGCCGCCCTCTCCAAAGCAAAAAACACAGCATCAATGGGACCAGACGGTGTCCCGGGCTGCATCCTACATGAACTCCAGGAAGAGCTAAACCCAAACATAAAACTACTGTTAAATCTCAGCCTTACTACAGGATATGTACCCAAAGAGTGGCGTACAGCGACAGTGGTCCCTCTCCACAAAGGTGGTGCCTCAATGGATCCTGGAAACTATCGCCCCATAAGCCTGACTAGCTTGGTCTGCAAAGCTATGGAAAGGATCATCATGGACCTCATAAATAAAGATATTGGGGACCTACAGACACTGTATCCTACCCAGTTCGGCTTTGTTAAGGGCAGATCCTGCCTCTTAAACCTGGTTGATTTCTTTGAAACAGTCACCAAGGCCATTGATGAGGGGAAGGTGGTCCACACAGCCTACCTGGACCTCGCAAAAGCCTTCGATACAATACCCCACTCGGGCATTATAGATAAGCTCACCAGCTTAAATATAAACCCCTATGTCACTAGATGGATTGCAAACTGGCTCAAGGACAGAACCCACATGGTTAGAGTTGATGGAGCCATGTCAGACTCCAAACCAGTTACAAGTGGCATCCCATAAGGCTCAGTCCTGGGACCTCTCTTGTTTGGTATATATTTCTCGGAGGTACAGGCCAACACGGAAGGACTGTGGCTGGCCAAGTTCGCAGATGACTGCAAACTGGGCGCCATAATAGACTCTCCAGCCGACACAAACATCCTCCAAAAGGGCCTCATAGAAACAGACAACTGGTGCCAGAGCCATGGCCTCAAGCTAAATGCCAAAAAGTGTATAGTCATCCCCTTTGTCAAAAACAAAGTGCCCACAAATTACCACATAGGTGGTAATCCATTAAGTACAGAAGAAGTAATTAGGGACCTGGGGACCCAAGTTGATAGCAGTCTCTCATTTGACATCCACCTGGCCAAAGTGGTTAGAAAAGCATTTTATATAGCCCACCTAATCATGAAGGGATTCACATCTAGATCAGGGGAGGTCATCGTGCCTCTTTACTTATCCCTCATCAGGCCCATAATTGAGTACAATGCCCCTTTTGGGATGTACCTTACCAGACACCTGCAGCAACTGGAAAGACCCCAAAAGTACCTCACCAAGAGGATCAAAGGGCTCAATCAGATGCCATATGCTGCCCGGTTAAAGAAACTCCAGCTCTACTCAGTGGCATACCGCCTGTTCAGGGGCGATCTGTGCCTGACGTATAAAGCCATGTCCAACCCGGAATTAATGGACATGCTGCACCTCAGAAAATCCAAATCCCATCAAGCTACGAGCTCGAGAGACTTGAACCTCAGCACTGAAATAAATAGGACATGCTGGAGAGACAGATTCATAACCCAGAGGCTCCCTTCACTCTGGAATAAAATCCCAGTCCAGGTTAGGCAGAGTCCCTCATTGACTCTCTTCAAGAGGAGTCTTGATGAGTGGATGGGAGATCGTAGGTTTAACCCGGGTATCACTTCTGTGTCACTGTTCGACAGAGGCACAGTATACTAACCTCGAAAAAGGGCATAGCAAAATTAATTTAAAATGGGTGGCGAAAGCCAAACACATTCTGGCTAGGCTTATAAATGCCCTAGGGCAGATAGCCTAGTATGAACCTATGAACCTAAAAGAGGAAAATCCCAGGATGCAAAAAACTCCCTCACCAGTCTCAGTAAGAAGCTGAGATCCCTCATAAAATCCTCAAAAGCTAGTTACGAAAATAACATTTCCAAAGACAACCACAAGGTATTCTGTACTTATGTCAAGGATCTAAATGGCAATGCTCAGATCTGCTCTGAGCTACAACAGAATGGCATTAAATATACTGATCCCAGGGATATTGCCAATATCCTGGCAGATTTAGTGCCAACTTCACCCCCCTCTCACCCCCTAAAGGGCCAATCTCAATACCAAAAGATTGCCAATTCCGATAGTCACAGCCACACAGGTAGAAACCGCACTCTCCAAAGCTAAGAATACAGCATCCATGGGACCAGATGACATCCCAGGCTGTGAACTACATGAACTACAAAATGAACTGGCACCTCACCTAAGTGTCATGTTTAATCGTAGCCTCACTTCAGGCTTCGTGCCCACTGAGTGGCGCACAGCTACAGTTATCCCGCTCCACAAGGGAGGATCCGCTTGGATCCCAAGAATTACCGTCCCATCAGTCTGACAAGCCTGATCTGCAAGGGCATGGAACGCATTATCATGGAACTTATAAACAAAGACATTGGCAACCTTCAAACACTGGACCCCACCCAGTTTGGGTTTGTGAAGGGCCGATCTTGTCTCCTGAATCTGATTGACTTCTTCGAATCAGTCTCCAGAGCTGTGGACGAGGGTAAGGTGGTCCACACAGCCTATCCGGACCGCGCCAAGGCCTTCGACACCATCCCCCACTCTGGAGTCATAGATAAACTTACTAAGCTGGGCATAAATCCCTACATCACTTGATGGCTTGCCAACTGGCTTACTGACAGAACCCAGACTGTAAAAGTAGCCGACTCCAAATCCAGCTCCAGGCAAGTGACAAGTGGAGTACCTCAGGGTTCAGTCCTGGGACCACTCTTGTTTGGCATCTACTTCTCTGAAGTACAGGCCAACACTACGGGACTCTGGCTAACAATGTTTGCAGATGACTGCAAACTGGGAGCCATTATTGAATCCCCAAATGATGTGGATATTCTACAAAAGGGCCTTACAGAAACTGATGCCTGGTGCCAGAGCCATGGGCTCAAGCTTAATGCCAAGAAATGTATAGTTATCCCCTTTGGAAAAAAACATGTACCCATGAAGTACCACATAGGTGGCAGGACACTAAACATCGAAAGTGTGATGAGAGACTTAGGAACACAGATGGACAGTGGTCTCACTTTCGATAACTACATCGCCACAACAGTCAGGAAATCCTTCTATGTGGCACACCTCATCACTAAGGGCTTTTCATCCGGAAAAAAGGAGGTCATTGTCCCACTGTACTCATCCCTCATTAGACCCCATTATAGAGCATAATGCTCCATTTGGTATGTACCTCACAAGACATCTGCAACAGCTGGAAAGGCCACAGAAATACCTCAGTAAAAGAATCACAGGCCTAAAGCAGATGCCATATGCTGACAGTCTAAAAAAAAACTCTAACTGTACTCTGTGGCATATCGTCTACTCAGAGGCTATCTCTGCTTAACATACAAGGCCATGTCAAACCCTGAGCTGTTGGACGTACTCCACTTAAAGAAATCCCAATCCCTCAGAGCCACATGCTCCAGGGATCTAAACCTTGTCATCACAATGAACAAAACATGCTGGAGGGATAGGTTCCTGACCCAGAGACTTCCCATACTCTGGAATAGACTGCCCATACATGTCAAACAGAGCACCTCATTGGCCCTCTTCAAAAGGAACCTTGATGATTGGATGGGAGATAGGAAATTCACCCCGGGGATCATGTCAGTCACCCTGCTAGACAGGGGCCCTGAGAAGTAAATATTGTGGGAAGAAATATCCAGGGAATTGTTATGGCTAGGCTTGCATAGGCCCTAGGGCCGATAGCCTAGTACCAACCTATGAACCTATAAGATGCATGTCTTTAGAACGTGGGAGGAAACTGGAGTTCCCAGAAGAAACCCACGCGAATGCAGGGAGAACCTGCAAACTCCACACAGAAGGCACCCCAGCCGAGAATTGAACCGGAGAACCTCTTGCTGTGAGGCGGCAAAGTTAACCGCTGCACCACTGCGTTGCCCAAGTATTGTAGAAGCAGCAACTTAGTCCTCTATACATAATTTTACAAGGCATTACAAGCTCGATTCCTTCTCTGGGTCTAGATCTGTCTTTGGTAGGACTATTGTCCAGCGACTCACGGATCCTTGTACCTCCCAAATGTAATCTTACCTGTATATCTAAGGCTACTGCAGTAGTGATCTATATAATGAAAGTAGTACAGATGTGTAAGTAAACTTATTGTAACAGTAGATTGTTTGAATGATTGCTGCTGCAGTAGCTGCACCCTCCACGGCCCTTGTTTTTTGAATTATTTTTGCCAGGGTATGGCCATTTACTTTTTGTTTTTCCTGGTTCCTTTCAGTTCTCAGCCTACTTCTCTTTGCTGACATGAAAGCTGTGAAGGGCTTACCACCTAAATCTGTCATCTTAGTCATCTCAGCTTGAGCTGGCCAATGGTTTGGGTGTGTGGAAGGTGCCCTGAAGTTTTGGAAGTTGGTTGGCTGTTATATCCTTAGTAGGATATAACCCATATAGCTATGGCTACTGTAGCAGTGATCATTTGAACATCCACTATTCTATAGTATATTTACTTACACAACTAGTGTCTTCCATTGTGTACCCAAAGTCACCTTATGACATCCCTGCTTGGCTTGAGAATGTGGGTTCCAGTGAGGTGCTTTTATAGCCCCCCCCCATGACATCCAGTGATGTAAGGCCTGTGGCAAAGCCCCATTAATGGTGATGCCTAATGATGAAGGCACCTTTGCGAGTATTCCCACTTCAGACTTTTCTGACATTTGATAAAGGGCAGATGGTATACCCACTGATGTTTATTGTGTTACACTGCTGCAGTCATTAAATTTGGGTTATCCTGTCATCAGGCGGTTCCCCAGTCGGCCTGAGTTCCAAAGTCTTGGTCCGACGTCGGTTGCTGTCGCCTCTTCCCTGATGTCAGTGCGACAGGGGTATATAAGATGCAGCCGACACCATTTCCTTCAGTCTTTCTTGCCGCGCGGTACCCGAAGCAAAAGCAGTTCGCAAGTGCCGGTCGGCTGACTCCTGAGATTTTCATTCAGAATCCAGAAGCGAAGTCTTCTACAAAGCTAAGTAACTCGTTGGGGAAACTTTTTCTTGCCTCAGACCGATGTCAGTAAAAGTTAATAACTGTATTTCTTGTGGGAAGCAAATACCTCAAGGATTTCCATTCCTATTGTATCCCATGCCTAGGCCCAGACCACAATGTCACTGGTTGTCGGTTTTGTGCTAGGTTTAACAAGTGCACTATTAAACGTCGGATGTTAAGTTGTCAATCTCGCCTTCATTCTTGCTGGATGGGTTCGGAGCCGATCCTCGGCTCCGACTCGGCACTTGCTTTAGCTTGAGAACTCAGCTCGAGGCAGCCCTATATCCCATGATGCAAGGCGGAACTACCTCAGATCTCGTTTGCCGCTTAGCGAAAGAGGTCTCCTTTTTGCCAGCTGAGGTAAGTTGATTTTTTTTCAGAAAGCTTAGTCAGGGATTTATTTCTCCCTTATTCCCCTTTTATAGTGTGTAGATTTTCTACAGCCCACCCTATTTCCCTTACAGTTAAAAACTTTTAAATTCTTTTTATAATTCTAAAAGAGTTTTCAGTTAGGCCTAGACCCCCTTGCTTAATCCCTACCTGTGTGTCTGTGTGTTTGGGGATTAATTGTGTGATTGTTGGGGTGTGTGTGACTTTCTTCCTCTAGGACTATGTCTAAGGAAGGCAAGGTCTCAGGCTTCAAGAAGTGTGACTCGTGCTGTCAGAAAATGTCTCTGACAGACGGTCACACTTCTTGTGTTTACTGCCTGGGGCCTTTGCACCTGCAGGACTCCTGTGCTTTGTGTCACTCTTTTAGCCAGAGAGTCCTGCAGGAAAGGAGGAATAAATTGATCCTCCGTGGTTTGCTTAAGCCAGAAGGTTCTCCCTCTAAAACAGGGTCCGGTAAACATTCTAAGCCTCCGAAGGTTCAGGCTATAGTGTCTAAGCCTCCTCCGGTGGCTCCGGCTGGAGCCGATCTTTCTGCTTCTAGAGTAGTGGGCTCGGCACCGATCGGTTCCGACACCCAATCTACTGTTGCCTTGTCGGCTCCGGCTGGAGCCGACACCTTATCCAGCATCAGAGCCGAGAAACCTTCGGCTCCATCTGGAATTCAGGGGACTTCGGCTCCGATGACTTTGTCCCGAAAGAGATCTCGGTCCCCTTCGTTGGAGAGTATCCACTCGGCTCCGGGGTCTCCTCTTTTGTCGGAGCAGAGCCATCAGAGCCGATTTTCGAGATCTTCCAGGCTGTCTGACCACGACTTAGAGAGGGTGGTAAGCAGGCTGTTAAAGTTGCAGGCACTGGCCCAAATGCTCCATAGCCCGTCTCAGCAGACTTCGGCTATTGCTTCACCCCTTGAACTTCCTCCTCCGACTCCCCACCAGAGTTGGGCGAGCTTCGGGACAGCGACTGTTTCGGCGCCGGAGCCGATACATCCTTCTGCTCCGTCGTTTTCGGCTCCGATCTCCTCCTTGAGACCTTCCTTGGAGGGATCCGGTCGTCTGGTTTCCCTGGTCGGCTCCGAGGGGGCTAGTGGCATCGGACCCTTATCCGACCCCGCTCTCCCTCTCGGGGCTTCGGCTTTGGTAAGCTCGGCACCGACATCGGCCTCGGAGCCTTCCCTCTCAGTGGAGCCGGGAATTCCTGTTTCCTCGGAACGGGGATATTCCGGTCTCCCGGGGAGGGGAGCCTTTGAGGTGATGAGGAGTGTCCTGGCTCCTGAGCCAGGTCAACGGTCCATCCCTCTAGCTCCTCCCTCTTCGGTGCCTGTAGACACCTCTTGCCAGCCTCTTGCTCTCAGGCCCAGGGATCCATCGCCCCAGGTTTCCCCATTGGGAATTTCCTCCTCTTCCGAAGTTTCTCCTGATCCTGCAGGTGAACCCCCTCGGAAGAGGACGTGTAAGAGGAAATACACAGACTCCCCTGAGTCTACTCCATCTGACACCGACTTAGATGAGTCGGAGGGTTCCCCACGATCCCCCTCTGAGGATGTCTCCTTTTCAGACATCCTTGAGCTCCTCAAACAGAGGGGGAATTGGCCATCCATTGATCCCTCCGAGGATGAGTCGGTATACCTGGAGGCTTTTGGATCCCGACCCTCCACCTCCTGGGTGTCTCCGCCTTTCGACCCACTTATGCAGGTAGTGGCTCGAAAGGCGTGGGCAGCTCCAGATTCTGTGGAACCTGTCCCCAGGAGGCCATCAAAGTTTATTACAGCCCCTATGGACAAACAGTTTCTTTCCAAGGGCGTTTCTGTGGATGCTATGGTGGTGGCGGCCGCCACTAAGAAGGAACTTGCGGATCCTTCAGTACCTGTCCATCCTCCTAACAAGGATTCTAGGACCATGGACAGGTATGGAAAGCGGATGTTTTCTTCAGCGACCTTTGCTATCGTTAAGCTGAACTACCTTTGTCACTTCACCAGGCTTCAAAGAGATATTCTCAAGGAACTAGGTGAAGTGGTCCAGGATCCTTCTGCTGCTGGGGCTCAAGGAAAGATTGCCTCACAGCTAGCAATCCTGAATTCCTTATCCAACTCCTCCATGCGGCTCATATCCTATGCGGCCGATGGAGCGAGCAGGGCCGCAGGCACAGGAGTGGCTCTTAGACGTCAAGCCTGGATGCGGCTTTGTAATTTTGCGGACCCCTTTAAAGCGTCCTTCACCAATACCCCTTTGATGGTTTGGCTTTGTTTGGACCTCAGGTGAAGGATACCTTGACCAGGTGTGAGCAGGACGGTAAAACTCTTTCTGCCATTGGAGTCCATTTTTCCACCTTCTAGACCATATCCCAAGGGTCAGAAGGGAGGGAAGATGTGGTTCCATAAAGCCCAAGGAGCTACACGACACACGTGGTCAGTTTACCCCAGAGGCAGAGGGGTAACAATAATAGATGCCGCCCTAGAGGCAGGGGGTCCTCAGAACCAGGGCAACAGGGAGTTTCTTCCTGAGAAGCCCTTTCAGCACCCTGAGGTGTTGCCCGACTGTCCACCCTTGGAGGCAGTCGGGAAGGATTTCGCTGTACCCAGTAGCCTGGCATTCCCTCTCACAAGATATGTGGGTACAGTCGATCATATCCGAGGGTTACAAAATCCCCTTGAAAGGTATCCGTACCTCAACAATCCCTTCCAGACATCTCACCCGGTCAAAGGGATTTGGCAGAACAGGAGGTTTCAAAGCTCCTAGGAAAAAGAGCCGTCCAGACTGTTCCGGCAGACCAAGTAGGATCCGGCGTCTACTCGAGATTCTTTTTGGTCCCCAAAAGGACGGGAGATTGGAGACCAATATTAGGCCTGAACAGTCTAAACAGATTTGTCAAGAAGGCAAGATTCTGGATGGTCACGCTTCAGTCCATTCTGCCCTTTCTGGGCAAGGACTACTGGATGTGCTCTATAGATCTTCAAGACGCGTACTATCACATAAAGATTCACAGGTGCTCCAGAAGGTTTCTCCGCTTTCGGCTAGGGACCAGTCATTACCAATTCAGAGCCCTGCCCTTTGGCCTCACTTCAGCCCCCAGAGTGTTTACCAAATGCATGGCAGTGGTCACAGCTCATCTGAGACGTCAAGGATTCCAGGTGTTTCCTTATTTGGACGACTGGCTCCTCTCCACCACCACCAGGTGTCAACTTCTTCAGACCAGAGACTACACTCTGCAGCTTTGCAGGAGTTTGGGAATTTCAGTAAATTTCGAAAAATCTTCTCTGCGGCCTTGCCAATCTATCACCTTTATAGGCAGAATTAAACACCGTCAAAATGTTAGCCAGACTAACAGATCAAAGAATTCTGGACATCCAAAATTCGTTGGATTCTATTGCAGAGCAGCAAGGTCAAAGCCAGATTGATACTAAAGGTTCTAGGTCTTATGGCTGCGGCCATTGTTCTTCTACCACTGGCTCGCTTCCACATGCGTCTTCTGCAGTGGATGTTATTCACTCAGTGGTCGTACCACAGTCTTCCGATGAGGCACGAAATCTTAGTCACACAATCGTGCAGAACTCATCTGAACTGGTGGATATCTTCCCCTCTTCTTCATCAGGGCCGACTCTTTGTTCCCCCTCCTCCAGTTGCCACAGTTACTACGGATGCCTCTCTGATCGGGTGGGGGGGGCATTATCAGGGCAGGATGGTCCACGGGACGTGGCAACCCATAGAATACCATCTGCACATCAATGTCCTGGAGATGAGAGCGGTGCTTTTAACGTTGCAAGCCCTCAACGACTTTATTCCCACGGGGACTATTGCAGTACAAACGGGCAACATGTCCGTGGTCTGGTACATCAACAAGCAGGGCAGGACCAGGTCCTATCCGTTGTGTCGAGAAGCTCTCAGACCTTGGCAATGGGCAATCTCCTCTCATCGGTTTCTGATTGCAACGCACATCCCCGGCAGGTCCAACCTCTTGGCGGACAGGGTGAGCAGATCCATTCTGATGCCTCACGAGTGGTCTCTCAATCAATCTGTAGTGGATCAGATTTTTCTGAAGTGGGGCACACCTTGTTGCGATCTTTTTGCTACACCTCAAAACAACAAGTGCCCCGATTTTTTCACCCTATTTCCCCTTCCAGGCCAACCCCTGAGAGACTCTCTAACCCAGGATTGGCCCCGGGGACTGCTGTACGCTTTTCCTCCCTTTCCCTTGATTCCACAAGTCATTCAGAAAGCCACCGTTTTGAGGGCCAAGTTGATTCTCATTGCCCCTTACTGGCCTCGACAAATTTGGTTTCCGTCTCTGCATAGTCACCTCCTGGTGCAGCCCTGGCATCTGGACCCAGTTCCGGATCTCTTGATCCACCAGTCGGGTCAACAGCACCGGGCCATTCATTCTCTCAACCTCACTGCTTGGTTGCTCCACTTCCTTCCCTAGCCAGGCTTCCGATGATCTCTGATTCAGTCAGAGACATCTTAGTGTCTTCTTTAAAGTCGTCCACCAGAACTGTTTATGCTAGCAAGTGGCGACGTTTTTTTATTTGGGCAAATTCCAGAAATATTGATCCCTTTACTGCTCCTGTGCATTCTGTTTTAGATTTCCTGGCTGAGATTTTTCAGTCAGGATCTTCTTCATCTACAGTTAAAGTTCAACTGGCTGCTATTTCCAAGTATAATGTTGGCTTGCATGATAATAACATTATGTCTCATAGATTAGGCAAGGCCTTTCTGAGAGGAGTTTTTCTCCTAAAGCCGCCAATAAAGCATCCTCCTCCGCAATGGGATCTAAATTTAATGTTGGCATCCTTGATGTTATCTCCCTTCGAACCGTCTGCTTCATGTTCTTTGAAATTATTGACCTGGAAAACTATATTTTTACTGGCTGTCACTTCAGCAAGAAGGGTTTCCGAGATTCAAGCTCTCTGCATCCGTTCCCCTTACTTGGTTTTTCATAAGGACAGGGTATCCTTAAGAACGAACCCTATCTATGATCTACCAGTTTTTTTTCCCAAACTATTCTGACAGAGCTGAACAAAAGCTTCATTTTTTGGATGTCCATAGTCAGCTCAGGTACTATTTGCATAGAACGAAACAATTCAGGAAATCGGACCAATTATTTGTCTCCTATGCAGAAAACAGGATAGGTCTCCCAGTGTCTAAAGTGACCTTATCCAGATGGTTGTCTTCCACCATTTCCTATGTGTACTCTCTCAGAGGCAAACAACTATCTTCTAAACCGAAAGCTCACTCAACCAGGAGTCTATCCACTTCTGCAGCCTTTCAGGATAGACTACTCATTGATACCATTTGTGCAGCAGCTACTTGGGCCACTCCTCATACCTTTGTCTCTCATTACAAGTTAGACTTGGCCTCCAGAGACAGGGCCAATTTTGGTTCCACAGTTCTCAAGAGTCTGTTCCATTGAGCCACCCGGGATACAGGTGCTAGGGACGCGGTCCCATCCAGCAAGAATGAAGGCGAGATTGACAACTTAACATTTAGAAGTTATGTACCTACCATAACGTTCCATGTTAGTTGTCTTCTCGCCTTCTTTCTTCCCTCCCTCCTTCCCCCTGGCCTGGACAGATCTTGAAGAGTTCCTATCAGGTTGTTTCCTCCTGAGCCTTCATTAGAGGACTCTTTATTATGAACTTGGGTTTCCTAAATATGTTAGGTTAGTCCTTAGCAGGGTAGGTTAGCTACCAAACGAGATCTGAGGTAGTTCCGCCTTGCATCATGGGATATAGGGTTGCCTCGAGCTGGTAAAAGGAGTTCTCAAGCTAAAGCAAGTGCTGAGTCGGAGCTGAGGATTGGCTCCGAACCCATCCAGCAAGAAAGACGGCGAGAGAAGACAACTAACATGGAACGTTATGGTAGGTACATAACTTCTAATTTGATTTTGCCCGGCATTATTTTGGCAGAAAATTTAATTACACCATGCCGTCGGGACTTCTGACGACTGGAATACATAAAAAGCGCAAAGACAAGGAACAGGCATCCAAGGCCGAAAACTGACGACGAAGCCTCTTCTAGGCCGGTCACAGGTTCTCCGGTTTTCAGCGAGGCACCTTCGCAGCCCCTGACGGCCGCTTCTGCAGAACCACAGGCCGCCTCCAACTCCCACGTGGAGATGGCTGCGCCTTCGGACACACATGTTTTTCAGCCTACCGAGACTAGCCCTTCAGAGGGATCCGGAGTAGCTGAGCAACCAGAAGCTTCAGAGGGTGTTTTCAGACCTACTCAGTTAACCATTAAACCCCCTGCTAAGTCTAAGCCTCCTTTAAAAACAAAGAAACAAATACAGCATTCTCCAGGACAGGCCTCCATGCCAAAGAAACAAATGCTCAAAATGGCTGAAGACCTAATCACTCTGATCAGGGGGTCCCATCCCCCTCGTGATAAAAGGCCCAGACAGGATGCAGACTATGACTCATCAGACCAGATGTCCATTTCTTCAGATGCATCCTCAGACCTAGGATATACTTTACCCCCTTATGAGGATTCTGATGCTGAGGAATCAATTCCATCAGCCTCTCCACCTGAGGACTACTCCTTTGGGGAAACCTTACATACCATGAGGGAGCATTTCCATTGGGAAGGCCAGGATTACTCTGAATCCAAGAAAAGTCTCCAAAACTTCCTTTTATTACCTCAACACAGACCCCTTGCTATTCCACCAGTGTTAGACATTGTGGATGATGTGTATACTGAATCCAGCTTAAATCCTGACTCCTTACCTCCAGCCCTGTTAAACCTGACAGATACTACAGAGTAGCTGACTCACACAAATTTCTGTATAAAAGCCCTGTTGCTGACCCTGAAACTATTTCTCAGGGACCCAAAGGGATTAAGATCTCATCAGCAAAAAATCCAGTCCCCTCTGACAGAGTTTCCAGAGCATTGGACAGATAGGGAAAGAAAGTTTATACTATACGTCTGCAACCTTAGCAATGAGAGCCTTAAATTGCCAGTTTCACATGCTAAAATATCAGCAATTTTTGATGTCTCAGTTAAAACAAAAAATGCTTCCAGATTCAGATCCTCCTAATTTTAAAGAAATGCAGGATTTATTGCATGCAGCTGAACAAGTGGGAAAGCATACTTTGCAATGTGGTTTTGATTCTTTAGAGGCCTCCTGTAGAGCAGCAGTTACAGGCTCTGTCATTAGAAGGCATGCTTGGTTAAAAGAACATACGTTACCAGATCATGTTAAAGCAAAATTATTGGATGCACCTTTGCAGCAGGATGTGTTATTTGGAGTTAAGGCAGAAGAGGTATTAAAGAAAATGGAGGATAAGGCAAAATCAATGCAAACAGTGAAGGATTTCTTACAGGTTCAGCCTCCAAGATTTAGCAGAAATTGGCCAACAAAGAATTGGTCCTTACCTGTTACAGACAGACCTCAAAGGGGCAGATACAGATGTCCAAGAGGTAGAGGACAACCACAAGGTCCTTACACGCCTCGACAACGGGGTGCACCAGGCCAGAAAGAAGGGGAAGACAGGCCCCAACCATATAAAATGCAGCCTCAATGGCTTCCCATAACAGCTGCCGAACAACTCTCTCTTGGCACCCCCCTTGGGAGGAAAACTGGCACTTTTCTATCACAATTGGCATTGGATCACCAAAGACAAATGGGTTCTCAGCATTGTATCTCAAGGTTACCGGTTCCACTTTCACACTCTGCCAAGGTTAAAAGGAATGCCAAATCTGCCACCAAATCAATGGGCAGAGGCTCAAAAACAAATTACAGCACTCATGGAAATGAGAGCTATTCAAGAGGTACCACCACAAGAGCAAGGACAAGGATTTTATTCAAGACTCTTTCTGGTTCCCAGAAAGGACAAAGCCTGGAGACCCATTCTAGATCTTTCTTCTCTAAACACTTACCTGGATGTTCCGAAATTCAAAATGTTGACACTACAGCTGCTTCTTCCCATGCTGGGCAAAAAAGCTTGTCTCGTGACCTTGGACCTCAAGGAGGCATACCTGCATGTCCCTATCAGACAAAACTGCAGAAGATAACTCAGATTCATAGCAGGTTCAATGCACTATCAATTCTCTGCACTGCCCTTTGGCTTATCTACTGCACCCAGGGTCTTCACAAAGTGCCTAGCACCAGTAATTGCATTTTGCAGACAGAAAGGTATTCAAATTTATCCGTACCTGGACGACTGCCTGATTCAAGCAGAGAGCAGGGACATTCTTCTAGAGCATCTGGCATTTGTGAAAAAGTTAAGTTGCCTGGGGTACATAGTAAACAAAAAGAAATCAAAACTAGTGCCCTCACAAGAGATGATCTTCCTGGGGGCCAGCTTGAACACAACAGCCCAGATGGCTTATCTCATGCCAGACAAGCAAGGACAACTGACTCAATACTTTCAATTGATGGCAACAAAAACCCAACTCCCTGCAAGAACAATTCTGCAGGCCTTGGGTTACATGGCATCTTGCATACTACTAATTCCATATGCCAGACTGCATATGAGGAAACTACAGTGGTACCTAAAGAGTGTATGGTCTCAACACTGTCAAAGTTTGGAAATTAGAAGTTATGTACCTACCATAACGTTCCATGTTAGTTGTCTTCTCTCGCCTTCTTTCTTGCTGGATGGGTTCGGAGCCGATCCTCGGCTCCGACTCGGCACTTGCTTTAGCTTGAGAACTCCCTTTACCAGCTCGAGGCAACCCTATATCCCATGATGCAAGGCGGAACTACCTCAGATCTCGTTTGGTAGCTAACCTACCCTGCTAAGGACTAACCTAACATATTTAGGAAACCCAAGTTCATAATAAAGAGTCCTCTAATGAAGGCTCAGGAGGAAACAACCTGATAGGAACTCTTCAAGATCTGTCCAGGCCAGGGGGAAGGAGGGAGGGACGCAAAAAAGAAGGCGAGAGAAGACAACTAACATGGAACGTTATGGTAGGTACATAATTCTAAATGTTAAGTTGTCAATCTCGCCTTCATTCTTGCTGGATGGGACCACGTCCCTAGCACCTGTATCCCGGGTGGCTCAATGGAACAGACTCTTGAGAACTGTGGAACCAAAACTGGCCCTGTCTCTGGAGGCCAAGTCTAACTTGTAATGAGAGACAAAGGTATGAGGAGTGGCCCAAGTAGCTGCTGCACAAATGGTATCAATGGGTAGTCTATCCTGAAAGGCTGCAGAAGTAGATAGACTCCTGGTTGAGTGAGCTTTCGGTTTAGAATATAGTTGTTTGCCTCTGAGAGAGTACACATAGGAAATGGTGGAAGACAACCATCTGGATAAGGTCACTTTAGACACTGGGAGACCTATCCTGTTTTCTGCATAGGAGACAAATAATTGGTCCGATTTCCTGAATTGTTTCGTTCTATGCAAACAGTACCTGAGCTGACGATGGACATCCAAAAAATGAAGCTTTTGTTCAGCTCTGTCAGAATAGTTTGGGGAAGAAACTGGTAGATCTATGGATTGATTAATATTGGTTTGAGACACAACTTTGGGGAGAAAGGACGGGTTCGTTCTTAAGGATACCCTGTCCTTATGAAAAACCAAGTAAGGGGAACGGATGCAGAGAGCTTGAATCTCGGAAACCCTTCTTGCTGAAGTGACAGCCAGTAAAAATATAGTTTTCCAGTTCAATAATTTCAAAGAACATGAAGCAAGACGGTTCGAATGGAGATAACATCAAGGATGCCAACATTAAATTTAGATCCCATTGCGGAGGAGGATGCTTTATCGGCTTTAGGAGAAAAACTCCTCTCAGAAAGGCCTTGCATATAATCTATGAGACATAATGTTATTATCATGCAAGCCAACATGATACTTGGAAATAGCAGCCAGTTGAACTTTAACTGTAGATGAAGAAGATCCTGACTGAAAAATCTCAGCCAGGAAATCTAAAACAGAATGCACAGGAGCAGTAAAGGGATCAATATTTCTGGAATTTGCCCAAATAGAAAAGCATCGCCACTTGCTAGCATAAACAGTTCTGGTGGACGACTTTAAAGAAGACACTAAGATGTCTCTGACTGAATCAGAGATCATCGGAAGCCTGGCTAGGGAAGGAAGTGGAGCAACCAAGCAGTGAGGTTGAGAGAAAGAATGGCCGGTGCTGTTGACCCGACTGGTGGATCAAGAGATCCGAACTGGGTCCAGATGCCAGGGCTGCACCAGGAGGTGACGATGCAGAGGCGGAAACCAAATTTGTCGAGGCCAGTAAGGGCAATGAGAATCAACTTGGCCCTCAAAGCGGTGGCTTTCTGAATGACTTGTGGAATCAAGGGAAAGGGAGGAAAAGCGTGCAGAAGTCCCGGGCCAATCCTGGGTTAGAGAGTCTCTCAGGAGTTGGCCTGGTAGAAATAGGGTGAAAAATCGGGGCACTTGTTGTTTTGAGGTGTAGCAAAAAGATCGCAACAAGGTGTGCCCCACTTCAGAAAAATCTGATCCACTACAGATTGATTGAGAGACCACTCGTGAGGCATCAGAATGGATCTGCTCAGCCTGTCCGCCAAGAGGTTGGACCTGCCGGGGATGTGCATTGCTATCAGAAACCGATGAGAGGAGATTGCCCATTGCCAAAGTCTGAGAGCTTCGACAACGGATAGGACCTGGTCCCGCCCTGCTTGTTGATGTACGAGACCACGGACATGTTGTCCGTTTGTGCTGCAATAGTCCCTGTGGGAAGAAAGTCGTTGAGGGCTTGCAACGTTAAAAGCACCACTCTCATCTCCAGGACATTGATGTGCAGATGGTATTCTATGGGTTGCCACGTCCCGTGGACCATCCTGCCCTGATAATGCCCCCACCCGATCAGAGAGGCATCCGTAGTAACTGTGGCAACTGGAGGAGGGGGAACAAAGGGTCGGCCGTGATGAAGAGGGGAAGATATCCACCAGTTCAGATGAGTTCTGCACGATTGTGTGACTAAGATTTCGTGCCTCATCGGAAGACTGTGGTACGACCACTGAGTGAATAACATCCACTGCAGAAGACGCATGTGGAAGCGAGCCAGTAGTAGAAGAACAATGGCCGCAGCCATAAGACCTAGAAACTTTTGTATCAATCTGGCTTTGACCTTGCTGCTCTGCAATAGAATCCGAACAAATTTTTGAATGTCCAGAATTCTTTGATCTGTTAGTCTGGCTAACATTTTGACGGTGTTTAATTCTGCGCCTATAAAGGTGATAGATTGGCAAGGCCGCAGAGAAGATTGTTCGAAATTTACTGAAATTCCCAAACTCCTGCAAAGCTGCAGAGTGTAGTCTCTGGTCTGAAGAAGCTGACACCTGGTGGTGGCGGAGAGGAGCCAGTCGTCCAAATAAGGAAACACCTGGAATCCTTGACGTCTCAGATGAGCTGTGACCACTGCCATGCATTTGGTAAACACTCTGGGGGCTGAAGTGAGGCCAAAGGGCAGGGCTCTGAATTGGTAATGACTGGTCCCTAGCCAAAAGCGGAGAAACCTTCTGGAGCGCCTGTGAATCTTTGTGATAGTACGCGTCTTGAAGGTCTATAGAGCACATCCAGTAGTCCTTGCCCAGAAAGGGCAGAATGGACTGAAGCGTGACCATCCGGAATCTTGCCTTCTTGACAAATCTGTTTAGACTGCTCAGGTCTAATATTGGTCTCCAATCTCCCGTCCTTTTGGGGACCAAAAGAATCTCAGTAGGCCGGATCCTACTTGGTCTGCGGAACAGTCTGACGGCTCTTTTCCTAGGAGCTTTGAAACCTCCTGTTCTGCCAAATTCCTTTGACCGGGTGAGATGTCTGGAAGGGATTGTTGAGTGCAGGATACCTTTGAAGGGATTTTGTAACCCTCGGATATGATCGACTGTACCCACATATCTTGTGAGAGGAATGCCAGGCTACTGGGTACAGCGAAATCCTTCCCCGACTGCCTCCAAGGGTGGACAGTCGGGCAACACCTCAGGGGTGCTGAAAGGGCTTCTCAGGAAGAGACTCCCTGTTGCCCTGGTTCTGAGGACCCCCTGCCTCTAGGGCGTCATTATTGTTACCCCTCTGCCTCTGGGGGTAAACTGACCACGTGTGTCGGTGTAGCTCCTTGGGCTTTATGGAACCACATCTTCCCTCCCTTCTGACCCTTGGGATATGGTCTAGAAGGGTGGAAAAATGGACTCCAACGGCAGAAAGAGTTTTACCGTCCTGCTCACACCTGGTCAAGGTATCCTTCACCTGAGGTCGAACAAAGCCGAACCATCAAAGGGGTATTGGTGAAGGGCCTTAAAGGGTCCATAAAATTACAAAGCCGCATCCAGGCTTGGCGTCTAAGACCACTCCTGTGCCTGCGGCCCTGCTCGCTCCATTGGCCGCATAGGATATGAGCCGCATGGAGGAGTTGGATAAGGAATTCAGGATTGCTAGCTGTGAGGCAATCTTTTCTTGAGCCCCAGCAGCAGAAGGATCCTGGACCACTTCACCTAGTTCCTTGAGAATATCTCTTTGAAGCCTGGTGAAGTGACAAAGGTAGTTCAGCGCGCATAGCAAAGGTCGCTGAAGAAAACATCCGCTTTCCATACCTGTCCATGGTCCTAGAATCCTTGTTAGGAGGATGGACAGGTACTGAAGGATCCAAGTTCCTTCTTAGTGGCGCCACCACCATAGCATCCACAGAAGCGCCCTTGGAAAGAAACTGTTTGTCCATAGGGGCTGTAATAAACTTTGATGGCCTCCTGGGGACAGGTTCCACAGAATCTGGAGCTGCCCGCCTTCGAGCCACTACCTGCATAAGTGGGTCGAAGGCGGAGACACCCAGGAGGTGGAGGGTCGGGATCAAAGCCTCCAGGTATACCGACTCATCCTCGGAGGGATCAATGGATGGCCAATTCCCCTCTGTTTGAGGAGCTCAAGGATGTCTGAAAGGAGACATCCTCAGAGGGGATCGTGGAGAACCCTCCGACTCATCTAAGTCGGTATCAGATGTAGTAGACTCGGGAGTCTGTGTGTTTCCTCTTACCGTCCTCTTCGAGGGGTTCACCTGCAGGATCAGGAGAAACTTGAAGAGGAGGAAATTCCCAATGGGAAACCTGGGCGATGGATCCCTGGGCCTGAGAGCAAGAGGCTGGCAAGAGGTGTCTACAGGCACGAAGAGGGAGGAGCTAGAGGGATGGACCGTTGACCTGGCTCAGGAGCCAGGACACTCCTCATCACCTCAAAGGCTCCCTCCCGGGAGACGGAATATCCCGATCCGAGGAAGGAATTCCGGCTCCACTGAGAGGAAGGCTCGAGGCCGATGTTGGTGCCGAGCTTACAAAGCGAAGCCCGAGAGGAGGCGGGTCGGACATGGGTCCGATGCCACTAGCCCCTCGGAGCAGAGCAGAAACCGCGACGGATCCCTCCAAGGAAGGTCTCAAGGAGGAGATCGGGCAGCGATGGAGCGAAGGATGTATCGGCTCCGGCTGAAACAGTCGCTGTCCCGAAGCTCCGGCTCCGAACTCTGGTGGGGAGTCGGAGGAGGAAGTTCAAGGGTGAAGCAATAGCGAAGTCTGCTGAGACGGGCTATGGAGCATTTGGGCCAGTGCCTGCGACTTTAACAGCCTGCTTACCACCCTCTCTAAGTCATGGTCAGACAGCCTGGAAGATCTCGAAGATCGGCTCCGATGGCTCCGCTCCGACAAAGAGGAGACCCGGGCCGAGTGGATACTCTCCAGAAGGGGACCGAGATCTCTTCGGGACGAAGTCATCGGAGCGAAGTCCCCTGAATTCCAAATGGAGCCGAAGGTTTCTCGCTCCGATGCTGGATAAGGTGTCGGCTCCAGCGAGCCGACAAGGCAACAGTAGATTGGGTGTCGGAACCGATCGGTGCCGAGCCCACTACTCTAGAAGCAGAAAGATCGGCTCCAGCTGGAGCGATCTCGGCCGAGCGGAGCCACGGAGGAGGCTTAGACACTGTAGCCTGAACCTTCGGAGGCTTAGAAGGTTTACGGACCCTGTTTTAGAGGAGAACCTTCTGGCTTAAGCAAGCCACGGAGGATCAATTTATTCCTCCTTTCCTGCAGGACTCTCTGGCTAAAAGAGTGAGACAAAGCACAGGAGTCCTGCAGGTGCAAAGGCCCCAGGCAGTAAACACAAGAAGTGTGACCGTCTGTCAGAGACATTTTCTGACAGCACGAGTCACACTTCTTGAAGCCTGAGACCTTGCCTTCCTTAGACATAGTCCTAGAGGAAGAAAGTCACACACACCCCAACAATCACACAATTAATCCCCAAACACACAGACACACAGGTAGGGATTAAGCAAGGGGGTCTAGGCCTAACTGAAAACTCTTTTAGAATTATAAAAAGAATTTAAAAGTTTTTAACTGTAAGGGAAATAGGGTGGGCTGTAGACAATCTACACACTATAAAAGGGGAATAAGGGAGAAATAAATCCTGACTAAGCTTTCTGAAAAAAAATCAACTTACCTCAGCTGGCAAAAAGGAGACCTCTTTCGCTAAGCGGCAAACGAGATCTGAGGTAGTTCCGCCTTGCATCATGGGATATAGGGTTGCCTCGAGCTGGTAAAAGGAGTTCTCAAGCTAAAGCAAGTGCCGAGTCGGAGCCGAGGATCGGCTCCGAACCCATCCAGCAAGAATGAAGGCGAGATTGACAACTTAACATCAGTTATACCACTAATTCCTTGCCTTCAACAGGAGTTTCAGTGGTGAGCTCAAGCTTGTCACATCAACAAGGGACAGCCTTTTACTCAACCCACAGCCAGGCAAACACTGACAACAGATGCATCGGATTACGCCTGGGGAGCACACATGGCAGGAAAATGTATTCAGGGCAAGTGGCCCGCAGAACAAAGGGATCTTCACATCAATCAAAAAGAGATGTTAGCTGTACAAAATGCCCTTACAGCTTTCAAGGACCTGCTGCATCCAGGACAACTATTACTAAAGACAGACGACACCATAGTTATGTGGTACATAAACAAGCAAGGGGCCACTCACTTCTACCCCCTCTGCAGACAAGCCATGACCTTGTGGAACACAGCTCTAAACTATCAAGTTCATCTGCAAGCACAATTCCTGCCAGGAGAGAGAAACACACTGGCAGAAGACTTAAGCAGAAACATCATGGATCCCCACGAATGGGAATTGAATCTACAAATATTCAGAATGATAACACAGAAATGGTGGAGCCCGGACATAGATCTGGTTGCATCCCCAATGAACTGCCAGCTACAGAAATTCTGCACAAGGAGTTACGATCCACAAGCATGGAAAGTGGATGCCCTCTCATTTAGCTGGAAAAACCTACAAGTATACGCTTTCCCTCCACTACCTCTCCTTCCAAAGGTATTCATAAAAGCCGAGCAAGAAGAGCCAAAGATGATCCTGATTGCTCCAGACTGGCCACGCCAGCACTGGTACCCAATCTTAAAGAATTTAGCACAAGAACCACCCTGGATATTGCCTCAAATCCCACATCTGCTGACTCAGCACAACAATCAGATACTTCACAGACAGCTAAAGACCTTAAACCTAGCTGCATGGAAAATTCCTTAGTCAAGCAAGCAATGCCTCTCTCCAAAGCTGTTAGGGACGTCATTCTGGAGGCCAGAAGGCCTAGTACCAGGAAAGCCTATTCGGATAAATGGAAGAGATTCTGTGCCTGGAACCAGGCTCACAGCCTTGACCCTCTGGTCCCAAACATTCCTCATATTCTACAATATTTAACTGAGATGCTGGACAAAGGCCTCTCTCTTTCATCCATCAAGATCCACGCCTCTGCCATCTCTGCTCATTACAACACTAATCCACCAATTTTCTCTAATCCTTTGCTAAAACAGTACCTCATAGGGTCTAAAACATAAGACTGCCCCGTAGAGCACCTACTCCAACTTGGGACCTCAACTTTGTTTTGGAAAAATTAACTTTACCTCCCTTTGAGCCAGCTAACACAACAGAATTAAAATATATCTCTTGGAAAACTGCTCTGCTCCTGGCAATAACATCATCTCGAAGAATTTCAGAATTACAGGCACTAATGGCAGTGGAACCTTTCCTCATTTTCCACCAGGGCAGGGTGTCTTTAAGAACTAACCCTACGTTTATGCCAAAGGTGGTTTCAAGTGTGGCTCTAAACCAAACTATTCACTTGCCAACTTTTTATCCAAAACCACAGAATAAAGGGGAGAGACTACTGTATTCTTTGGACATTCACAGGCAGTTACGCTTCTACTTGGACAAAACCAAAGCTTTCAGAAAATCTGAGCAATTACTGGTAGCATATGCTGCAGGAGCACAGGGAAAAGCCATTTCAAAACAGACTATTTCAAAATGGATAGGACATTGCATACGTTTCAGCTACACACACCATGGGAAACCTACACCTAGCAGCATTAGATCTCACTCCACCAGGGCAACAGCCACTTCAACTGCCTACCTCAGAGGAGTGCCTACCAAGGATAATTTGGAAGCAGCAACATGGAGTTTTGTGCATACCTTCACCAAGCATTACCATCTGCCTTTATACTCTAAATCCAGAGCTGGCTTCGCCACTGCTGTGCTGCAGGGCCTTATAGCCACTCCTAATGCCTTATAGAACCAGCCACCCTACCTCAGCTTTGGGATTCTACCCAAGGAAACAGATAGCTGGTGCCAGAGCCATGGCCTGAAGTTAAACGCAAAAAAATGTATAGTCATACCCTTCGGGAAAAACAAGGTAACCCCAAGCTACCATATAGGTGGCAATCCACTAAGCACAGAAGAGGTTATCAGGGACCTGGGGACCCAGGTTGACAGTGGCCTTTCTTTTGACGCTCACATTGCTAAAGTGGTTGGAAAGACCTTCTACATTGCCCACCTGATCATGAAGGGATTCACATCCAGATCTAGTGAGGTCATTGTTCCCCTGTACTCTTCACTTATCAGACCAATGATCGAGTACAATGCCCCATTCGGGATGCATCTCACCCGACATCTGCAGCAATTGGAGAGACCCCAAAAGTTCCTCACCAAAAGGATAAAGGGACTCCAAAATCTGTCATATGCTGCCAGATTGAAGAAACTCCAGCTCTATTCAGTCGCATACCGTCTGCTCAGAGGTGACATGTGCCTGACATACACGGCCATGTCCAACCCGGAATTAATGGACATGCTCCACCTCAAAAAATCCAAATCCACCAAAACCACTAGAGCAAGCAACTTAAACCTTAGCATGGACATAAATAGGACGTGCTGGAGGGATAGATTTATCACTCAGAGACTCCCTATGCTGTGGAATAAAATCCCGGTCCATGTGAGGCAAAGCACCTCGCTGGCTCTGTTCAAGAGAAATCTTGACCTGTGGATGGGAGATCGTAGGTTTACCCCGGGAATCATCTCTGTGTCACTGCTGGACAGAGGCACAACAAACTAATGGGCACAGTATTTTTTCATATAAGGGGTGGCGTAAGCCACAAAAATTTGGGCTAGGCTTATAAATGCCTTAGGGCAGATAGCCTAGTATAAACCTATGAACCTAAGTGTAATGACTGCAGCAGTGTAACATGATGAACATAGTACAGTTTTGTACCTACCATAAATGTAGATGTTCGAGTGTATGCACTGCTGCAGTCCAGGTTACCCTCCCTCCTTCCCCTCTTACTTGCTGGTATGTACCTATATCTTCTACCCTTTACTACCTGTGGGGAGTATTTGCTGGTAACCAAAAGTTGTTGTTTGCTTTTCCTATCTATGTTTTATTAGCCATTTGAATTGCCTACCCATTTGGGGGCACCTGACATCTGGGGCAAGAAAAACTGAAGAAAATGGCATTGGCTGCATCTTATATACCCCTGTCGCACTGACGCCAGGGAAGAGGCGACAGCAACTGATGCCGGACCAAGACTTTGGAACTCAGGCCGACTGGGGAACTGCCTGACGTCAGGATAACCCAAGTGTAATGACTGCAGCAGTGTATACACTCGAACATCTACATTTATGGTAGGTACAAAACTGTACTTTTCTAGTTAGGATCAGAGTATGGAGATCTGGAAATCCTATATTCAGTCCCAGGTTTCTAAGCTGGCAGTTCTACCTAAGAGGATTCTGAAGGTGCAGAGTCGGGTGCCCTCCTTTAGCTCTGTGTAGTTGCCTGGGTATCAGGCAAGACATGAGCCCCTATCCATACATATCCCCTTCGAGGTTATTACCTGGGAATGGATCTCATCATCTCAGTGGTTCCTTTAGGTCCTGCAGATCCTCCATCAGAGTTCAGATCAGCCTTCAGTGTCTGGGAGTCTTTTCTGCAAGCAAAAAGAGAGAACCCTCCTTAGAAAATGATATCTCTTCAGAGAGCATCAGGGAAGATTTGGACTACTACTTCCAAATGTCCCCTCAAGTATGCCAGACAATAACGCCATATCCCTTGCTTTACCCACAGTGGAAAGGTCATTTAAAGATGCACTTTATATAATGAAAGCAGCACTACGCTTTGGAAGGCAAACGGATATTAGATTTCCAGAAAAAGTATTTCGATTTACTGCATTTGATGCCCTCAAACATGTGTCAGTTCTTCATTCTTGGAAGATCTAGAGGATATATTCTTACCACCTCTAAGGAACTGGACACCTAGTCCCCCCCCCCCCCCCAA
This sequence comes from Protopterus annectens, assembly GCF_019279795.1. Lineage (NCBI taxonomy): Eukaryota > Metazoa > Chordata > Ceratodontiformes > Protopteridae > Protopterus > Protopterus annectens. The sequence goes on along the minus strand of NC_056730.1, from coordinate 86,533,913 downwards.
AAAAAAAATACAAAACTGATAGGTGTTCTTTATGGATCAGGAGTTCCACAGCTTATCACAAAAACCCTGTGACAGATCTAACAGTATTGTCTTTGAATCCAGAGAAGAATGCATCTTGTTCCATTCATCTTACAACTCTTGCAACTAGAAGTCATAGAACCTGTATCAGAACAGACCAGAATAGGGGATTCTACTCAAGATTCTTCTTAGTACCTACAAGGAAGGCTTTGTTGAGACCCAGCCCAGATCTGCCATAGCTAACATCTGTTTCAAAATTCAAAGTGTTGACATCGCAAGCCCTCTTACCATTCATGTTTCATTGAACACTGATGGCTGCCCTAGATCTCAAGGATGCCTAACTTTATTTACCCATTCACAGGGACTTACAACTACTTTCTTATAATCAAACCACAAGGGCACCCACTATCAATTTGTCTACTTGTCCTTTGCATTGGCTACCATATGCAGGTGTTTTACAAATTGCCTGTCTCCATCAATTGCTTATTGCAGGAGTAAGGGTATTCTCATATGGCTCTGTCTTGGATGCCGGCCTCACTCAGGCAGTACCTGATAAGGAGGTGGAGGGGGCTCTGTAATTCATCACGGACTGCTTTCAAAACTTGGGGCTTTCCTTCGGCATCCCCAAGTCAGATATCACAACTTCCAAAAAAGTGCTGTTCTTCGGGTCCTTACTATATTTCATCAACCAGTGGGCTTACCTCCTCCCAGGCAAGATGGATTGTTTCAGTGCTTCCAGCAGTTCACTCTGTATAAACAGTGGTTGCAGCCAAGGAATTCCTGATGGCATGGGATTCATGGCCTCCATGGTGCTGATGGTCCTCCTGGACAGATTCTATATGTGAGCACTCCAGTGATGCCTAAAAAGTACCTGTTGCCAATTGTCAGTTCCTGGAGGAGACTATCTTTACAGTACCTTGCATTACCAAAGAGTTAAGGAGTAGTTGGAGATCCGTGGATAGTTGAGTGAGGAAGCCGTGGATAGTTGAGTGAGGAAGCCGTGGAAATGGCCTGAGGTTGTACAGGGTTGGGGGTGCATAAAGACACTATGGACTAGAGAATTTTTGAAGAGCTAGGGTTGAGTTTGCAGTTGCCATTCTTTAACGGCTTGTTGCAGTCCAATCTTACTGTTCTGTCTGCCTTCCTATGCTTTTGAGCTCTGGGAATATGCTAATTTGTAAGGAATACTGCAGCAGTGATTTGTATAAAGAACATAGTACAATTGTGTAAAAACTTATCATAGCAGATGTTAACATAGATCACTGTTGTAGTGCTGTTTCCCTCCACCATCTCCACCTATCATCTTGAGCGTTCTGGCACAAGGTGTGATATCCTATGCTTATGGAACTACCACTTTTCCCTTCTTCCCTTTCTGGGCCTTTGGCCGGCATAGCCTAGGGGATCTACGTTTCTGTAAGCCTTTTTTTTTTTCCAGAGTTGTGTACACATCTATCCATGTTTGGCAAGTGTCCTTAAAACCTTGCTTACTATGTAGCAGGGTGGATACCTTGTGGTCATCTTGGTATGACAGCATGAGGTGGGAGAGTCATTAGAAAACTAAAGAGTGAATATCTGCCTATTCTGGAGTCTTGCAAGTTGGGCCAGATGCCAACCTTTTGCAGCCAAAACCCCTAGTAGTAAGGACTACAACAACATTGATCTACTCAAAAATATGCTATTATGATAAGTTCTTGCACTGTTTTTCCTAATTATTTTCTTTTTTCATACCATACCACTCGCAGACTTCCAGAAATGTGGTTACTTTTCCTGAGCTGCTGTACAGACTTGGCAAATTATCATTTCCTAGTCTAGCTACAGCGTTTGGTGTCTGTTTATACATTTGAATGCGGTCTCAGAGGGGGACCATAGATTGTAACAACACTTTCACACTTAATCTGAATACTTTCAAACACTTCATAAGAAACACTAGTAGTTATTGTTGACTGTGAGCTCTTTAGGTATTTAATCTTTGCTCCTGAGTGAGAGGAATGTCTAAGGCGACTAGACAAGCAGTCCCTCTTCAGGAGCAACCAGTGAGCACTGTCTGGTTGTGGTTTGCTCATGGTCAAAGTAGGCAAATGAAAGCGGAGGTAATCAAGCAGGTGCTCTTCATAAAGTCAGAAATATCCACTAAGAGTGCAGAACCTTCAAGTACTCCTTCAAGCACTAGTAACATCTTTTTGACTAGTGATTGCACAAATTGCAGATGAGGAATTTATATCAGTTGTGTTTGTAAGGAAGGGATATATATATATATATATATATATATATATATATATATGTCCCTTTGCCTGGATCTGAAATACAGGGCATGAAAGCTAGATTCAGAATACTGTAGGGTACATAGTAAACAACTATGGATCAGAATTGTTAGACATCCCACCCTATGTAAGATACAGGGGGACTTGTTGGCTTTTTCAAATGCCTAGCCAGTAATGGAACCATCCACGTGATAAGGAAGATATTTTAATTACCACAAATAGATCTGCAATTTTGATACATGGTTGTCTGTTTTTTTAGACAGGGCAATTCAGTGTCCTGACTGCATAAAAGGAGATGTAAGAGTCTCTAGCCTGCTTTTCAGCTGGCGGGCATTGTCTTTCCTCCAGGGGAGGTGGTTGGCTCAGTTTTTAGACAGGAGTTTGTGTCCTCACTGCTTGAAAGAAGATGTGAGGTTTCGTGACCTGCTTTTCAGCTGATAGGTTACATCTTTTTTCCTGGAGAGTTTGTTCATAGGCAAGTTCTACGCAATCAGTCTGCAGACCATTACACGCCTAGCCAACAATCATATTCAAAAGTTGCCTCTAACTGCAAGGAGGGTAATGTGAGGTGGATTGAGGGAGAATTTGAGGATATCCATACGATTGTCTAGGTTCTCCTTGAAGGTGGCAAGGGTGCTACTTTGCTTGGCATATAGTGGAAGCTTGTTTCAAAGGTTGAGAATATGTTGGGGATATTAATCTATTGTGCCAAATTGTCCTATTTGTTAATGAAGTCTTAGGTCCTTTAACTTGATGTGAGTTCTGTGAAGGAATAAAAGGTCGAATAGGTTTGGATCTTTCATGGCTCGAAAGACGAGACAAATATCTCCACAGAGTAGCCTTTAAGAGACTGAGTACAGAGAGAAAGGCAGCTAGTCAGTCCTGATAACTAAGATTTTTGAGGCATGGTTCTTTGTAGTTAGGAACCTTTGAAATTTCAAGTTCAGTGATATGTTTAGACAAATACTTGCAAGAAGGGTCATTATATTTAATAATATGTCCTATGACATGAGTGAAGAGGAATTAAGACTTATTTGGCTTTGGAAATTAGGTGAAACAGATGGTAGGCTTCCCTAGCTACTGCTGTGAAATGATCAAAAAATAAGGAATTATCACAGAGAGTGCCTAGATCTCTTACAACAGTCTAATAGAGGGTGTGTCACCTATATGGTATGGGCAAATGTTTTGCTTACCACAATTAACTATACTGCATTTTTCACATTTAATTTGAGGCCATTGTCTTTGCAAAATTTGTTAATGTAGTCCAACCTATGTTGATGCAAGTGTAGTCAGTAGAAGATTGAATGACAGCTCCAAATATACAGTCATGTACAAATTTAGATGTCCATTGTCTAAAAGTGCTGGCCTGAAGGTCGCGTCTGAGGGAGTTTCACCACCTCTTGGTCATTTAGACAAATACTGAATTCCTATATGCCTAAGATAACCAGAAACAGATGCAAACAGAAAAACGTGAAGGTGGCCTTTGAAAGCTTGGAGTATATGCAACACTTCTGATAATTTGTTTCTGCACTGTTACATAAACATGGCTTGAGGTCATCTCTACTTTTCTGCAGATTATTTGATGCAATATCTGTCATTGTTGGAGACTGCAGGACAGGTAGCAATGTTTTTCCTTTAAAAAAGGTGATAAATCTATAATAGAATATATATAAACAGAGAGAGTTTACTTATTGCCTTTAATGTTAACAACAAAGACACCAGCAGCTTTATAAGTTGTTACCCAGACCTTTCCATGTCTTTCACTGAACATGGAGTCATAAATCGTAAAGCATGAATAGTCAGTAAAATGGTATTTCTAGGAGATTTCAGCTTTCTTGCCGAATAGTCAGTTACTGTTTGAGACAAGCATATACTCTATATTAGAATGAATTACTAGTTAAAAAATTGAAACAGATGGTAAGGTGCCCACAGGTAGCATTAATGTTACTGATGTACTCACTAATGATGACTCTTCTGTTTATTGTAGAAATTAGTGCTTCCACTGCAGAGTTTAGTCACGGCACTGCTGTTAGTCTTAGATTAAAAATCCTGCCACTGACAAGTCTAAATTTTGTAGTTTCTCACATGGTAATTGTGATGATATTACAGAAGCACAGTACAGATATGATTGAAAGCTATTTAGCACAGATACAAGAACAGCATCTGACGTAGTGGGTGAATTGTAGCATACAAGGAGTGAGTGTAAATCAAAATCATTTTCAGTAAGGTGAGATGGCAACTACGTTGAGATTTGATTATACAATGCTATATTCTTGTGCCTATCTTTGAAGTCTCTGTTCTCTCAGATCATGGCTGAAAAGGGTGTTCAGACCAGTCCACCTACCTGGTTATCAAATAAGTTAGTAAATAAATTCTAATGCAAATGTCATATCTGTAACATAATCTGCTACTCATTTACATGTACTGTGCCTTATCCTTTTGATGTAAATGAATGCATGCATTTTAATGTCATGTAACTATTTTTAATGCCATTAAATTCAAACTGTTTCCTCACTTTCTGGGCACTCCACCATTGCCAACAAATCTGTTTGACTTAGACATTGCTATGTTGATTTTGCTCCTGAACTGCAGGCCCTTAGAAGTGTTGCCATCATCAGTCAGACGGTGAAAAGAAATTGTATTCAGGACTGTTCTTGTAACCAGAGAGAAAATCTTTGGAGATGCATTTGATCTTTCTTTACAAAACAAACTTGTGTTTGTGAGAGAGTTCAGAATGCTTACTGTGCCGTCCCTTCTTTCATTGTTGCTTAAGTGTGCCTTGTTGATGATGGACACAAAGGAAACTTAATTCCATACTTCCATTCAGAAGGTGTTTTGATGGTAACTGAGCCTCAGTGCAGGAAACTCCTGGTATCATTTCACTTTTTGTTTTGTTTGTCCCATTGATCTTTCCACTTCCTCCAAAGTTTTTATCATGTAATTATCGCCACTATTCGCCCATCTAATGGGTAAAGGGTGTATGTAGCAGTTGCCTGATTCAAGCACCTTCCAAGGACGATCCAGAGAAAGCCCCTGCTGTACTTTTCATTGCCTCAAATTTCAGAAGGTGAAGCCTAGCATCATTCCTATGACAGTACTTTCTTTGAGACATTTATGGAGACCAGGACCTGCTTAGAGTCACTTCCAAAGATCAGATTCTGATTTTGGCTTAATTATTATTAAATTTTCCCAAGTGGCGCACCTGGGAAATAGAACTTTTCTGGGCATCAAGGATAATTGTCAGTATCCATGCTAATGATGTCACGTGTAAAGCTTATGAAAAAATTCTAGTGGTGCTTCAAGAGTATGTCGGTTCTGCAAATTCAGCCCTTGGAGGCTGAGATTCCCTTAATCTCAATCAAGAAAGGGCTTTACTGGTGATCATCAAATGTCATTGCTAATCCTGGAGCTTTTCTTTTCAGGATCTTGACATCATACCCCGAGTAAAGTGCCTCAGTCTATATGCAAGGAGACAGCACTCAGTCTTAGGATACATGGCATACAGTCCAAAAAAGGTCAGGAGGTTAAAGCTGCTTCTTATTTAGGTCATTTATTCAAGTTCTACCCTTCATGACCTTGAGGACTTTAACACACTAGGTCTGTCTTTCAACACATGTATTTCAGTTCTTGCAAATTTGTATTCTTTACTGCAGTAATGCTGTCTGTCCTCCTTAAGAATCTGCCACCATCTGCTTTTTGTGCTGTTGTCTTTCCCAACATCAGTGTTCTTCAGTAAGTCCTTATAAGTAGACCTAACCACAGGAAATGGTGTGGACAACAGACGATTAAGATTAGACATAAATGTGAAAGAGATTGTGAGTAGCCTATATGCTGTCCTTATCTTCAGATCATTGCAAACCAGGAACACTGCAGGTGACAAGATAAAATAGATTTGGGATGTTACATCAGAAAGTAGAACAATGTGACTTTTAACTCTTACCTTTTCTGTAGGCCTGCAGTGCATGTTTGGGAGCTGGACATATGTCTGTGTGTTTAGTTATTAGGTCTGTACATTGCTTTAAGATAGAATTCAGTAGCAGACCATATGCATTTCCTTCTTGTGGATCTGTTGGAAATAGAAGCTGGATGATAGGGTCTTCCTCAGGATTCTCAGAAAATCAGGCATGACAGAGGTGAATCTATTTTCATCTCCACACAGTCACCAACTGTGTAAGTTCTGTACTACCCCAGATGGATGACCACCTACTGCCTTTCACTTTCAGTGGAATCATGGTCTTTATTCTTTTCATTCCAAAACTTCTGGCAGAAGCAAAAGCAGAATGTATGAAGATTATTGTAGTAGTGCCTCACATTGGCCAAGATGGACACAGGCTAGTACCAACCTATGAACCTATTGGCCTTAGGGCCTATACAAGCCTAGCCATAACAATTCCCTGGATATTTCTTCCCACAATATTTACTTCCCTGGACCCCTGTCTACGTGACTGACGTGATCCCCGGGTGCATTTCCTATCTCCCATCCAATCGTCAAGGTTCATTTTGAAGAGGGCCACGAAGGCACTCTGCTTGACATGTATGGGCAGTCTATTCCAGAGTATGGGGAGTCTCTGGGTCAGGAACCTATCTCTCCAGCATGTTTTGTTCATTGTGATGACAAGGTTTAGATCCCTGGAGCATGTGGCTCTGAGGGATTGGGATTTCTTTAAGTGGAGCATGTCCAACACCTCATGATTTGACATGGCCTTGTATTTTAAGCAGAGATCGCCTCTGAGTAGACGATTTCCACAGAGTATAGCTGGAGTTTATTTAGACGGTCAGCATAGGGCATCTGCTTTGTAGTGGTGATGCTGCGGTAGCATTGTCACCTCTCAGTAAGACGCTGACCGGTTCGACTCTCAGCTAGAGCGTCTTCTGCGTGGAGACATGCGTGAATGGGCGTACCTTCGTTGAAGGTTGTGCATTAGGGCTGGCACCTCAGCAAGTAAAAATCAACTGCCAATCATTAGCGGACTGGAGTTCTGCTGTGGCGACCCCTAACTAGGAAAAGCCAAAAGAGACAACAACAGCATAGGGCATCTGCTTTAGGCCTGTGATTCTTTTAGTGAGGTATTTCTGCTGCCTTTCCAGCTGTTGCAGATGTCTTGTGAGGTACATACCAAATGGGGCATTGCATTCTGTAATAGGTCTAATGAGGGATGAGTACAGTGGGACAATGACCTCCTTTTTTCTGCATGAAAAGCCCTTAGTGATGAGGTGTGCCACATAGAAGGATTTCCTGCCTGTTGTGGTTATGTGGTTATCGAAGGTGAGACCACTGTCCACTTGTATCCCTAAGTCTCTCATGCTTTCTGTATTTAGTGTACTGCCACCTATGTGGTAATTCATGGGTACGTGGTTTTTCCCAAAGGGGATAACTATATATTTCTTGGCATTAAGCTTGAGCCCATGGCTCTGGAACCAAGCATCTGATCTGAAGTAGGTACTTCATTTGTCAGCAACCTTTGGGTCTTGGATCCGAACTCGGATCCGAGCCGGAAACTTATTTCATAGCTTAGAGATCCGAGCTCCTAGCTCCTCCCCTTACCCATAATCCCCTGCCAACCCCGACTGACCTCAGATCTAGTTTGCCGCTCTTGCGTACGCTTCTAGATTACTGAGCTCCTGGCGTGTGGTACTTAAGTGGCAACTTTTTGTTAAAAAAAATCCATATTTTTCACATTTTATTTATAGTTAACTGTTTGCGTGTGGTTAGGTTCCCTTTTTAGTGTAATTCCTCCCCCTCCTTCGCTAGTGCGTAGTGTGTGTTTGGACTGTTGTGTGTTGGGGCCTGGTCTGTGTGAGGTAGTTTAGTCATAGTTTTAAATCTTTTTTGTTGTTTAAAAAAACTATGTCGGAGTCCCCAAAGCCTATTTTCTCAAAGTGCACCGAGTGTGCCCATAAGCTTTCATCGGCGGATGGCCACACTCGGTGTGTTCGGTGCCTTGGGGTTGAACACCTCTCCTCTGGGTGTTCTATTTGTGCGGGGTTCAACCCCAGGGCACTGAAAGACCGTAGGTCGAAGCTGATCCTGGCGGGACTTTTGCCCCCGGATCTGGCTTCGGCCTCCGGTACTCCCGTGGCACCACCCCAATCCACGGTGGCGGCCACTCCTGCCTCCCTCCCCCCGGCTGAGACTCAAACTCCCACTAAAGCGGCGGAGGAGAGGGAGGCCAGGAGGGAGAAAAGGAGGGAGAAGCACCACAAGCGGCGGGCCGAGGCCTCCACTTTGCCCCCCCCCCCAGCTAAGCGGGCTTCTCCCTCCACGGCTTCTAGGTCTCCTCCTCCTCGGCTCCAATCCCCCTGCTTTTCTTCGGGACCTGAGGAGGAGGAGACCCGACCTCTGTTGAGGTCATCGAGGCGGCACTCCCGGACCGCCTCGATGGCCTCGTCGAGATCTACCTACAGCCTTTCAGATGTGGACTTGGACCGGATGATGCGAAGGTTCATCCAGGCCCAGCTGCAGATGGGAGTGCTCATGCCCCCCCCCCCTTCGGGGGGGAGCTCAACACCTTTTTTTGCCCCGATAGCTCCTTCTCCGACCCGCTTTTCGGGTTCGGAGCCGGGCAGCGTTGGAGCCGGGGGTGGGTCAGCGCCGACAGTACTGGGTACTTCGGATCCGACTCTGCCCTCAAGTATGTCGGGTTCTTCCTTGTCGGAACAGAGCTCTCGGAGCCGTGGGACGAGCTTCGGATCCGTGGGATTCTGTGTTCCTTCAGCTCCGTCCGAGTCAGAGCACACAGTTCCTTCAGATCCGATGGTTTCGGCTCCGATCCCTCCATCGTATCCAAGTGGGAGTCGACTTTTGGATCCCAGAGAGAGCGACTCCCCCTCGGCCTTCGATGCAGTGGAGAGGGCTCTGTTGAGGGCATCCGGACCCCCGGCCCTTGCTTCAGCTCCACCCCGCACTCCCTCTCGGCTGAGTCAGGCTTCCACCACCCGGCCTCAGGGACAGCCTGCTTCAATGTCTCGGGTCATTCCCTTGGAACAGGTCGTTGCTGGTGAGACCTCCTCGGACAGCCCCCCCGAGGATGTGCCTCATAAGCACAAGTGTAAGAGGAGACACATGGACTCCCCCGAGTCCTTAACAGAAGACACGGACTTGGATGAAGGGGAAGGCTCCCCTAGGTCACCCCCCGAAGTTGTCTCCTTTGAAGACATCATGGAAATGCTCAGGATTAGGGGGGAGTGGTCTGTCCCCAAGGCTTCCTCCAACGAGTCTGTGTTCCTGGAGGCATTCGAAGCAGGACCGTCTACCTCTTGGGTGTCCCCTCCGGCCGACCTCCTGGTGGACCTTATTACCACCAGGGCATGGAAGGAGCCGGACACTGTGGAGCCAGTTCCCAAATGCTCCGATTGAATTCTGAGCCCCCCTGTGGACAGATCCCACTGGAGCAAGGGTGCCCCCGTAGATGCCATGTTGACGGCAGCAGCCACCAAGAGGGAATTGGCTCAGGAGAGTCTCTCGGTCCATCCACCGAGCAAAGAGTCCCGCTCGATGGATTGCCTGGGGAAGCGGGTTTTTAGTTCAGCGACCTTCTCAGTAAGGTCTCTAAACTATATGGCACACGTTATCAAGATGCAGCGAGACCTTATCAAAGAGTACGTTGCTTCCCCCTGAGTCCATGTCGGCGGAGGACAAGCAATTGTACTCCACTCGCATGGCCACTCTAAGATCGATATCTAATACCTCTATGCGGTTGTTGTCCCTTGCTACAGAGGGAGCCGCTAGAGCCAGCGGAGCAGGCCTAGTCATGAGGCGCCAGGCCTGGCTTCGACATTGTGACTTCGCGGAACCCTTTAAGGCGTCATTTGCGAATGCCCCTTTTGATGGTTCTGCCTTATTTGGCAAGACCGTTTGCAACACTTTAGTCCAGAGCGAAAAGGATGGGAAGACGTTGTCTGCCTTCAGAGTCCGCTTCTCCGCTCCCCAGAGATCCTTCTCCAAGAACCAAAAGGGACAGAAGAAGATGTGGTTCCGGAAATCGCAACATTCCCAGCCTGCTCCGGACAACCAGTCCTTCCGTGGCAGAGGAGGACAAGGAGGACGCCGCCCTAGAGGCAGAAGGGGCCCCAAAGAATTTTTGGTCCAGAGATCCTTTCTCTGACCGACCCACGCAACAACCCTGAGGGGTTGCCCAACTGCTCCACTCGGGAGGCAGTCGGGGGGCGTTTCTCGAAGCACCTGGCAGCTTGGGAGTCCATCACATCAGATCGCTGGATGCTTCGTATCATATCCAGAGGTTATCAAATTCCCATATATCATGTCCCCAGAACCAAAAGCCTCCCTGATGTACCACCCAATCAGAGGGAGGCAGCAGCTGCAGAGATCCAGCAGCTGCTAGAAAAAGGAGCCATCCAACCCGTCCCCCCAGACCAGCTCGGATTAGGGTTTTACTCCAGGTTCTTTCTGGTGCCACAAAAGACGGGGGACTTAAGACCAATCCTAGACCTCTCCCTTCTGAACCTGTCTGTAACCAAAGAAAAATTCCGAATGGTCACTCTGCAATCCATTCTCCCCCTACTGCGGGAGAACGACTGGATGTGCTCTATAGACTTCAAGGATGTGTACTACCACATTCTTATGGACAGACGATCCAGGAGGTTTCTCCGCTTCCTGCTAGGAGCCAGTCACTACCAGTTCAGGGTCCTTCCCTTTGGTCTCACCACAGCCCCCAGGGTGTTTACCAAAGTATTAGCAGTGATAGCGGTCCACCTGAGACTCCAGGGAATGCAGGTGTTTCCATACCTGGACGACTGGCTCCTGACCGCCCCGACAAGGCATCTACTTTGCTCAGCGAGGGACTACTTCCTCCGGCTGGCCCCCCAGCTGGGCATCACCATCAACATGAACAAATCCTCTCTTGCTCTTACCCAGGTGATAGAGTTTATAGGGGCCAAATTGGATACAAGAAATCTCCTAGCATTTCTGACCGCGGAACGTCTTCAGAACCTGAGGCTGCATGTACAGGCCATCCTCCAATCTACAGCTCCACCGGCGGGATTGGTCCTGAGGGCTCTAGGCTCCATGGCGGCAGCAATTACTCTTTTGCCATTGGCTCTTCTGAACATGAGGGTACTGCAATGGACCCTTCAAGTCCAATGGTCGTTTCATCGTTACCCCCTGAACCATCCTATTTCCATCAGCAAGGCGTGTAGGACGGCTCTCGTATGGTGGCGCCAATCCCCGGATTTCCATATGGGACATCCCTTCTCCACACCACCTCCCCTCGCCACGGTGACCACGGACACCTCTCGCCTCGGGTTGGGGGGGTATTGCTCAGGCAAGACAGTCCAATTCACATGGAATGAGACAGAGACCTCCTTGCATATCAATGTCCTGGAGATGAGGGTGGTGCTATTGGCATTGCTCGCACTACAGAACCTTCTTCCGGTAGGGACTATTGCGATAGACGGACATGTCAGTGGTCTGGTACATCAACAAACAGGGGGGAGCCAGGTCCTATCCTCTTTGTCGAGAGGCCATGACAGTGTGGGAATGGGCGATTTCTACCAACTGCTTTCTTGTTGCAACGCACATTCCGGGACGGTCCAACATACTGGCGGACAGACTCAGTCGCACCCTCCTTTCCCCTTACGAGTGGTGTCTCAACCCCCAGGTAGCGAAGCAAATTTTTGCCATGTGGGGGCAACCCTGTTGCGATCTCTTCGCCTCTCCCTCGAATACGAAATGCAACAGTTACTTCGCTCTAATTCCCCCCATCGGGGAATCCCAGAGAGACGCTCTGGTGCATGCTTGGCCGCCCGGTCTACTTTACGTCTACCCTCCTCTGCCCCTGATGCTGAAAATCATACAGAAAACCAGTCGGTTGTGGGAGCAGATGATCCTCATCGCCCCATTCTGGCCTCGTCAAACGTGGCCCCCTTATCTGTTGTCTCACCTGGTAAATCCACCTTGGATTCTAGATCCCCTCCCGGATCTAATATCTCATCCCCTAGACCTCCCGATCCCGAATCTGGACAACGTCAAGCTAACAGCATGGCTGCTCCAGTTCCACTCCTAGTCAGGACTCCCGGAATCTCTTCACCAGTTAAAGCCATTCCGTAGCAGCACATAAACCTTCCACTAGGAAAGTCTATCGTAGTAAGTGGAAACGCTTCTCCATCTGGGCGGGGAATAATAACTTAGACCCCTTCACAGCCCCGTTACCATCTGTCTTGGAGTCCCTTACAGGTCTGTTCCATCAGGGGGCTAGCTGCTCTACGGTCAAGGTTCAACTAGCAGCTATTTCTTATTACCATGTGGGGCATGAATCGGGACCCTTGATTTACAGCGAAATTGTGTAAGTCCTTTCTCAAGGGTACTTTCTTGCTCAGACCTCCTATCAGGGAAATTGTACCCCCTTGGGATTTAGCTCTAGTTTTACAGGCCTTGACAGCTTCCCCTTTTGAACCAGCTGCCTCGGTCGATCCTAAGTACCTTTCTTGGAAAACGGCTTTCCTAGTCGCTATTACTTCGGCGAAAAGAGTTTCTGAGCTTCAGGCCCTTTGTGTGAAACCCCCATACTTGGCCTTTCATCAGGATAGAGTGTACCTCAGGACCAATACTTCTTTTCTTCCCAAGGTGGCTTCAGATGCCAATATCAGTCAGTCCATTAACCTACCAGTTTTCTTCCCTAAGTATCAGAACAAGGGAGAATACAAACTTCATTCCTTAGATGTGCACAGACAACTGCGCTTCTACATTCACAGGACTGCTGGTCATAGGCAATCCGACCAGTTGTTCATTTCCTTTTCCAAATTTAACCTAGGTAAATCTGTCTCTAAGATCACTTTGTCACGATGGATCTCACAGTGTATTCTCTTGGCCTATGACACTTCTGGGAGGCCCGCACCTCAGGGAATTCTTGCCCACTCTACTCGTTCTGTATCTACCTCTGCAGCCTTTAGATCTAGAGTTCCACTGGATGATATTTGTTCCGCGGCCACTTGGGCCTCATCTCATACCTTTATCAACCATTATAAGCTGGACATTATCTCCAGAGGGAGAGCGTCCTTTGGCTCTGCAGTGCTCCGGAACATCCTTTCATGATGGCCACCCAAGATTCAGGTAGCTGGGGACTCTGTCCCAAAGGTTGCTGACAAATGAAGTACCTACTTCAGATTAAGAAGTTATGTACTCACCATAACGTTCCATCTGAGTAGGTGACTTCATTTGTCTGCAGCCATCCCCCCATCCTTCCCCCTGGCCCTCAGAAATTTTCTTGTTCCTGTATGTCCTTCTATTATATCCTTCGGGATGTATTAGCCTTCGGCTTTTTTGTATACGGGCAAACTTGATCTGAGGTCAGTCAGGGTTGGCAGGGGATTATGGGTAAGGGGAGGAGCTAGGAGCTCAGATCTCTAATCTATGAAATAAGTTGCCAGCTTGGATCCGAGTTCGGATCCAAGACCCAAAGGTTGCAGACAAATGAAGTCACCTACTCAGATGGAACGTTATGGTGAGTACATAACTTCTTATTTCTGTAAGGCCCTTTTGTAGAATATCCACATCATTTGGGAATTCAATATTGGCTCCCAGTTTGCAGTCATCTGCGAACTTTGTTAGCCAGAGTCCCTTAGTGTTGGCCTTTACTTCAGAGAAGTAGATGCCAAACAAGAGCGGTCCAAGGACTGAACCCTGAGGTACTCCACTTGTCACTTGTCTGGAGCTGGATTTGGAGTCTGCTACTTTACAGTCTGTCAGTAAGCCAGTTGGCAACCCATCGAGTGATGTAGGAATTTATGCCCAACTTAGTAGGTTTAGCAGTGATTCCAGAGTGGGGGGTGGTGTCGAAGGCCTTGGTGAGTTGCAGATAGGCTGTGTGGACCGCCTTACCCTTGTCCACAGCTCTGGAGACTGATTCGAAGAAGTCAATCAGGTTCAAGAGACAAGATTGGCCCTTCACAAACCCAAACTGGGTGGGGTCTAGTGTTAGAAGGTTACCAGTGTCTTTGTTTATAAATTCAATGATAATGCATTCCATGCCTTTGCAGATCAGGCTCGTCAGACTGATGGGACGGTAGTTCCCAGGATCCAAGGTGGATCTCCCCTTGTTGAGTGGGATAACTGTAGCTGTGCGCCACTCAGTAGGCACAAAGCCTGAGTTGAGGCTATGATTAAACATGACACTTAGGTGAGGTGCCAGTTCATTTTGTAGTTCATGTAGAACACAGCCCGGGATGTCATCTGGTCCCATGGATGCTGTATTCTTAGCTTTGGAGAGTGCGGTTTCTACCTGTGTGGCTGTGATTACTGGAATTTGGCAATCTTTTGGTATTGAGATGGGCCCTTTAGGGAGTGAGCGGGGGGGGGGGTGACGTTGACACTAAATCAGTCTGCCAGGATATTGGCAATATCCTTGGGAGCAGTATATTTAATGCCATTCTGTTGTAGCTCAGAGCAGATCTGAGCATTGCCATTTACATTCTTGATGTAACTATAGAATGCCTTGTGGCTGTCTTTGGAATCTTTGGCAATTTTATTTTCATAACTAGCTTTGGAGGATTTTTTGAGGGATCTCAGCTTTTTACTGAGGCTGGTAAGGGAGTTTTTTGCATCCTGGGATTTTCCTCTTTTCTGCAACAGTTGCTTCCTTCTGTTGTATAGTTTGTTTATGGCAGGGGACCACCAGATTGTCTTCCTTTTTTTGGAGGAGAGCGTCTTGGTTCTATTTGGGATGGCCCGATTCATGCACAAGTGGATGTGCTCGTACAGTGCCTTAGTGTAGGATTCAGCAGTCGAACTTTCAGCTCCCGTCTGCATGGGTGTCATGAAGTTTGTCACTTCTGACTTGAGTAGCATGAAGTTGGCTTTGGAGAAGTTTTTTACACAGGTTTCCTTACTGGGGATGGGATGGTGGATGTCAAGGGTGATTAGCTTATGGTCAGACCTGACCAATGAGAGGGTGACCACTGGTGTGGAGCATCTATCTCCCATGTTGGTAATGACCAAGCCTAGGATATTGGAGCCCCTGGTGGGACAGTGGATTAGTTGATCCAGGGCATTGGAATTTATGAATTCCAAGAACCGTTGGGAAAAGGTGTTGGTACCCAAATAGTTTTCCCAGTTAATGGCAGGGTAGTTGAAATCACCCAGTATTAGGGTGTTTGCTAGTATCTTAATATTTTCCAGTATGTTTAGAAAGGTGTAGTGAGAATCTTGGGGCATGGTGGGTATCTGTAACAAGCTACAATTTGGATTGCAGTCTTACCTAGTGTTAGTTGCACCTGGAGAATTTCAGATGCATTGTGTTGGGCAACTAGCCTGGAGGTGTGAATATCCTTGGTGAATATGGACACTCCTCCACCTTTAGTGTTTCAGTCTTGGTTTGGTGGCCGAAAAGTGTAGTAAGAGCTGTAGCTTGGTATTGCAGCTGTCTGGAACCTTGAACCAGCTCTCAATTACTGCACAAATATCGTTTTATTAGCAAGTTCAAATGAGCCAGGAAGATCTGTTATCTTCTCCGTCTTGCACACTGCCAACCTTGCAGGGAGAGATCTTTTGATTCAGTCAGCCTTAGTTTCACACAAGGGGTGATGATTTCACATTGCATACTTAATCATTTTTTTCTCCAGAGGTAGTACACATTTTGCATGAGTCTGAAAAAATCGTATGTGACTAAATGCAAAGGAAGGCAGTGTGTGTTTCAGGAAAAACATATAGAGCTAGCCACATGTTCAGTTCTGGTAATGCTACAGTGTCTGTTTAAGCTGCATAATATAAACATCAAACATGTTAACCTAAGTAAAGCGAGTAAACCCAATATTGCATTTTCTTTCATGCTTCATTCTTTAAGTGATGTATTTAGTTGTGGTTATTGTTCTTGTTCAGTAATTTACTTACTATTTGTGTTTTAACTAATTTAGCTCGCGGGTGACTTTGTGATGCCATAATGAGATTAGTGCTGCTTAAATATCAAACCAGACACCTTCTTGTTGGGGGATATCAGTTAGCCAAGCATTGATTGGTACACTTATACCTCTAAATGTAGATATGATGAGCATTTCCTAGATTTTAATCCCAATGCACTGAAGCAAACTGTAAAACTACCCACTAGAATCTCTGATATCCTTTGTTCTTACCAACCTACCCTCTTCCCTCATGTATCCCACCCCACATCTCTTCATCCTTGGTTTATTTTCATGTTATTAGGCTAATGACTTTCTAAGTCTAGCTACATTTTCCCAAAAGAATGATGTCCTGTATTCAAATAGGACATTAAGGGCCAGGCATTTATAAGCTGCCTCTGTTCACAATGGACATGGGTGCCAGGCCTTGTGCAAGTTTCCTGTTCCTCATCCACTGGTCTAGGTTGCACTTAAATGTGACCACAATTTGGCTGTCATCTCTGTCAGGCTTATATACCACACCATCACCAAATTCTCCAGGGCAACTTTCTTCAGCTTGTGGAAGACCTACACAAATATAGATACCAAAATAAACTTCAAATCTTTATTCTGTTATGTCAGTAAATTAAGCAATAATGTCCAGCTATGTACTCAGGTGATCCATAATCGTGTCACACATTACAGTCCCATGGGATATAGTCAGTATATTAGCACACAAAGTTAGCACTAACTTTACTCAGCCTACCCAGATTTTACTAGTCTTTTTATCCCTGCAAAATTTTCCCCTACAGTCCGCTTGAAACAAGTTTTAGAATCCATGTCAGTGGCTACAAATAATACTTCAGTGGGACCAGACAACATACAAGGCTGCATTCTCATAAGTGCTGAGTATGCATTGAACAAACTTCTTTTTATACTGTTCCTTCTCAACCTATCCACAAGATTTGTGCATAATACCCAGAAAGCATTCACTGAGTGCCCTGCTCAAGGGGTGGGCCTTCTGCAGTCTGTAGACCCATCAATCTTACCAGGCTTGCAGAAAAAGTCAGGGAATGTGCCATAACAGAACTCATTTATACAAACACAGGCATTTTAACTGATCAATGCCTCAGTCTTTCTGGTTTTCTGGAGGGCATTTCCTGTCTCCTGAATGGTAGTGGGCTTCTTTGGAAAGGTTGCAGAGGCTGTAGACAGTAGTTAGTCCATTCATTTATCCTAGTTATCTCAACCTGGACAAGGCAGCTTACAATATCGCACGCACACACACACACACACACACACACACACACACACACACACTCTGATATTAAAAACCTAGGTAAACTTAATGTAAATCCCTACTCTGTATATGGATTGCAGGTTAGCTATCCAACAGATTCAAGCTGTGTAAGTTGCTGGTACTCAGCTTCAATATAAAATTTTAAGGACAGGAATGTGTACTTTTCTGGTATACCAAAACCTAATGAGTTATAAATGATCCTCTTCAGACAGACATTCATTGTCATAAGAGACCTACATAGCTGTGTGGACATCTTTCTCTCTCTATGTCATCTGTTCATTGTGTGCGTGTCCACCATAGTCAGGAAATCCTTTAATTTGTCCTTATTAATTTCCAAGGGAGTATTTTCAAGATCCAGAAAAGTCATTCCGCTGTTGGTACTCTTCCCTCTTCAGACCCATTGCTGAATGCAAGGCCTCCTTTCTATATAGAAATCCATGCATTTTGCTTAACTAGAAAGGTCTCAAAGATTTCTAACCAAGAAAGTTTAAAGAACATAAATCCTTCAACTATTCTAATATAGATAACACATCTCTGCTTATACCCAGTAACCAGTGTGTGCATATAGATGTTTTCTAATTGTGTGGTTTATTATGTGTTTGAAAGTAGGTCTAGCCATGAGTAGATTCTTAAAAACTTGTACACACTTTTGAAAAATTTTACCATTTGACTTTGCTACTTTTTTACAGTACAAAAGAGGAGATACATTTTTGTGCTTTCATTTTAAATGTTTATAGTCTTGGTATTTCTTTCAAATCAGTCTGCAGTGCTGCTTAGAGCTACGATAAGTTCATATTTATTATTTTCCCCCTGAATGGTACTTGTACATGTGTTAAAACTCTATTTCTTGTAGTGATTTTTTATTTTCTTCATTTGTTAACTGGATAAGCCCTCTAGGCAGAGGAACACTGCATGCTTAAATGACTTGCTCAGTCTCATGGTAAGCAAGTAGGTTGTTCTCTCCTCCTCTGTACATATTCTAGAGTTTTTCCCCCTGTCTACCAAAGGCAAAAGCCAAACGGATGGAGCCGTTACAGGTGGACATTAAGGCTGTTTGTGCCTCATCCCACTTTGCTGCATCAGTCTGCTTTCAGGGTCAGGGAAAGCCACCCACATCCCAGCAGCCTGACTATGGCATCACCCTTCCAAGACCAGGACCTAATACATTTGAAAGGTCCTTAATTGTCCCTAGGCAGGAGAAACTGCCTGACTTCTCCATGTTTAATAGCCTACATGACTCTCATAGGTGGGCATGGGGCATCTCTGTGACCCAATTCCTTCACTCATAGTGCCTCCCATATATTCGTGCACATTTTCACACACAAGCAGTGGAGGCTACTTTGACCAGCTGGGCAGTGCGAACTACTTGTAATTGATCTAGTACTAGGTATTAGTACTGCAGTAATTAGATTACCTTCTTCCACCAGGATGCTCACACCAGTGTCTGCAGCTTTTTTTCATAGCAGCCATTTGTCATAATCACATTTTCTCCTCGCTGTGCCATAAAAATGCTTCCTTGAGTTAAATTTAGTTGTCATCTGGCCCTCCATATCCTGCAGCGAATGTGCTTGCCTTGAATTTTTGAGGGCTCAAGTCCAGGTTAGTTCTCTACTTTTGTTATGAAGTAAGGGGAATAGGGAAGAGATGCACTTGACTCCCCAGGGGTGTAGCTGGAGGTTTTTTTGCCATCATACACTAGATAATTAATCATTAATAGCCTATGCTATTAACCAGCCTTATCACATGGAACATTGTCTTGAGTCATCCAGTCATGGGTCTGTTTTACTTGGCACCAAAGAATCTTCGCCTGGTATAGGCTGTTAAGCTCACGTGTACTGGCAAATCCTATTGAGAAGGGTTTATTTGGGTCAGTCTGCATCCAGGTTTACTCTTTAAACCCTGGACTTAAAATAATTGCTTAGTATCTGGTAGGATCTTGAATCATGAATGCAGAAGCTGCCCTTTAGGGAGTATGGCTTGGAGCTTGCTGCAGGCCTTTCTCCAGCACAGGCTGCCTTTGTTTCACACTCAGTTATACAATGATTTTTGATCCCCTGACACTTTACACAAGTCTGTATGTTGTTCACTTGCACTTGATTCCTTCTACAAATTCATGCCCTTTGGTTATAAACTGCATGGTACTACCTCTTATTTCAGATGCTGTGGTGTTACATAGGGTCCAGAAGCTACTGTTTCTGGGATGGAAACAAATTAGTATACCACCTCTCTTCATTCCTCTGGCTGGCCATTTCTTTGGAATTGTGCTTATGTGAAAGCCCATATCCTCTCTCATCAGAAACTCTTAGAGTTTTTAGGGAAGTCTGAGGAGCCCTATGCTATCACTTCATAAAAGACAGCCATTTGTGACGCTGTTAATACACCCTTAAAGTACACCCACTTCGTCTCTTTGGCCCATGAGAAAGCAGATGCGCTCTGTAAGTTGCTTTAGTGAGCAGACCAGCTTAAGCAAACACCTCAGTCCTGTATGGTATCTACTTAGTATGGCATGGATCTCAGATGCTACAGCTTTCTTTTCAGCTTAACAATGGAAAAAGATTCTATATTTTGGACAGATATTGTTTGAGTTTATTCCTTTCCTGCACCGAGGCTTAGAGCCTTCAACCCTTCATCTCATCTGTCCCATTTGCATTTCCTCATTGTGAGGAAAGCTGTGGAGAGGCTTAAGGACCTTAATGAGTCTCTGTCTACAGAGTCAGACATAAGATAACATTTAATACCACTGTAACTGACTGGTGGTGCTTTAATTAAAGCCATAGGCTCCATGCTGTACTTGCACATGATGGCATAAACGAGGATGTTAAGTTGTCCAATCTCGTCTTCGTTCTTGCTGGATGGGTTCGGTGCCGATCCTCTGCTCTGACTCAGCCACTTTCTATAGCTTGAGAGCTCTTTACTGGCTCGAGGCTACCCCTTATCCCAGAATGCCCAGCTTCAGCTACCCAGATCTTGTTTGCCCCTTTAGCTGCGAGGTTGCGTCAATACTGGCTCAGGCTTAGTATAACTTTTTTCTCTGTTTAAAGCTAAATAATTTACTTGAAAAGTTAGTATTTTTTTCTCTGTTTATAGTAGTTTGTAAGTTTATTTAGTCGTAAACCCCTTATCTTGTCCTTTGTTGTGTTTTTGTGCTATGTTGGCCATCGCCCCTTAGTCGCTAGGTCTTCTGTTGTTCCCTGAACTCGTTTAAGTTAGCGAGCCCCTTAAGGACAGCCGGTTAAGTTAGAGGCTCTCCTTTAAGGTTTTTATCAATATAATTTTTTATTATTGTAGTGTGTCTTTTTGTGGTACTTCCTTAATTTTTTTCTCAAAATGTCCAAGGAAGTTAAAACCTCAGGGTTTAAAAAGTGTGAATCATGCTGTTAGATGATGTGTCTGACAGATGGGCACACTAGTTATGTGTACTGCTTGGGGGCTCTACACCTGCAGGACTCTTGCTCTGTTTGTCATACCCTTTAGTCCAAGGGTCCTGCAGGAGTGGAAAAACAGGCTAATCCTCCATGGATTGTTGAAACAGGATTCTCCGGCTAAAGCATCTCAGCCAGTGAAATCTTTGAAGTCAGTTAAGCCGTCGGCTCCGTTTGGAACCGACCTGTGAGCTTGACAGACCAAGTGTGTCGGTGCCCTCTAGCACAGACAAGACTACTCCTCCAACTGTTACCTCGGAGCTGTCTTGGAGCCACAAAAGAGCTAGGTCTCCTTCATTGGAGCTGATTCGCTCGGTGCCACAATCACCCTTACTTCAGAGCACAGCCAGTCATCACTCATCTTCCCACTCCTTTCAGTCCTCAAGGTTATTGGATCAGGACATGGCGAGAGTGGTAAGTAGGTTTCTGAAGTCACAGGCCCTTGCAAAATTGCTTTCGAGCCCGCCTCAACAGGCCTCTGCTCCATCCGCTTCGATATCGATTCCTCCTCCGACTATGCTTAGTTCGGAGCCGGAGTCCATGGACGTTCCAATAGTGGTTCCTTTAGCTCCGATGAAATCCTCTTCAGCTCAGATGTTGGCTCCTATTACCTTGGTTCGTCCGTCCATCGAGGTATCTGGGCACCGAAGCTGTCTCGTTGGCTCCGAGGGGGGAGCTGGCGTCGGACCCTTGTCCGACCCCGCTCTCCCTCTTGGAGCGTCAGCTGGGTTGAACTCGGCTCCCATATTGGCCTCGGAGCCATCGCCCTCGGTGCAGAGTAGGATTCCTGTCTCTTTGGAGCCGGAGCCCTCTTTGTGTCGCGACCGTGACACTGTTCAGGTCATGTGGAGAGTGCTATCCTCACAGACGGGTCCCCACTGTCGGTCCCATCGGCTCTTTCCCCTTCAGTGCCTATGCCAACATCAGCTTCTCCTCCAGCCCCAAAGTGTAGAGAATCTATGCCCTAGGACACCCAATTGGATAAAACCCTCTTCTTCCGAAACCTCCCCAGAGCATTCTGAGCAGGCTTCCCAGAAGAAAAAGTGCAAGAGGAAGCACCAAGGCGACTCTGAGTCTGTCACCTCAGATACAGACCTGGATGAATCGGCGGGGTCCCCAAGGTCCCCCGCTGAAGATGTTTCCTTTTTGGACATCCTTGAGATTCTTAGGCAGAGACGTAGCTGGACTTCCCTAGCCCCCACCAAGGATGAGTCTGTATACCTGGATGCACTTGGTTCCCGACCTTCCACCTCATGGGTGTCTCTGCCTTCCACTCATGTCCTTAGTGTCTCAAAAGGCTTGGTCAGCTCCAGATTCCATGGAACCTGTCCCGAGGATACCTAATAAATTTATCACAGCTCCCCAAGACGAACAATTCTGACTAAAGGTCTCCCAGTTGATGCCATGGTGATAGCAGCAGCCACAAAGAGAGAGTTAGCTGAAATCTCCTCATCTGTCCATCCACCAAATAGAGTCTCGTACGATGGACAGATATGGGAAGCAAATGTTTTCATCAGCGACCTTCTCCCTTAGGTCCCTGAACTATCTTTCCCATTTTGCTAGACTTCAGAGGGATCTCCTAAAAGAGCTTGGAGATACCCTACAAGATCCCACAGCTGAGGGAGCTTCAGCCAAGGTAGCTACCCAGCTGGCAACTTCAAATTCAGCAGTCAACTCCTCCATGAGGCTTATTTCATAAGCAGCCGATGGAGCGAGCAGAGCTGCAGAAACAGGAGTGGCTGTTAGGAGATATTCTTGGCTGCGGCTTTGTCAGTTTGTGGAACCTTTGAGAGCATCCTTCACCAATACCCCCTTTGAAGGCTCCTCTCTCTTTGGGCCTCAGGTGAAAGACACACTTACCAGGTGCCGGCAGGAAGGCAGGACGCTCTCTGATGTGGGAGTCCATTTTTCCACTCCTATAGACCATACCTAAAGGGTCAGAAGGGTGAAAAATCTCAGGGACCCCTTGCCTGACACACATGGTGATTTTTCCCCCAGGAGCAGAGGGGGAAACAACAATGGCAGACGCCACCCTCGTGGCAGAGGGGGTCCACAAAATCAGGGTGACAGAAATACGTTCTCTTCCAAATCCTATTAACATCCCTGAAGGGATGCCCGACTGCTCAACTCTGGTGGCTGGTGGGGGAAGGCTTTCAATTGTACCCAGTCGCCTGGCAAAATATTACAAAAGACAAATGGGTACTATCTATTATATCAGGAGGTTACAAAAGTCCCTTCCATCAACCCCCTCTTGTTTCAAAAAAATCCTTCCCAGATGTTCCACCCAATCTATGGGATCAGGTAGTCACAGAAGTTTCAAGACTGCTAGAAAAAAGAGCCATCCAGGAAGTCCCCGCAGACCAAGTAGGATCCGGAACTTACTCAAGATTCTTTTTAGTGCCCAAAAAGACAGCGACTGGAGACCAATTCTGGATCTCAGCAGATTAAACAAATCTGTACAAAAAGAAAAGTTCAGAATGGGTAACACTGTAGTCCATTCTTTCCTTTCTAGGTCAGGACAATTGGATGTGCTCCATAGATCTTCAGGATGTGTGCTGTCATATAAAAATGGACAGGTGGTCCAGGAGATTTCTACGCTTCTAGCTAGGGGCCAGTCATTACCAATTCAGAGCTCTCTGCCCTTTGGTCTCACCACAGCCCCCAGGGTGTCTACCAAATGCATGGCAGTAGTTACGGCTCACCTGAGACGTCTAGGATTCCAGGTGTTTCCTTACCTATACAACTGGCTCCTTACTCCTACCACCAGGCAACAACTTACAGAGGCACGAGATTACACCATCACATCCTGTGCTGAACTAGGCATCACAATAAACTTAGAAAAATCTGCCTTGTTGCCCTGTCAGTCTATTGCATACATAGGCGTAGAGCTAGACGCAAGAAAAATGATTGTAAAATTGCCTCAGGAAAGAGTTTCCATTATTCGACCACAGGTGTCACTTCTCCTGAGGAGCAAAAGAATTCAAGTCAAATATATCCTTCAAACTCTAGGGTCCATGGCAGCAGCCATTCTTCTAGTTCCCATAGCATGCTTTCACATGAGAATCCTTCAGTGGCTTCTTTTCACACAGTGGTCCTTCCAGGAATTACCCATGTCTCACATGATGCTAATTACGGAATCTTGCAAAAGACATCTTTCCTGGTGGATGGTCTCCCCACTAGTGACTCAGGGCATACCTTTCATGGAATCCCATCCAGTTGCCACAGTGACCACGGACGCTTCCCTGATGAGGGGGAGGGGGCATTATTTAGGGAAGACAGTCCAAGGCATGTGGCAACCTCACGAGTACCACTTGCACGTCAACGTCCTGGAGATGAGAGCAGTGCTCCTAGCGTTGCAAACTCTTCAAGACTCTCTCCCTGCCGGGACTATTGCAATACAGATGGACAACATGTCAGTGGTTTGGTACATCAACAAACAGGGTGGAACCATGTCTTGCCCCTTGTGCCAAGAGGCCTTTAGACTGTGGCAGTGGGTGATTTCCTCCCAACATTTTCTGACAGCAACGCATATCCCTTTGAAATCCATCGTAATAGCAGACAGGCTCAGCAGGGCTATCCTCATGCCGCACGAGTGGTCTCTGAAACAGGAAATTGTGGATCTTATTTTCCACAAATGGGGCCAGCCTTGCTGCGATCTCTTTGCCTGTCCCCTCAACAACATGTGCAGCAGCTACTTCTCCCTTGTTCTTCCTCCATGTCAGACACCCAGGGGATGCTCTAGTCCACGATTGGCCTCAGGGGACTCCTTTATGCATTTCCCCACTTCCCCTAATTCCAAAAGTCATTCAGAAAGCAAAATTGTTGGGCAGCAAGATGATCCTCATTGCCCCCTATTGGCCTCAACAGATTTGGTTTCCGTTCCTTCACCCCTACCTTCTAGCCCAGCCTTGGGTTCTGGACCCAGTGCCGGACCTCTTGATTGATTGATCATTCAGGTGGGTTACACCAGTCCCTCCAATCTCTCAAGCTCACAGCTTGGTTACTCCACTTCCAATCTTAGCCAGGCACGTCAATATTTCCCAAGCAGTGCGTGATATTGTTTCCTCCCATAAGACAACTACAAGGAAAGTTTATGCTAGCAAATGGAAAAGATTCTCTTACTGGACAGAATCCAGGAATTGAGATCCTTTTACAGCTCCAGTACACACAATTTTGGATTTCTTAGTAGGACTGTTTCAATCTGGTGCAGCTGCTGCTACCATCAGAGTACAACTAGCTGCCATTTCAAATTTTCACATTGGAGTTTTTAACTCAAGCATAATGTCTCTCAAACTCTGTAAGGCCTTCATGAGAGGTACATCTCTACTTAGACCCCCAGTGAAGAGAGCCTCTTCCACCTTGGGATCTCAGTTTGGTTCTGGCCTCCTTGATACTGCCACCCTTTGAACCAGCAGCATCATGTTCTTTGAAAATTCTCTCTTGGAAAACTCTCTTCCTTGTTGCTATTACTTCTGCCAGACATGTTTCAGAACTCCATGCCCTATGTGTTCGCCCTCCATACCTGGTTTTTCACACAGACAGAATTTCTGTGAGAACCAACCCATCTTTTCTACCTGAAGTTTGTTCAGAACACAATTTGAATCGATCCATAGAACTAAAGAGCTGAGAAAATCAGATCAGTTGTTCCTTTCATTTGCTAACAACAAGCAAGGCCTTCCAGTTTCTAAAGTAACCTTATCAAAATGGTTATCAGACACCATTGCCTATACTTACCATTTGCGACAAAAAGATCTTCCAAGACCCAAAGGTCATTCAAACAGGTCATTAGCTACTTCGGTAGCTTTTCAGTCTAGATTGCCCATAGATTCAATTTGTGCAGCAGCTACTTGGGCAGATCCTCATGCATTTATTTCTCATTACAAAGTAGATGTGGTCTCCCGGGGCAGGGCTTCCTTTGGTTACACGGTTCTGAAGAGTCTGTTCCAATGAGCCACCCTGGATTGTAGTGCTAGGGATGGTGTCCCATCCAGCAAGAATGAAGGCGAGATTGGACAACTTAACATAAAGAAGTTATGTACCTACCATAACGTTCCATGTTAGTTGTCCTTCATCTCACCTTCCTTCTTGCGTCCCTCCCTCCTTCCCCCTTCCTCAAGGGTTGAGTGGAGTTTTTCAATGGTTTCACTGGCTAACTTGTTTTGTTCTAAGTTACTTCCCAAGCAAACCATGACAATTTACTGTATATCCAGGTTTAATAATAATGGATTATCTTCTATGATTGCTTAGTGTGAGCTATCTCAAACAAGGTCTGGGTAGCTGACGCTGGGTATTCTGGGATAAGGGGGATAGCCTCAAGCCAGTAAAGAGCTCTCGAGCTATAGAAAGTGGCCGAGTCGGAGCCGAGGATCAGCTCCAAACCCATCCAGCAAGAAGAAAGGCGAGATGAAGGACAACTAATATGGAACGTTATGGTAGGTACATAACTTTTTTCCCCTCCTTGAAGGTGGAGCTCTGAAGCAATGTCTTTGATGCCCACTTCTTGGGTGGATGTGGTGATCACAAAAAGTGCTTAGGGCCTCCTCATCAGCTTGCTGAGACATAAATAAACCCTCATCTATGTACAAGGCCTTTATAGTTTCATCTTCATCATCTGCTCCTCCTACGTCTGAGTGGGTTGGCCCCAAAGGAAGAAAGGGTACTGCTTGCCACCTGAGGAAGGTCCTTAAGCACCACAATATCATACCCCTTAACTGATGTCAAAATTAAGACACTGACTTTGATGGGCACTATACTGTAGTCTGGGGCTACCTGTGGGTATAGTTTTGCAGTATTACCCTGACCTTGAGATCCATCACAAGGGACTAGTGGGTTACAGATGCAATAAGTCTTCTCCAGTGTGAGACCTACAGTTGAATCTGTTAATTTCATTGACGCTTTTGAGACAGGTGCAGAGTCACTGACCAGCAGAGCTGTAAATGCTGTTTCAGCTTTGAACAAGGGTTGAGGGGAGCTTAATGTAAAACTGAGGAGAGGATTTCTGATCCATTCTGTATCTAAGCAAATTCATCCAGTTCAACTGATATGCCAAGCTTTGGGTGGTCATCCTATAGGGGATCATGCTTTTCCTATTACAAGACACATTGATGGGGGTCACTGGACATGATGCAGTGACAGCATCAACCTTTACACATTAATAATTAGGGTCCACACTTGGGATTCCACAGGTTTGCATCTCTTTGTATTTGTGCTTGCATCTGTTCTTGGTGTCCCAGACATCTTGCACTTTTATCCCTCCTGAAACTGCTCTCCAAGTAAAGTCTGATGTGTCTGTGGTGACCGAGTGCTTTGGAGTGTGGAGGAGATAAGTAGAGACTTGGGTTTAGGAAATTTGCTGTCTCCACTAAGTGATTTCTTTTCTGACAAATCCCAGAACTGGGTTTTGAAAAGATACTAAGTATCGGTGCTGGGATCAGAGAGACTTCAGATAGCATTGTATCTTTCACATGTGGAATCTTGACAGGGTTATTATGAGAATCATAGATACCATGAGACCCAAAATCCTGAGGTATTCCCATGCAGAGACTAATGTTTAAGTGGAAAACCCCAGAAATCTGTTCATTTTCTTCCTGTGGAAGAAAAGCTGTTTAAATTGAGGTGTGTAGCAGACACCCCAGGAGCACAATCCTGTGTGATGGGGGTCAAAAAATACTTTTGAATGTTCTGTTGCAACTCCAGCTTGTGTAAGAGATCTCTCACCCAAGTGAGAGATTCTTGACATGTTGAAAAAAACTCTGAAAAGATAAGCAAGCCATCTAAACATGGAAAAATATGGATACCCTGCAACCTGTAAAGAGCTATAACTGGAGCTCATCACTTTCTGAACACTTGTGGTGCAGTGAATAGTAAGGCAGAGAACTGATAATGTGATCTAAACACAACCGTAAGAAACACCTGAAATCTGGATGACTAGGGATGTGGTGATCAGCATCTTTCATGTCTAATGTTACCAGCATTTTGAGCTTGGTCACTATTGCAAATTCATTTAGGAAAGAAGGATCCAGAACTGGTTTCCAAGCATTTTCTTTCTTTGGCACCAAAAATGTCTTTGAATAAAAACCTTTCCCAAACTGGGAAGAAGGAACTGGCTCCACTACTCTGAGAAAACATATGTTGAACGACGGGGAAATTGAAGGGGTCTGGTGGATGAGGAATTACCCACTGGAAAGGAATTTCCTCCCACTGCAGTCTGTAACCCCAGTGAGTGATCTTCAGAGCCCATTTGTCTGAAACTACTGTTGCCAAAGAGAGAAGTGGAGAGGGGACTGCAGAGTGGTGGATGCATGGTCCCTTAAATAGTCACTCTGACTTGTTGGACTGTCCTTTGCTTTTGGGTGCACCTGTATTCTTTTTTGGAATTTTGCTGTTGTTTCTTAAACATACGTTTACCAGTTCATAGGTTCATAGGTTCATACTAGGCTATCTGCCCGAGGGCATTTACAAGCCTAGCCCATAGTTTTGTGGCTTACGCCACCCCTTTAGTATGGGGAACTATACCCATTATTTTGCTGTGCCTCTGTCGAGCAGTGACACTGAGGTAATCCCTGGGGTATATCTGCGATCTCCCATCCATTGGTCAAGATTTCTCTTGAACAAGGCCAGCAAGGTGTTCTGCCTCACATATACCGGGATTTTGTTCCACAGCATAGGGAGTCTTTGGGTGATAAATCTATCCCTCCAGCACGTCCTATTAATAGCTGTGTCGAGGTTTAAGTCTCCCGCCCTTGTGGCTCTGACGGATCTAGATTTTTTGAGGTGAAGCATATTCATCAAATCTGGGTTTGACATGGCCTTGTATGTTAGGCAAAGGTCACCTCTGAGCAAGCGGTAAGCGACTGAATAGAGCTGGAGTTCTTTCAGTCGGGCAGCATAGGACAGATGTTTGAGACCCTTTATCCTTTTGGTAAGGAACTTTTGTGGCCTCTCCAGCTGCTGCAAGTGTCGGGTCAGATACATTGCGAATGGGGCATTGTACTCAATCATTGGTCTGATGAGTGATGAGTATAGGGAGACTATGATCTCCCTTGATCTAGATGAGAATCCCTTCATGATAAGGTGGGCAATGTAGAAGGTCTTCCTAACTACTTTAGCTACATGGGTGTCGAATGACAGACTACTATCAACCTGGGTCCCCAGGTCCCTGATAACTTCTTCTGTGCTCAGTGGATTGCCACCTATTTGGTAGCTAGGGGTAACCTTGTTTTTCCCGAAGGGTATGACTATGCATTTTTTGGCATTTAACTTTAGGCCATGGCTCTGGCACCAGTTATCCATTTCTGTGAGACCCTTCTGAAGGATATCTGTGTCAGATGTGTTTCCTACTATGACGCCCAGTTTGCAGTCATCTGCAAACTTTGTCAGCCATAACCCTCCTGTGTTAGCTTGTACTTCGGAAAAGTAGATGCCAAACAAGAGTGGGCCCAGGACTGAGCCCTGTGGTACACCACTTGTGACAGGCTTTGAGTCTGACATGGCGCCAGCAACTCTGACCCTGTGGGTTCTGTCACTCAGCCAGTTTGCAACCCATCTTGTGATGTATGGGTTAACAATTTAAGCTGATGAGTTTTTCAATGATACCCGAGTGGGGTATTGTATCGAAGGCCTTCGCCAGATCGAGGTAGGCTGTATGGACTGCCTTTCCCTCATCAATGGCTTTGGTGACTGTTTCGAAAAAGTCAACCAAGTTTAGAAGGCATGATCTGCCTTTGACAAAGCCAAACTGGGATGGATCCAAAGTCTGCAAGTTCCCTATGTCTTTATTTATGAGGTCCATTATGATCCTCTCCATGGCTTTGCAGATAAGGCTTGTCAAGCTAATGGGCCAGTAATTTCCAGGGTCGGTGGAGGCACCGCCTTTGTGAAGTGGGACCACAGTTGCAGTGCGCCACTCCTGGAGTGCGTATCCAGAGGTAAGACTATGATTAAACAGCTGTCCTAGCTGTGGGTTTAATTCCTCGTTGAGTTCGTGAGCACACAGCCGGGGACACCATCAGGTCCCATGGATGCTGTGTTTTTGCTTTGGAGAGCAGTTCTCACTTGGGCGTTGGAGATGTTTGGGGGGCTGCAATCGCTTGGTATAGATATCTCTCCTTTTGGGGGGGGATGGGGGGAGAAGTTTGCACTGAACCTGTCAGCCAGTATGTTGGCAATGTCTGTAGGATCAGTAATCTTCACATCATTTTGAACTAGTTCTGAACATATCTGGGAGTTTCCTCCCAGGTTTCTAACATAACTAAAGAAGGCCTTATGATTGTCTTTTGAGTCTTTAGCTATTTTTCTCTCAAAATTTGCTTTGGATGATTTTATGAGAGCTCTTAGTTTTTTACTTATAGTGATCAAGGGTGTCTTACCTTTTAAGGATTTTGCTCTATCTTGTAGTAGCTTCCTCCTTTTGTTGTAGAGTTTGTTTATGGCTGGGGTCCACCAGACTGGACGCTTGCCTTTGGTACAAAGAGTCTTTGTTTTGCTTGGGATTGCCTTATCCATGCAGTCCTGCAGGTGCTGGTAGAAGGCATTTGTAAGTGATTCAGCGGCTTGAGTACTGTTTTCCGCCGGCTCGGGGGCCTTAAAGGAGACCACACTAGTCTTTAGAAGCGTGAAGTCGGCTTTCGAGAAGTTCTTTACTGTGGTCTTTTTTATTTCAGGTGGGGGTGGGATGAGGACCTCCAGCGAGATTAGTTTGTATTTTGCTGAGACTTTCTTGCCAAAACTGGTTGAGGGGTTAGAGAATCTCTTTGAAATTTGTAAAAGGAGGTCTGAAAAAACTTAAAATCTTCCCTGTGTCAGCTTACCCCACTCATCACATTTTTTGATAACCTGTGCAATAGAGGACCAAAAAAAAATCTTTATCCAAAGGAGAATTTAAAATCTAATTTTTCACATCATCTGGGCGTTTCAGAGAACACAGCCAGGCAAACATCCTCAAAACAGTACCATTGGCTATAGCCCTGAAGAAGTATCAGCAGAGTGATGCGCACTCACATTAAACAATGAGCTGTGACTTGCAAGGTGGAAGAAACTAAACCATTTAAAGTGGATTTTTTCCTCACAAGAAGAACATTCTTGATACTTTCCCACTTAGTCCGAGTAAACTTTAACATATGAGCCTGACATTTCAAAATTCTGAAAATCAAACATGTAGAAGCAATAATTTTCCCATCCTTCTCAGAAAGTGTAGAATTGTAATTAACTAATGATTTAGCAGCATATAGGATTAACTAAATCTACAGTTGGATCAGGTTTGGGAAAGGTGTGTAAAAACTTAAGACTGAGGAACTTCATATATCCTGTCTGCCCTTTTAGAGACAGCATGCTGACTGTCAGGAAAATTGCAGACAGTGATACACGCATCCTCCAGTGCTAACAGCACTGGAGGAGTAGGTGAAGGTTCTGGAAATACTGTTTTCTGAGGGACTAAGAAAACCTCAGTGGTCTCCCACTGAAACCACTGGCACATGCTGGTATAGTCTCAGAGAAGGAGAAACCACACCAGAGAGGATCAGATAATGTGACCTCATCTGAATCAGAAATCTGAGGAGAAAACCTTTGTCTGTCCCTTTCCTTTCCGGATTCAGAATTGTGAATCTCTTCAGAAAAAGAAGCATCTCCTTTTCTCTTGTCGAGTACCACATTATAAGAAGGATTGATGACCTGAATTAGACCCTGAGTCAGAGCTAGTAAGCTACTCCTATCCGGAGAAATTTGAGCAGGGACAGGTGCATGTTTAGTTTTCTGCTCCTTTTTTAACAGGTAAAATGGGGCCAACAGATTTGTTGATGATGACAACACCCCCCATAGATGGTTCGCATCATTCTGACTAAACAAGAAAGACTTCCCCCTACCAGGGCTGACAAGAGTGGCTCTCCTTTGCCCACTGAGTTGGGGACCCCAACAGCCAGAGAGGATGTGGCTAATTCCCAGTCCTTAATGGTTGTAAATGCTATACCAGAGGGATCCAGAATAAAAGATGAGTAGTCTGAGGAAACAGATTTTGGCCACAGCTCAGTCCCCACCTGCAGCTGAGGCAAATTGCTAGCCTGCTGTGGTAGCAAAGGCTGTTTGCTTAACTTTTTATTTTTGTGGCTGGAAGAAGGACTAACTGTGGGGCCAGTAGTTTGTTCCATGGTAAAGCCAAAAATTGTGCCTTTTCCTGGGAGAAAACAAGTAGTACAAACTGTAAAAATTAAAAGCTGTAAAGTCACTTTTTCCTAAAAGAAAACAAGAAATGTACAGTAAGAAGTACTGTAATATACTTGTCCAGGCCCAAAAAGTAACTTAAACACAGTTTCTTCACAGAAAAATAGTTTTCAACTACGACAAGGAAGATGTGCACTTTAGTTGAAAAGTTCAGTTAAGTCTCTTTGCACTCTGCTAAAACACAACCCCCTAGATAAAAAAACAACTTTCCTAATCAGGAAAATACATGTAAATAATACATTTAAAATGTGGAACATTTTTCCCAAAGGGACCTCATCTCCCCAGCAGTGGAACAGCACAATCCAACCGTTAATCTTCGAAGGCCCAAAGAGGAGCACTCTCTTTGGTAGCAGGAAAGCTGTGAAGGACTTGGTGCTTGAGCATGTGAAAGGTGTCCAGAAACTTTGGAAATTAACTGGTTGTTATATCCTTGGCAGAATAATAACCCATATTGCTAAAGCTGCTGTTACAGTGATCAGTATGATGAACATCTCGCCATTAGTCTGCAGAATTTAGAATTGTTCAGTTGTACAGGTTTCTGCCCTGGTGGTGATTGTGACCACCACTTCCTTCATGCCTTTCAAGACAGCAGTTAAACATATAGGTGTTAGTGTTAGGCTGTCAAGTTTTAATTTGCAAACTTTATTGATATGTCACCTACCCGCTTTCAATCCTCGTTTTGTAAGCCTATATGATACTGAGTTTATGCATGTCGTTAAAAACTTACAGCTTATTCATCACCTCTATTCTTCTATACTGGATAAGTCAAGGACACTGGTGGACCACTGTTTCTGAACTTAACTGCAAAGGGTTAGAGTCAGTATGGTGACTAACTGTAGACTGTAGGTCAACCAATCTGGTGGGTCTGTAGTGTGGGGTATTGATTGTATTTTGGAAGTATGATAGAGGTGCCTGTGTTTCGTGTCTACAAAACTAGCTCCCTCAGTCTGTCTTTCATTCATCTTTCAGTTCTTATAAAGTCAGGTAGCCAATTCGTTTCACTTTAGCATCCTGTAAGTTGGCCCTTGGGAGCTATTTCTTTTTAATCAGAAATGGTTAGCATGCCTCATTTCACCCTGGCATTCAACTTCTATAAGGTTCATCTTCACATATTATGGGATGTTTGTAGGAGAGTAGCCTGCACATATTCCCTTCTATATTTGGAGTGTGTAGCAGACCCTTCTGCTTTAATAAACTTCCCAGCAAGTTAATCCGTTTGGCAAACTCTCTTCTTTTAAGTATAATTTAAATAATTGGTCGAATATCCACAAAATTAATTGCAGGGTTGACTGGTATGGCCCTCCTGGAGAAAGGAAGTGCAGCTTGAGAGAGGGTGCTGGCAAAGTGTAAATGGTCACAACAGTCTCTCCTGGACTATCCTGACCATGACTTTAAATTTAGGGTACTACAGATAGTAAATGAAAGTAAACGCGAAGGCGATAACATGGGCTATTTAGAACTGGTTGAATTAAATTGGATTCTAAGGCTGAGAGCACATATTGAACCAGGGTTAAATCAGGCAGTAAGTATAAAGCCAGCATTGGCTAGGCGCAGATGAATTATGGGTATTGGTTTTTATTAATAACAATACACCACAACATTTGAAATGTTTTTAAACATATGTAGTTAGCCTCTATGAGCGTTTTTTGATATTTTGGATATTGTATTATGCAATTTTGATTCCTTATGCTGTGTGTTTTTTATATCTGGAATTATCAAGGAATTGTATATACTTTTAGTTTTAAAGTAATAATTTTCTATATACATGTCTTCGTAAATGCTATTTAATTATGCTAACCTGAAATTTTTAGCGACATATGAATTATACGCTCCAAACTTGGTTGCACAAATTCCTGTATCTATATAGTTTATAGGGTAAATAAGTACTGTATTTAGGCACTTTATAATGATAAGTATTATTTTCATGTTCATTTTTATTATATATTTATATTTATATTATATCAGTCTATTCTGCCACATTTTATTACGTGTTCTACAAGCTTAATGAGCTATGTAGCTTTAAAGTGAAATAGTTGAACAGTTGATGAGTTATCTTTACCAAATTGATTAATTGTTTAATTGATTTATTTCATAAGATACTTTGTATATATATATATTGGATAGAATGAATTGATTTATAAACCTGAAGAAGCGTACCTTGGCAGTACGTGAAAGCGCTTGTTTCGATAATAAAAGGCAATATTTTTACTATCGTGGTGACTTCTATTTCACTCTGTTTGCTTCTTATAAAGTCAGGTAGCCAATTCTTTTCACTTTAGCATCCTGTAAGTTGGCCCTTGGGGGCTATTTCTTTTTAATCAGAAATGGTTAGCATGCCTCATTTCACCCTGGCATCCAACTTCTATAAGGTTCATCTTCACATATTATGGGATGTTTGTAGGAGAGTAGCCTGCACATATTCCCTTCCATATTTGGAGTGTGTAGCAGACCCTTCTGCTTTAATAAACTTCCCAGCAAGTTAATCCGTTTGGCAAACTCTCTTCTTTTAAGTATAATTTAAATAATTGGTTGAATATCCACAAAATTAATTGCAGGTTTGACTGATATGGCCCTCCTGGAGAAAGGAAGTGCAGCTTGAGAGAGGGTGCTGGCAAAGTGTAAATGGTCACAACAGTCTCTCCTAGACTATTTGTGAATCCATCACTTATATTGGCACATCTGGATCTAAGACGACAGTGGTGTCTGTTTACTCTCGTCCTCCTTGGTGCTCCTATTTTAGTGGATTCTCTTCAGATCTACTTTTGCATCTTATAGATATGAGGTTTTTATTTATTTAACATTTGATGATATGTAGTCCAATCTCGCCTACGTTCTTACCCGTGGGTTCGGAGCTAACCTTGGCTCCTACTCGGCTATACTGTAGCTCGAAGTCTTTCAGTTGGCTGGGCTAAGAAGGAATCCCATTCTGCACTGCTCCCTTTCCCCAGATCTCGTTTGCCACTCATATAGCTCGGACGTGGTCTCGCTCTTGGCTGTGGCCAAGTATCACTTTTGTCTTTGACAGTTTCTTGCTTCAAAAAAAAAAAAAAAAAAAAAAAAAAGCTATTTTCATAGTTGTGTTGTGTGTGTACTGGTCTAATTTTTTGGTGTAATTTGTTTCTGGTAATATTGTCTTTTGTGGTGTCCCGCTAACTGGTTCCCCTACGGCTAGGCCTGTTTCAGTTAAAGGACCTAGTCCGCCCCTTGTTCTGTGTTGCTTGTTAGTAGGTACCTATCCCTCGGGCTAGGACCGTTTAAGTTAGAGGACCTAGTCCTCTCCTTGTGTTCCTGTTGAGACCGATTAAGTTAGAGGTTTTTTGTAATTGTCTGTTGGTTTTCTTAGTTCCCGCGCTTTATATATTAACAGTTGATTGTTATTAACGGTTGGTGGTTTTTCTCATTATGTCTAAGGATACGAAAGAGCATAAGCCCTTGGGCTATAAGAAATGTATTAAATGTGGCTATGAGATGTCTGTCACTGATGGATACTCTGTTTGTGTGTATTGTCTGGGGGCTATTCACCTCCAGGAATCTTGTACTTTCTGCCATGCATTTAGCCCACGTGTTCTTCAGGAGAGGAAGAACAAACTAATTTTGAAAGGACTTTTGAAACCCTTCTTTGAGGAGGATTTGGGAAGGGCTTCTAGCTTCAAGTCCTCTCCCTCTAAGAGTAAAACTTCTAAAGTAAAAAAGTGTTCTCCAGCTCCATCTGTATCCTCGGAGCCTCCGGAAAAAGTAGTGAAATCTACTGTGGCATCCTTGGCTCCACTGTCCACGGAGCCGCAGGAAGTTAGTTTATTGACTGAATCTGCTTCGGCTCCAAGTCCCTTGGAGCCGATTGCGGAGGTGCTAGTTCGGAGCCAGTCTCCAAATTTTAGGCTGGTCTCTCCTCCTCGTAGGTCTCCGAGAAGGAGGTCTAGATCTCCTTCCTTATCTTCTAGGTTCTCCAGGGCTCTTTCAGATGTGGATATAGATAGAGTGGTACAGAGACTGCTCCAGTCACCGGTGCTGGCAAAATTGTTTTCAGCTCCAGCCCAGTCTACTCTGGAGCCTGTCACCCAGCCAGCGTCGATACTTCCGATCGAATCTCAGCTTTCGGATCCAGAATGGTCGGCGCCATCTGATGTCCCTAGGTCGGCTCCGATGGCCCATCCTGGCTTATTGGCTCCGGCTTCAGCTCCGACCCCATCGGCTCCGTCCATTGGGTCCAGGACTCATGGTTCCTCGGTCGGACCCGAGGGGGAGGCCTCGGGTCACTTTTCGGCTCCTAGCCTCCCTCTCTGTGCTTTGGCGTGGCGGGGGAGAGCCTGACCCCTGCTTCGGACCTTGTCCCTTCTGCTCCGAGGTCTTCCATGGCTGGTCGATCTTCGGAGCCGGGGGGAACCAGCTTTCGAGGCCATGCGGAGCACACTGGCCAGGTCCTCAGCGGCATCATTCGGCACTGACACTCTGTCCCCTCCAGCTCCGGTGCGGGTCTCTGATTGCCCTCTATCTTTCGACAGCGGAGACCCAAGGCCTCAGGGTACCCCATAAGTGGTCCCCATATTTCTGAGGGCCTTTCAGTGATTTTGCCTGAGGAGCCGCCCAGAAAAAGAACGTGCAAGAGGAAGCACATTGACTCCCAAGATGAATTCCTCACGTCAGACACGGACCTCGAGGAATCGGAGGGGTCCCCCAAGTCATCCTCTGGATATCTCTCTTTCTCTGACATCCTAGAAATTTTGAAGCAGAGGGGTGACTGGCCCTCCAAAGCTCCCTCCGAGGAGGAGTCAGTGTTCCTGAAGGCCTTTGGGGCTCAGCCCTCTGCCTCCTGGGTGACTCCATTCTTCAAGCTTTTGGATCTGGTTTGTCGAAGGGTGTGGGGAAACCCCTGACTCTGTGGAACCAGTCCCCAGGAGACCCAACAAATTCTTGTCCGTCCCCTCTGACAAAGAGTTCCTATCCAAGGGAGTTCCTGTAGATGCCATGGTGGTGGCAGCGGCCACCAAGAAGGAACTGGCTGAGACTTCGTCTACCGTCCATCCTCCTAACAAGGAGTCTAAGACCATGGACTGGTACAGGAAGCATATGTTTTCTTCAGCGGCTTTTACTCTGCAGTCACTGAATTACTTATCTCATTTTACACGGCTCCAAAGAGATCTCCTGAAAGAGCTTGGAGATACTCTACAGGATAATGTCTCTGATGCGGTGGCTCAGAAGGTCAGCGCTCAGATGTCTACCCTCAACTCTGTTGCTAACTCCTCCATGAGGCTGATCTCTTACACAGCCAAAGGAGCGGGTAGGGCAGCAAGTTCGGGAGTTGCTCTTAGGAGACGCTCCTGGATGCGCCTCTGTAATTTCGCGGAGGCCTTGAAGTCTATGTTCACCAATGCCCCATTTGATGGTTCCTCCTTATTCGGAACCAAGGTGAAGGACACTCTCACTAGGTGCGAGCAAGAGGGAAAAACTCTCTCTGCTGTGGGAGTCTGTTTTTCCCTACCCTCTAGGCCTTATCCCTAGACCCAGAGGGGTGGGAAGTTGTGGTCCAAAAAAATCGCAAAGGTTTTTTTTATGACGCACAGGGTGAGTCCCCCTCCAGAGGCAGGGGAGGGGGCGGTAATTCTGGTAGACGCCACCCTAGGGGCAGAGGAGGCCCACGTAACCAGGGAGACCGCGATTCCTTTCATGGTTCTCCCTACCAGCGCTCCTGATGGGAGGCCCGACTGTGCATTTCCAGAGCCAGTCAGGGGTCACATTTCACTATACCCAGAGGCCTGGCAAAGTATCACTCAGGACCAATGGGTATTAAAAGTAGTTTCCAGAGGATATCACATTCCCTTCTCTTCAGCTCCCCCTCCGATCAAAAAAATCCCAGATGTTCCACCCAATCAAAGGGATTCTGCAGCTTCAGAGGTTTTAACTCTGATAGAAAAAGGAGCCATCCAGCATATCCCCTCAGACCAGTTCGGATTAGGGACTTACTCCAGATTCTTTTTGGTGCCGAAAAGGACAGGGGACCTGAGACCCATTTTGGATCTCAGCAGATTGAGCACCCATGTGAAGAAGTCCAAGTTCCGAATGGTCACATTGCAATCTATTCTCCCATTGTTGGGAAAAGAAGTGTGGATGTGATCCATCGACCTCAAGGATGCTTACTACCATATAAAGATGGAGCGGGCATCCAGAAGTCATCTACGCTTCCAGCTGGGAGCCAGTCATTTTCAATTTTGCGCCCTGCCCTTTGGTCTCACCACAGTCCCCAGGGTGTTCACCAAATGCATGGCAGTGGTAATGGCTCACTTGAGACGTCAGGGATTCAAAGTGTTTCCGTACCTGGATGACTGGCTCCTTTCTGCCACCACCAGGCATCTACTCCTACAAACCAGAGACGCCACGATCAAACTGTCAACAATTTGGCATCACTCTAAATTGGGAAAAGTCTGCCTTGTTGCCCTCGCAGCATGTGACCTTTATAGGTGCCGAGTTAGACACCGTGCTCATGAGGGCATTTTTACCACTAGAAAGGATTCAAAGTTTACAACAGCAGGTGTACACGTTATTCCCTTTGAGAAGAGTGAAGGCAAGATTGATCCTCAAATTGTTGGGGACGATGGCTGCTACAATTATGCTGGTTCCTTTGGTGAGGCTACATATGAGGCTCCTTCAGAGGCTACTCTTCGCCCAGTGGTCTCTGCAACATCATCCGCTTTCTCATCTCATAATAATCACAGACAGGTGCAAGCAGGATCTGCACTGGTGGCTTCACACCAGCAACCTCAATGCGGTAAAACCTTTCGTTCTGTCCCTTCCGGTTGCCACAGTGACTACGGACGCCTCCCAAATGGGGTGGGGGGGGGGCATTATCTAGGCAGGACAGTCCAAGGCACATGGCAGGAACACGAGATGCATCTGCATATCAATGTCCTAGAGATGAGAGCAGTGCTACTAGCATTGCAAGCACTTCAGAGATTTCTTCCTGTCAGGACAATTGCGATCCGCACAGACAGTATGTCGGTGGTATGGTATCTAAACAAACAGGGAGGAACCAAGTCGTACCTCCCTTTGCAGAGAGGCCATGTGAGTGTGGCAGTGGGCAGTGGATTCCCAACGTTTTCTTGTAGCAACGCACATTCCAGGTAAGTCCAATGTGATTGCCGACAGGTTGAGCAGAGCTATTCTGATGCCTCATAAGTGGTCCCTGAACAATCAGGTTGCGGAGCAGATTTTCCGCAGGTGGGGTCAGCCTTGCTGCAACCTATTTGCCAGCCCCCTCAATACCAAATGCAGCAGCTATTTCATCCTTATCCCCCCCTCATGTGGAGTCACCCATGAACGCTCTTGTTCACGATTGGCCCTCCGGTCTACTGTATGCCTTCCCCTCCTGTTCCTCTGCTGACAAAGGTTATTCTGAAAGCGCAATCTTTGGGAAGCAAAATTATTCTGATTGCTCCACACTGGCCTCGTCAAATTTGGTTCCCCTTTCTCCATTCTTACCTAGTGGATGCCCCCTGGATTCCAGACCCTCAACCAGATCTGCTGACTCGTATGTCAGGGTAGCTCCATCCCTCTCTTCAGACCCTCCGGTTGACAGCCTGGCTCCTCCACTTCCATCATTAGTCAGGCTTCATCATTTTGCACCCGAAGTGGTTCATATTCTGTCGTCCTCCCATAAGCCTTCCACCAGAAAAATCTATTCCAGCAAATGGAAGAGATTTTCCATATGGGTGCATGCAAGACAAATTGATCCTTATACAGCTCCAATTTCGTAAGTCCTGGAGTTCCTCTCCATGCTTTTCAACCAAGGATCATCGGCCGCAACTATTAAGGTCCAGTTGGCAGCTATTTCCACTTTTCACGTCACTGATGTGCCTAGTCTCACGGCACATAAACTTTGTAAGGCATTCCTGAAGGGCACTATGCTGCTTCGTCCTCCAGTTTTTGAACCAGTTATGCCTTGGGACTTAAATTTTGTTCTACAATGTCTCACTTCACCTCCCTTTGAGCCTGCAGCCACTTGTGATTTAAAATATTTGACTTGGAAGACTGTCTTTTTAGTAGCCGTCACTTCAGCCAGACATGTCTCGGAGCTTCAAGCCTGATCAGTTAAGACCACCTTACTTGATTTTTCATAAGGACTGGGTTTCTCTCAGACCAAACCCTTCCTTTCTACCGAAAGTGGCTTCCATTAGTAATCTAAACCAATCCATTGAACTACCTGTATTCTTTACAGAGTTCTCGAACAAGGCAGAATTTAGATTTCATCATCTGGATGTGCACAGACAATTATGATTCTATTTACATAGAACGAAGGATCTCAGAAAATCGGTTCAGTTGTTTGTCTCATTTTCAGAAAACAGGATTGGGTCTCACCTTGTATAGATGGATTTCCAGTTGTATTTCATTCATTTATGCTTCAGGTGGCAGGGATTTACCATTTCAAGTGAAGGCTCATTCTACCCGATCTGTGTCTACATCTACAGCCTTTCAGGCCAGGTTGTCTATGGATATTTGTGCTGCGGCTACATGGGCATCTCCTCACACCTTGGTTACTCACTGCAGGTTAGATTTGGTGTCCAGAGGCAGGTCTTCCTTTGGTTCCACAGTGCTCAGGAGTGTTTTCCACTAAGCCTCCCAGGATTCAGATGCTGGGGACGCTGTCCCACGGGTAAGAATGTAGGCGAGATTGGACTACATAACATCAAGAAGTTCTGTACTCACCATATCGTTCGATGTATGTAGTCCATCTAGCCTCACATTCTTACCCCCCCCCCCCTCCTTCCCCCATCCTGGAGGACCTAGGGGTTATGTATGGTTTCATATCCCTTTCTGGTTAGTATGTTCTTCCTTCTCTATATGTTGTGTGGAGAAGTGAATGATTAGCTCACAGCAAACAAGATCTGGGAAAAGGGAGCAGTGCAGCAATGGGATACCTTCTTAGCCCAGCCAATTGAAAGACTTCGAGCTAGAGTATGGCCGTAGAGTATGGCCGAGTTGGAGCCGAGGTTCGGCTCCGAACCCATGGGTAAAAATGTGAGGCGAGATGGACTACATACATCGAATGTTGTGTTGAGTACATAACTTCTTGTTAACTGGGAAAGTCTGACTTGGAACAAAGCCAATTTTCAGCGGTGGCTCGGGGAGAAAGACTCTAGATGCATGTCTTTGTAACATGGGAGGAAACCCACACGAACGTAGGGAGGACATGCAGACTCCGCACAGAAGGCACCCCAGCCGAGAATCGAACCAGAGAACCTCTTGCTGTGAGGTGACAGCGCTACCACTGCACCACTGTTCCATCCTGTTGTTGGCCCATCTTCATCTGGTGGCCATCAGATTAGTACCGACACATTCTTAGGCATGATCTCTGCATCAGTGTATTCAGCTCAGATTAGATAAACGTGTAAGGTATCAGCATATTTGCCTTGGTCCTTTTTCCTTAGGATTGCAATGACTAGACTTCAGGAGTCATGTCTGTGTCTGCAGTACTGACATTGTTGTCATTGGAGAAACTGTTCCTCATCTGCCATGCTTAAGGTTGGTATACCATTACTTTGGAGTGTTATGAATTACAAGAAAATCTTCTTTTTTTTTTTTTTTTTTAAGTGTGGCTACCCTTGGCAGTTGGGCTGTAGGTGCTCTTGTTATCTATTCGATAAAATTTGCCCAGGTTTCTTGAGTGTATGCTTTCCTGAGTATGATCTCCTGGTTAATCTGTAGAATGGCTGAAGGAGGACTAGGCTGTGAACTCCCTTTTGCTGTCTGTGGTGCTAGAGATGAAAGGGTTGTTTCGACTTAAGGTATTCGTTTCTCCTTCAAGTTGTTACTAATCATTGTTTTCAGTAGCTCCCTTTAAGTCTTCTGTATAGCTGCTAAGACCCCATGCTACTTAAAGGTTTCAGTTTTTACTGACACTTCATGTTGTCGCTCCGCCCTCAGCTCTCTGGCCACCAACTCCCTACCTAACTGTACCCTGGCACTATGCTAATTCTTATTAAGTTGTGTTGTCCATCTGTTAATGCTACTTCAGCCTAGTCCATTAGGGAGTTTGGCCTGGTGGTTTGGCCTGTTTAAATGTTAGCTTCTCCATGGTTGATATCCAAATGGGAAACTTGACCACACTCAGATTCCTGATGAAGACTTCTTTTAAATTCCCATACCAGCAGTTGTGTCTGGTCACCCAGCACTGAGAATCGGTTCTCTTCATCATAAATTCTTGGGATGATTCAACCTTTTCCTACTTATTTTGCTGTGAGGACCAGGCAGACAGATGGGGTTGGTGCAGTTGCATTTCCTTTGGGATAGGGCTGTGGGATTGGTGGAAAAGATGATCTTGGTGTAGACTGCCTATGTTCTAAGGGCTTCAGGTTTATTTGTTCGGTTACAGAGGTTGAGAGGGATTACCTCTAGGGTCCTCCCCCTTCTTTGAGCCTTAATTTGACCCTACAGTGTTTATTTTTCAGATTCATGTCCATGGGATATCCGCATTCTCTGTTGGGTTATGTGACCAGTGGGTGATTTGGGAGGTTGATGTTGGCCATTCT
Organism: Protopterus annectens; assembly: GCF_019279795.1. Classification (NCBI taxonomy): domain Eukaryota; kingdom Metazoa; phylum Chordata; order Ceratodontiformes; family Protopteridae; genus Protopterus; species Protopterus annectens. The sequence continues at coordinate 86,491,351 of NC_056730.1, read as the reverse complement.
ATTTATTTAGTTTTTTAGTTCATGGGAATAGAGACAGCTAGTGGAGCTACAAGTCATGGAGGCTTTCACTGGGGATGAGATGGTAAGCATTCATGATTGATAAACACCTGGATATCCAGTGTGTGTGCATCACGGGAACATTTTGAGATACTTTTAAAGTCTATAACCCTATCAGTTCATGGTTAACCATTCTAAGTCTCTGTTGAGTAGTAAAAGGATGTTCTATGGAGTTGCCTGATCTAGGCAGCACTGTAGGATACATTCTGTTAAGAAGCTTTTACTACACCAGGGAGACATGTATATTGAACTGGGACGTATTTTGCAGGATATAGGTTCCTGGACTACAGAACAAACCTGTTTGTGTTCACAGTTGGAGATGCGCTGACTTTCCTACAAGGGTTCCAAATCTGGCTTCCCTGTCAGACAGGGTGCCTAGGTCTTCAATTTTTTCTGCATGTTCTCTGGTTGGAGCACTGTAGAATGTTTTTGCTACTTGATTTCTTGAATACCCTAGATATGATGTGCAGTCTTTATTCCAAGTTCTTTACCTGGATAGGTATGTTTTTTTAGTAGGATTGTATAGCCTACTGATAAGCCCCTTTTCAGGGTGCATTGTTTTGTGGCCATGCTGGGAATGTCTGAGTTTCTGGCAATCTGAACACTACTCTGGATTCTAGGTTGTCTGGAACCCATAATGCAGTGACAAGTGCTGCAATTCCTAGTATAGCTGGCAAGGGAGTCTGACCTGTGGGTTAATGAAGTCTTCATTAACTACCCTTCCTTCCATGTCCCTGTGTGGGCAAAGGTTGGTCTATAGCATTATTCTTCCTGTCACCTTTTTCTGCTTGTTCAGAAACAGGAAAATGGGGGAAAGATGTCCAAGTGTCATGGGAAGGAGAGGTGTTAATGTGGACTGAGAAAGTTATCCACCAGGCAGAGCATGTGCAAAGTGCATGTGCATTACAGGTTAACATGAACGGAATCCTTCATACAGCTCTGGTTTGTGCTTAGTAAATAACTTTTATTTTGCTCATCTTTGTCAGGGAATCCACATGAAACCTATATCAAGATGACTATTTGATAGTTCCCCTCCCAGGAATGGTTAAGAAAGGAGCTAAACCTTACCATTTCATACCCAGCAAACAACTCCAGGAATCAAACTGGTATTTCTCCCAAGTTGCAGTATTCTTGGGAGCACACCAGGGCACATCTGGTGTACAGAGCCTTTCTATCCCTAGAGAAGGTATTCCTTCTAAGAGTCCTTTCCAAGGTTTAGCCCAGAATAAGATCCCAACGGGAAAAGAGAGAGATGCTCAGGGACCTGAGGTGCATGTCTCCATCTATCCAATGTTACCTTAAGGAAAATTTCATATGATGAAAATACATTATTAATATCCAGAGACAGTAAAACCAAATTAGAAAAAGCCTTTGAATCCCTTGGACTGTGATCCAAAATGGGAACATGTCATTCTTCTGGGGATAGCTCCATCAATTGCAAATCAAGTAAAATGTTTAGCTGAAAGGACTTTTGGCAACAGTGAAGGATTTCTTTTTCTCCACTGTTGTACAACCTCTGAGTAGGTATAGTTAAGTTCAGGGGATGGTGAGGAGGGTTTTGCCCCATGCAAAAAAAAAAAAAATGTTTTTTTCATTTGCAGAATGTGATTTCTGTTAAATATGTTTGCTTGATTTGTGATTGACGGACCAATTGTTGATGTATCAACATAAATCTTCAAAACACTCAGGGACTGACAACAGATGCCATGCAACTAGCCCAGGCAGCAGTAGTTCTTCCTCATTTGACTGCAAAATGAAGAACCCTCAGTTCTTCCAAAGAATCGCACTCATCTAATGCAAAAAGAAGGTCTGTTTATTGTACTTCAGTTTAGTCAGCCACAGGTTGAGTAGCTAGATTTAAGGTCTCTGACCCCAAACTGGCAAGCCTGTGGTCCTGAAGATGTTCTTCGTGTTTCACTGTTGCAGTCATCACACTTGGGTTATCTGCCTACAAGTAGCCCTCAGTCGGCCTGAATACCAGAGACTTAGTATTTCCACGTCAGTTGCTGTCGCTCCAGGACTGATGTCAGGTCGTCAGGGGTATAAGAGCAGGCAGCCGATGCCATTACATCAGTCTTTCTTGCCGAGGAGCTCAAAGCAGAAGCAGTTCGCACGAGTGCCGGTCGGCCGCTACCTGAGTTTCCATTTCCAAACTGAATCATCCTGAAGTCTTCTAAAACTTAGTACCCCATTTGGGATCCTTTTTTCTTGCTCTAACCAATGTCAGAAAAAGTTAACAATTGTCTCGCCTGTGGAAAGCAAATACCACACCGAGATTTCCATTCTTACCGTGTCATCTGTTTAGGCCCAGACCACGACGTAACGGGTCTATATTAGAACACCAAAGTTTCAAAACTTCGAGTGTTCTCATATCGAACCCTAGTCATCGAAAATTTAAAACATCGAACATATACAGAACAGCAAATTTTTTCCTAGGGAAAAAATTTTCTGTTCCAAAACACATGCACACAACACAAGCACACCAAACAAACAGCAATCCACACACACACACACACACACACACACACACACACACACACACACACACACACCTAAACTCTTACACCTAACCCTACACTAAGCTATACATACACGACTAACTATCCACTTACCTTAACCCAAACCCTAACGTCCATCACTATCGCACAGTCACCTCACCCACGCCCTAACCCTCATGTCCACACAATCGCACTCTTACCTGACCCAAGCCCTAACCCTAATTCACCTAACCCGCCCTAACCCTCGCGTCCACACAATCGGACACTTACCTAAACCCGACCTGTAACTTTCCACCACAGCGCTGAAAATACCGAAGCAACAGAAATGGACAACCGAACTCTTTCCCTAGGAAAGAATTCGGTTTTCTGTTTCTTCGATATTTTCAGCATTCACTGAAAACGGGTCGATATTAGAACACTCGAAATTTTGAAACTTCGATGTTCTAATATAGACAGGACGTACCTTGCTGTCGGTTTTGTGCCTTGTTCAATGCCCAAACTATTCGTCGTCGGGCCCTTGTCACTAAATATTTTCGTTCTTGATTTCTGTATGCTGAAATGGCTTTGGTAAGCCATCTGACTACCGATCTTCCTAAAAAACATAAGGATAAAGACAGAGACAAGACCGCACAGGTCCAAAACTGCCAACGATGCTTCCGTGAAGCTAGTTACCAGTTTGCTGGTACTCAGGTGCTTTCACAGCCCCTGATGCCTGCCTCAATGGATTTGCAGGCCTCTACAGAGATCTGTTTTTGAGTTTGGTATGCTGTGAGGCTCTTCGACTATGGAACCTGCGGATGTCTCTACCTTGAATGTGTCTGCGCCACTGAGCAGGCACCAGCTTCTGAGGAAGATGTTCTTCGTGTTTCACTGTTGCAGTCATTACATTTGGGTAATCTGCTGGCAGGTTGCCCTCAGTCGGCCTGAATTCCAAAGTCTAGGGTCCTGCATTGGTTGTGGTCTTCTCTTCCATGACGTCAGGTCGTCAGGAGTACAAAACATGCAGCCGACACCATTTTCTTCAGTCTTTCTTGCCGTGCAGTGCCCGAAGCAGAAGCATTTTGCAAGTGCCAGTCGGCCGACTACTGAAATATTCACGTTTGAGTTTCAGAACCGAAGTCTTCAATAAAGCTAAGTACCCCGTTGGGGAAACTTTTTTCTTGCTTTTTACCGATGTCAGAAAAAGTTAATTGTATTACTTGTGGGAAGCAAATACCTCATAAGGATTTCCATTTATACTGTATTCGTTGCCTAGGCCCTGACCACAACGTGCCTGGCTGTCAGTTTTGTGCTAGATTTAACCAACGCACTATTAAGCATCGGTATATTTTTGCATCTAAGTATTTTGGCAAGAGATTTAATTACCCAGAGATGTCGGATAGCAATCCGACTACTGGCGTACATAAAAAACGCAAAGAAAAGGACAGAGAAAGGCAGTCGAGATCCAAAACCAATGAAGCTTCTAAGCCAGTCGCTGGTTCGCCGGTACTCAGTGAGGTGCTTTTGCAGCCCCTGATACCCGCTATCTTCGAGTCGCAGGCCTCCACCGACACCGATGAGTCAGGAATGCCGCAGGATACTCTCAAGGTATTGGACCGACGGATGTATCTCCCTCAGATGGGTCCGGAGACGCTGAGCAGGCACCGGCTTCTGAGGGTGTATTCAGACCTCAACATTTTTGCTTCAAACCGACGAAAGCTGCAAAACCAAAGGCAAAGACACCTTCTAAACCTAAAAAACTGACACCTGAGCCACGTGCACAGGCCTCTATGCCTAAAAAACAGATGATCAAAATGGCTGAAGACCTCATTACCTTGATCAGGGGTACCCATACCTCTCCAGATAAGAGGCCTAGGCAAGACACTGACTATGAATCTTCAGATCAGGTTTCTATTTCTTCTGATTCCTCCTCTGATCAGGAATTATCTTTACCTCCCTATGAGGATTCTGATGCTGGGAAGTCTATTCCATCTGCATCTCCTCCTAAGGATTACTTATTTGGAGAAACCTTGCATACTTTGAGGGAGCATTTTCACTGGGAGAGTCAAGACTTCTCAGAATCAAAAAAGAGCCTCAGGGATTTCCTCCTTCTCCCTCAGCACAAGCCTTTAGCCATTCCCTGTGTGTTAGACATCGTGGATTATGTTTTTTCAGAGTCAAGCCTGACCCCTGACTCTCTACCTCTGGTTCCCAGTAAGCCTGACAGGTATTACAGGGTCCCTGACTCTCATAAATTTTTATTTAGAAACCCTGCTGCTGATCCTGAAACTATTTCACAAGGTCCAAAGGGAGTTAAGGCCTCAACAGCAAAAAACCTTACCCCCTCCGACAGAGATTCCAGGGCGCTGGACAGATGGGGAAAAAAGGTTTATACATCTGCAACCTTGGCAATCAGGGCCTTAAATTGTCAATTTCATATGCTTAAGTACCAACAACATGTTATGGGATTGCTGAAACAGAAAATGATGTTGATTTCAGAATGTGCAGAAAATAAGGAATTGCAGGAATTGTTGCATGCAGCTGAACGAGTTGGAAAGCATACCTTGCAATGTGATTTTGATTCTTTAGAGGCCTCCTGCAGGGCCGCAGTTACTGGATCTGTGATTAGGAGGCATGCCTGGTTAAAGGAACAACATTTGCCTGATCATGTTAAAGCTAAATTACTAAATGCACCTTTACAGCATGATTCTCTGTTTGGTAGTAAGGCAGAAGAGGTTTTTAAAGAAAAGGGAAGACAAAGCTAAGTCTATGCAAACTGCCTATGTAAACTGTAAAAGATTTCTTACAAGTGCAGCCACCTAAATTCAGTAGACACTGGCATGCAAAAAATTGGTCCTTTCCTGTGTCAGACAGAGCTCAAAGGTGCAAATCCAGGCACCCTAACGGTTCCAGGTACCAAGCTCAAGACTCATACAGGTCAAAGCAGTGGGGGCGCATCCACCTCCAAATCTGGAGGGGATAAAGTGCAAACCTGCAGAAAGCAATCCCAATGACTTCCTTCTGCCTACACCCAGCTCTTATCTTTTGTCAGCACCCATAGGGGGAGAATTAGTGCGTTTTGCTCAAAATTGGCAGTTAATAACCCAGGACAAGTGGGTACTGAACATCGTGTCACAGGGATACAGACTCTACTTCCACTCTGCCAATGATAAATGGTTGGCCAGACCTGCCAAAAAAACACTGGGCAGAGGCACAGAAACAGGTTATGTCCCTCATGGATGTGGGGGCCATTCAGATAGTACCAGAACAGGAAAAAAGACAAGGTTTTTACTCGACTGTTCTTGGTACCCAGAAAGGACAAGGCCTGGTGGCCAATACTGGATTTATCGATTTTGAACACATACCTGGACATTCCAAAATTCAAAATGCTCACTTTGCAACAGCTTCTGCCCATGCTGGGCAAGAATGCTTGGCTGGTGACTTTAGACTTGAGGCATACCTGCATGTCCCAATAAGACAGTCATGCAGAAGATACCTCAGATTCAAGGCTGGCTTAATGCATTACCAATTCTCTGCACTGCCCTTTGGCTTATCTACTGCGCCCAGGGTCTTTACAAAGTGCCTGGCACCAGTAATTGCATTTTGCAGACAAAGAAGTATTCAAAAATATCCTTACTTGGACGACTGTCTCATTCAAGCAGAGAACAAGGACACTCTTCTACGACACCTGGTGTTTGTGAAAAGGCTTCTAGCATGCCTAGGGCACACAATAAACGAAAAGAAATCACAACTGGTACCCTCTCAAAAGATAACATTCCTGGGTGCAAGCTTGCATACAATTGCCCAGATGGCTTACCTCACACCAGACAAAGGCAACTGACTACTTACTTCAAACTGATGGCAACAAAAACCCAGTCTTCTGCAAGACAAAAATACTGCAGACTCTGGGCTTCATGGCACCCTGCATCCTACTAATTCCATATGCAAGACTGCATATGAGGAAACTGCAATGGTACCTAAAAAGTTTATGGAGTAAGTTTATGGAGTCAGCATTCGCACAGTCTGGAAACAATGATTCTTCTCATCCCCTGCCTGCAACAGGAGTTTCTATGGTGGGCAAAGGCCTGTCACCAAAACGTGAGACGGCCCTTCACTCTACCCCCTGCCAGCCAAACCTTAACAGACGCATCAGATTATGCCTGGGGGCCCACAAGTCAGGAAGATGCATTCAGGGCATATGGGCACCAAATCAAATGCATCTACATATCAACCAGAAAGAGATGCTAGCCGTTCAAAATGCCCTAACAGCATTCAAGGACTTACTTCATCCAGGGCAAATACTGATAAAGACGGACAACACCACAGTCATGTGGTATATAAACAAACAAGGGGGCACACACATACCCCCTTTGCAGATTAGCCATGGCAGTGTGGGACACAGCTTTGATCAACCAGAAAGAGATGCTAGCCGTTCAAAATGCCCTAACAGCATTCAAGGACTTACTTCATCCAGGGCAAATACTGATAAAGACGGACAACACCACAGTCATGTGGTATATAAACAAACAAGGGGGCACACACATACCCCCTTTGCAGATTAGCCATGGCAGTGTGGGACACAGCTTTGACCTTCCAGATAAATATTCAAACTCAGTTCCTGCCAGGAAAACAGAACAATCTCGCAGATGATTTAAGCAGAAACCTTGTGGATCCTCACGAGTGGAAACTAAATCCACAAGTATTCAGCATGATAACAGAGAAATGGGGGAGCCCAGTCATAGATCTATTTGCCTCTTCTCAAAATTATCAACTGAAAAGATTCTGCACAAGGACGTATCATAGACAAGCTTGGAAAGTGGACGCCCTATCTTTCAGTTGGAAAAACCTGTCAGTTTACGCCTTTCCTCCTCTGCCTCTTCTACCCAAGGTACTCCTAAAAGTCAGACAAGAGAAGCGAAAGATGATATTAATTGCCCCGGACTGGCCACGCCAATACCGGTACCCAATCCTAAGGAACTTGTCTCATTACCCAGCTTGGACATTGCCTCAAGGTCAACGACTACTGTCCCAGCAAAACAATCAGATCCTGCGCAATCAACTACAGACTGTGAAACTGGCAGCATGGCTAATCATGTAATCATACCAGTGACACCTCTCAGTAAAGCTGTGATGGATGTCATTTTGGAAGCCAGAAGGCCTAGTACTAGAAAATCTTATGCTGACAAATGGAAGAGATTTTGTGCTTGGAACCAAGCACAAGGAACTGATACAGCAGAAACCACATATTCCTCAGATATTACAATACTTAACTGAGATGCTTGACAAAGGCCTATCTCTCACATCAATCAAAATCCATGCCTCTGCCGTCTCGGCTCATTACAATACATAGCCACTAATCTTTTCTCATCCCTTACTAAAGCAGTATCTTAGAGGAGCCAAAAACCTAAGGCCTCCTAGAAGATCACCATTACCTGCATGGGACTTCAATTATGTATCGGAAAAGCTCATTCTGCCTCCATTTGAACCAGCCGCGACCGCTGATATAAAGTTCTTATCATGGAAAACAGCCCCGCTAGTAGCAATTACTTCAGCAAGAAGGGTTTCAGAGCTACAAGCCCTCATGGCTGTAGAGCCTTTTATCATATTTTACCCAGACAAGGGTCTCTGAGGACTAATTCTACTTTTATGCCTAAGGTGGTTTCCAGTGTGGCTCTTAACCAAACCATCCATATGCCAACTTTTTATCCAAATCCACAGAACAAAGAGGAGAGAATTCTGCATTCCTTGGACGTACACAGACAGCTAAGATTCTACTTGAGCAGGAGAAAAGCTCTAAGAAAAACTGAGCAACTACTAGTGTCATATGTTGCAGGAACAGAAGGAAAGGCTATCTCAAAGCAGACAATTTCAAAGTGGATAAGCCACTGCATCCGTTTCTGCTACTCACACCATGGTAAACCTGTGCCCAAGGGCATTAGGTCTCATTCCACCAGAGCTGCTGCTACTTCGGCAGCCTTTCTCCGAGGAGTACCAACCAAAGACATTCTAGAGGCTGCTACTTGGAGTTCTGTTCACACCTTTACAAGGCATTACCATTCACCTCTCTACTCTAAGTCCAGGGCAGGCTTTGCCACCGCAGTACTGCAGGGCCTTATAGCCGCACCTAATGCTGTTTAGTTCCAGCCTCCCAACCATAGCTTTGGGATTCTACCCAAATGTAATGACTGCAACAGTGAAACACGAAGAACATAGTAAGTTGTGTACACTTACCATAAATGTAGATGTTAGAGTGTATTCACTGCTGCAGTCCAGGTTACCCTCCCGCCATCAAGATGAAGGTAAAGTTTATATTGATGCATGTTTATAGATATGTGTGTGTGTGTGTGTGTGTGTATATATATATATATATGTATATATATATGTGTGTGTGTGTGTGTATATATATATATATATATATATATATATATATATATATATATATATATATATATATATATACACACACACGCACATAAAAATATGTATATAAAATATTGCTACCTTTTTGGGGGCACCTGACATCGGGGGCAAGAAAAACTAAATGAAATGGCGTTGGCTGCATGTTTTGTACCCCTGATGACCTGATGTAATGGAAGAGAAGACAGCAACTGACGCAGGACCCAAGACTTTGGAATTCAGGCCAACTGACGGCGACCTGCCAGCAGATTACCCAAATGTAAGGACTGCAACAGTGAATACACTCGGAACATCTACATTTATGGTAAGTGTACACAACTGTACTTTCTTCGCACTACCAATATTCGACACAAACCGACTTCTTTTGCATCTTCAGTTCTGTCTAAAACTACCGAGTTTCTAAGGCCAAGAGTATGAGCTACGCCTAAAAAACTGATGACCCAAACTAAAGCACCAGCTTCCTTGTCACAACATCAAATGCTTAAAATGGCAGAAGACCTTATTATGCTAATTAGGGGAAGTCAGCCTTCCCCTGCTAAGAAAAAGAGACCTGTCCCCAGCAGCTTTAACAGACAGAGTCCGATGACTCTGAGGTATCTGATTATGAAGGCTTGCCTTTATCTGCTTATGAGGATTCATATGCAGATGAATCCATTCCCTCTGCTTCTCCTCCAGAGGATTTTTCTTTTGGTGAAACCTTACATACTTTGAGAGCATTTCCTCTGGGAATGCCAAGACTATCCTCAGTCCAAAAAAAGACAGAGAATTTCTAGATTTGCCATAACATAGGCCTTTAGCAATACCCCCAGTCCTGGATGTTGTGGATGATGTCTTTGTGATATCCAATCTAACTCCTGATACTTTACCCCCTGCTCTTAGGAAACCAGACAGGTACTACAGAGTTCCTGACTCCCACAAATTATTTTTCAAAAATCCTACTGCTAACCCAGAGGTCATCTCCCACGGGCCTAAAGGTATCTAAGCAACCACAGCTAAGAATCCCACCCCTTCGGACAGGGATTCCAAAGCTTTAGACAGATGGGGTAAGAAAGTATTCTGCAACACTCGCCATTAGGGCTTTGAATTGCCAGTTTCACATGTTTAAGTACCAACAACATAACATGGAACTTATTAAGCAAAAATTAGCTACTTTTACAGATTGTGCAGAAAATAAAGAATTACAAGAGTTTACGCATTCTGCAAGCCAAGTCAGCAAGCATACTTTGCAGTGTGCCTTTGATGCCCTAGAAGCATCTTGCCGGGCAGCAGTCACCGGTTCTGTACCGAGAAGGCATGCTTGGCTTAAGGAGCAGACCTTGCCAGACCATGTCAAATCAAAATTCCTAGACGCTCATTTGAACAAGGACAATCTGTTTGGCACCCATGCAGAAGAGGATCTTAAAAAGATGGAAGAAAAAGCTAAACCTATAGAGACAGTCAAAGATTTCTTGCAAGTATAGCCTCCTAGATTCAGTAGGCATTGCCTCTCGAAGCACTGATCCTGTCCAGCTTCCCTCAAGGCCATCTCAAACTAGACCCAGGGGAAACAGACCCCTCCCCCCCCAGACTACAGTCTCAGGGTATGCAGAGATCTAAGCAATGGAGTGCCTCCCCTTCAAAAATAGGGAGTGCTAAGCCACCCCCTTATGAAAAGAATTCACAATTTCTCAACTCCTCTCCCCGTCTCTGCCCACCTGCTCATGCCCCTAGGAAGAAATCTTGCTCATCATGCAAAAAACTGGACGTACATCACCAAAGACCGATGGGTCCTCAACATTGTATCCCAGGGGTATAAATTTTACTTCCACTCACTGCCAGCCCCAAAAGGGTTCCCAGACCTTCCTTCAAACCAGTGGGCAGAGGCGCATAACCAAGTTCAGTCCCTGCTCTCTATAAGGGCTATTCAGCCTGTCCCTGCAGAACAGATAGGTCAAGGGTTCTACTCCAGACTTGTCCTGGTACCCAGAAAAGAGGGCACTTTGCACCCAAACCTAGATCTTTCCATTCTAAACACCTTCCTGGTAGTACCAAAATTCAAAATGCTCATCCTTCAGCAACTTCTTCCTATGTTGGCCAAAGATGCATGGTTAGCCACCCTAGACCTAAAAGAAGCCTATCCGCACATCCCTGTCAGGGACTCATGCAGGAAATTCCTACACTTCAGGGCAGGATCTATGCATCATCAGTTCTCTGGACTTCCCTTTGGGTTATCCACTGCTTCCAGAGTATTCACAAAATGCTTGGCCCCAGCCATTGCTTATTGCTTACAGAGAAAAATTCAAATTTACCCATACTTGACGATTGACTGATTCAGGCAGACCATCATGAACAGCTGTTGCAGCACCTGATCTTTGTAAAGAACCTTCTAACCTCCTTGGGGTACACTATCAATGAAAAGAAATCAAAACTATTCCCCAGACAAAAGATTGTATTCCTGGAAGCAAGCTTGGACACAGCATCCCAGATGGCATTCCTTACTCCAGCAAAACAAGCATATCTGACTGGCTACTTCACTCAAATGGCCACCAGAACCCAGCTATCTGCAAGGAAAATCCTGCAGGCCCTAGGGTTCATGGCCTCTTGCATCCTACTAATTCCATATGCTAGACTGCATACGTGGAAACTTCAATGGTACTTAAAACGTCTTTGGTGTCAATGTTCTCAGAACCTGGAAATGGTCATACCTCTCATACCTTGTCTAAGGACAGAGTTTCTTTGGTGGGCAGCAGCATGCACCCACAACAATGGACTTCCCTTTACTCAACCCCACGCCACCCAGACCGTAACCACAGACGCATCAGACTGTGCCTGGGGGGGGGCACACCTGGATGACAAGTGCATTCAGGGCCACTGGAGCGCAAGTCAAACTCATCTGCACATCAACCAAAAAGAGATGCTAGCTGTTCAGCACGCTTTGACAGCTTTCAGGTCCCTACTCTCGCCAGGACCCCTGCTAATAAAAACAGACGACACCACAGTTATGTGGTACTTCAATAAGCAGGGGGGAACCCACTCTTACCTACTCTGCAGGCTAGCCATGGCCCTGTTGAACATGGCCTTAGACATGCAGATTCATCTGCAAGCTCAGTTACTGCCAGGCAAGCAAAACTCTCTGGCAGACGACAAGCAGAAATCTCCTAGACCCACACAAGTGGAAATTGGACCCCAGCACCTTCAGTATTGTAATCCATAAATGGGGGACCCCAGAAGTGGATCTCTTTGCCTCCCCCTGCAATCACTAGCTCAGCAAATTCTACACCAGGACACCACAGCAGGGCCTGGAAAATGGATGTCCTATCCTTCCAGTGGGAAAACCTCTTCAGTCTATGCATTTCCCCCCTCTGCCTCTTCTCTCAAGAATATTACTCAAAGATAAGACAGGACAGACCAAGGACAATCCTGATTGCCCCAGACTGGCCACGCCAGCACTGGTACCCACTATTGCGCAGCCTGGCACCTACCGCAGATCCCAACTCTTCTCACTCAGCAGGGGGGACAGATCTTGCATCCACAGCTGCAAACCATGAATCTTGCAGCCTTGGCTTATTCCTTAAATTCTACCCTGTGACCAGCCTAAGCAAGGACGTGATGGATGTCATTCTTGAAGCCAGAAGACCCCGTACAAGGAAATCCTGTGCAGATAAGTGGAAAAGATATTGCTCCTGGACTCAGTCTAAAGGAGAGGACACAGCACTGCCTCCCTTACTTCTATTCCTGGATTACCTAGCAGACCTACTCCACAGAGGCATATCCTTCTCCTCCATTAAGATCCATGCCTCTGCCATTTCGGCTCATTACATTGAGCCCACCTCTCTTCTCTCACCCTGTTATCAAACAGTTCCTGAGAGGGACAAACATCTTAATGCCACCAAGAAGTGTACCCAATTCTGCTTTGTTACCTTCACTTTGTACTGGAAAAGCTCACGCTACCCCCCCCCCCTACTTTGAGCGTGCAGCGTCAGCAAAGTTAAAATTCCTCTCTTGGAAAACAGCCTTGCTTCTGGCCATCACTTCAGCTAGAAGAGTGTTTGAGCTACAAGCACTTATGGCTGTGGAACCCTTCATTATTTTCCATGCTGACAGGGTTTGCCTCAGGACTAATCCTTCCTTTATGCTTAAAGTGGTGTCCAGTGTGGCTCTCAACCAATCTATCCATTTTGCCAACCTTCTTCCCTAATCCTCAAAATAAAGGGGAAAGGATCCTGCACTCCTTGGACGTGCACAGACAGCTCAGATTCTACCTTGATAGGACTAAGCACTTCAGGAAATTTGACCAGTTACTAGTCAGCTTTGCACCAGGGACAGAGGGCAAGGCCATTTCAAAACAATTTTCAAATGGATCGCCCACTGCATCCATTTCTGCTACAAGCACCATGGGAAACCAACCCCTCAGGGGGTCAGAACACATTCCAGTTGGTACTAGGCTATCGTCCCTAGGCCTATGCAAGCCTCACCATAACAATTCCCTGGATATTTCTTACCACAATATTTACTTTTCTGGACCCCTGTCTAGCAGGGCGACTGACATGATCCCCGGGGTGAATTTGTTATCTCCCATCCAATCATCAAGGTTCCATTTGAAGAGGGCCAATGAGGCGCTCTGCTTGACATGTATGGGCAGTCTATTCCAGAGTATGGGGAGTCTCTGGGTCAGGAACCTATCCCTCCAGCATGTTTTGTTCATTGTGATGACAAGGTTTAGATCCCTGGAGCGTGTGGCTCTGAGGGATTGGGATTTCTTTAAGTAGAGCATGTCCAACAGCTCAGGGTTTGACATGGCCTTGTATGTTAAGCAGAGATCGCCTCTGAGTAGACGATATGCCGCAGAGTATAGCTGGAGTTTTTTTTAAACAGTCAACATATGGCATCTGCTTTAGGCCTGTGATTTTTTTAGTGAGGTATTTCTGTGGCCTTTCCAGCTGTTGCAGATGTCTTGAGGTACATACCAAACGGGGCATTATACTCCTATAATGGGTCTAATGAGGGATGAGTAAAGTGGGACAATGACCTCCTTTTTTCTGGATGAGAAGCCCTTAGTGATGAGGTGTGCCACATAGAAGGATTTCCTGACTGTTGTGGTGATGTGGTTATCGAAAGTGAGACCACTGTCCACCTATGTCCCTAAGTCTCTCGTCACACTTTCAGTGTTTAGTGTCCTGCCACCTATGTGGTAATTCATGGGTACATGTCTTTTTTTCCCAAATGGGATAACTATACATTTCTTGGTATTAAGCTTGAGCCCATGGCTCTGGCACCAAGCATCTGTTTCTGTAAGGCCGTTTTGTAGAATATCCACACCATTTGGGGATTCAATAATGGCTCCCAGTTTGCAGTCATCTGCGAACTTTGTTAGCCAGAGTCCCTTAGTGTTGGCCTGTACTTCAGAGAAGTAGATGCCAAACAAGAGTAGTCCCAGGACTGAACCCTGAGGTACTCCACTTGTCTGGAGCTGGATTTGTAGTCAGCTACTTTTACAGTCTGGGTTCTGTCAGTAAGCCAGTTGGCAACCCATCGAGTGACGTTGGGATTTATGCCTAGCTTAGTAAGTTTATCTATGATTTCAGAGTGGGGGATGGTGTCGAAGGCCTTGACGACGTCCAGATAGGCTGTGTGGACTGCCTTACCCTCGTCCACAGCTCTGGAGACTGATTCGAAGAAGTCAGTCAGATTCAGGAGACAAGATCGGCCCTTCACAAACCCAAACTGGGTGGGGTCCAGTGTTTGAAGGTTGCAAATGTCTTTGTTTAGAAGTTCCATGATAATGCATTCCATGCCCTTGCAGATCAGGCTTGTCAGACTGATGGGAAGGTAGTTCCCGGGATCCAAGGCGGATCCCCCCTTGTGGAGTAGGATAACTGTAGCTGTGCGCCACTCAGTGGTTACGAATCCTGAGGTAAGGCTATGATTAAACATGACACTTAGGTGAGGTGCCAGTTCATTTTGTAGTTCATGTATTACACAGCCTGGGATGTCATTTGGTCCCATGGATGCTGTATTCTTAGCTTTGGAGAGTGCGGTTTCTACCTGTGTGGCCATGATTACCGGAATTTGGCGATCTTTTGGTATTGTTATGGGCCCTTTAGGGGGTGAAAGGGGGATGAAGTTGGCACTAAATTGATATGCCAGGAAATTGGCAATATCCTTGGGATCAGTATATTTAATGCCATTCTGTTGTAGCTCTGAGCATTGCCATTTAGATTCTTGACATAACTATAGAATGCTTTGTGGTTGTCTTTGGAATCTTTGGCAATTTTATTTTTGTAACTAGCTTTTGAGGATTTTATGAGAAATCTCAGCTTCTTACTGAGGCTGGTGAGGGAGTTTTTGCATCCTGGGATTTTCATCTTTTCTGCAACAGTTTCTTCCTTCTGTTGTATAGTTTGTTTATAGCAGGGGACCACCAGATTGGCTTCCTTTTTTTTGGAGAAGAGCATCTTGGTTCTGTTTGGGATGGGCACGATTCATTCACGAGTGGACGTGCTTGTACTGTGCCTTAGTGTAGGATTCTGCAGTCGAACTTTCAGATCCCTTCTGCATGGGTGTCGTAAAGTGGGGGGGGGTGGGATGTGGATGTCAAGGGTGATTTGCTTATGGTGAGACCTGACCAATGAGGGGGTGACCACTGGTGTTGGAGCATCTATCTCCCATGTTGGTAATGACCAGGTCTAGGATATTGGAGCCCATGGTGGGACAATGGATTAGTTTATCCAGGGCGTTGGAATTTATGAATTCCAAGAACCGTTGGGAAAAGGAGTTGGCACCCGAGTAGTTTTCCCAGTTAATGGCAGGGTAGTTGAAATCACCCAGTATTAGGGTGTTTGATTGTATCTTAATATTTTCCAGTATGTTTAGAAAGGTGTAGTGAGAATCTTGGGGCATGGTGGGGGATCTGTAGCAAGCTACAATTTGGATTGTAGTCTTACCAAGTGTTAGTTGCACCTGGAGAATTTCAGATGCATTGTGTTGGGCAACTAGCCTGGAGGTGTGAATATCCTTGGTGAATATGGACATTCCTCCACCTTTAGTGTTTTGGTCTTGGTTTTGTGGCCGAAAAGTGTGGTAAGAGTTGTAGTCTGGTATTGCAGGGGTGCTGTCTGGAGCCTTAAACCAGGTCTCAGTTACTGCACAAATATCGATGTTCTCCATTTTTAGGAGTGCCTCGAGAGAGTGCATTTTGAGGTTTAGACTTCTAGCATTTAGTAGCATTACCTTCATATTTTGCTTGCTTGTATTTGTTATGGTGGTGGTTTTATCCTTTGAACCTTGCCTAAAAAGGCACTATAGGGGTGGCAAGAGCTTTAGCCAGTAACCTGAATCCCAGGGGTGACAGGTGCAGACCATCTCTGGCAAAGCATCGTGGTTTGTTGATCATGTCTTCCCAGGCAGACAAATACTGGATCCCCTTTGAATGACACCAGAAGCTTAGCCAGTTGTTGAAGTCAATCATTTTGTGGGCTTCTGACATTTGGGGCAAGAAAAACTGATGTAATGATGTCGGCTGCCAGTTTTATACCCCTGACGTCAGTCCTGTAGCGTCAGCAACCAAAGCAGAAATACTAAGTCTCTAGTATTAGGGCCGACTGAGGGCTACCTGCAGGCAGATAACCCAAGTGTGATGACTGCAACAGTGAATACACTCGAACATCTACATTTATGGTAAGTGTACACAACTGTACTTTCTTTATTTTATTAAAGTAACATGGCATCTTTTCACTGATTTAGAAAAATAGAAAAGATTTTCCTTCTGGCGTTTAACCTAATCCCCAGGCAACTTCAGTGTAGCAAGCTCTAAGTTAGTTGATATCCATTTTTAACTTGGGACTGGCTTATTCTTGCTTGAAAGTCTACCTGGCAGCTGTGTCAGCTTTTGTCCCTGTGGATCCTCTTCTAGCTGTTCTTCCTGTAGTCAAAGTTTTCCTTTAAGGAATACATCACTTTAGAACATCCAAAAGCCAGAGGCATCTGCCTGGGACTTTAGGAAAATTGTCACTGCCTATCTTTTAACCAGTTATTGATTGTGTCATAAATTTTTTTTCCTGGAAGAAAGTTTTCCTTGTGGTTATTAATTTATGCTAGGAAGGCTAAATTTCAGGATCAGCATATCAGTATCAATGTTCAGCATCCACATATTTCTCGGTATCCTGTGCTATTTTGTAGACCAAACCCATCCTTCATTCCAAAGGGATGCATCTGTGCTCTCTGTAAACCAGATGATGTTCTTCATCTCACATTGCTGCAGTCCTTACTTATGGGTAGTCCGCTGTCCTCGGTCGGCCCGAATACCAAAGTATTAGGCTGACGTCGGTCATGGGCGCACAGCCCTGACATCAGAGCGTCAGGGTATAAAAGCGCATGACCGACGTCATATCCTCAGTCTTTTTTGCCGCATGGTCCGATGCAGAAGCAGCGTTGCAAGTGCCGCTCGCTTTCTGAAATTTTTCGCTGAGTTTCAGACATACCAAGTTGGGCTAAGTACCCGTTGGGGAGCATTTTGTTTTTCTTGCCTCAGTTATTTACCGGATGTCAGAAAAAGTGAATAATTGTATTTCTTGTGGGAAGCAGATACCGCATAGGGATTACCACTCGCTTTGTATCCCTTGCTTGGGACCGAGCACGTAGTTGGGTGTCGGTTTTGTGCTAGGTTTAATAAGCGCACTATTAAGAGAAGGCTAGATTGCGCTAGGTTAGTCTTTGGCAAACGGTGTAATTATAATATGCCGTCGGATCCTCCGACGCTTCCTAAGAAGCGAAAGACAAATCTGTAAAGCCTAGGCAGGATGATTCGTCCATTTCGGACGCCGGTCCTTTAGAGACTGCAGTGGAACAGGTGGATCCGGCTGAAGTTTCTGTTGAGTCTCAGGGGGAAACCTTGATTTTACAGGATGTGGTCTCACAGGAGTCAGGTCAGGCTGAAGGGGCCTCTCAGGTTACTATTCTCCCTTCTTTGCCTAAGGGGGTTAGGCCTTCTGCTACTGTTTCTAGGGCTCCTTCTAAGGGCAGGTCTGTTTTGCCTTCTTCTGGAGTTAGTTCTGGTTCTTCAGGGTCTGTACCTAAGAAGCATATGCTTAAAATGGCAGAAGATTTGATTACTTTAATTAGAGGTTCCATGCCCCCTCCTGATAAGAGGCCCAGGGTAGAGCCAGAGTTGGAAATTTTGGAGCAGGCCTCAGATGATTCTGAGTCTTCTGCTGAAGATATTCAAGATTTTCCTCCTTATTCGGATTCCGATGCAGAGGATTCTACTCCTTCTGCTTCCCCTCCAGAGGATTTTTCATTTTCAGAAACCTTACATTCTATGAGGGAACATTTTAAGTGGGAAGGACAGGATTACTCAGATTCCAGAAAGAGGCCTAGAGAGTTCTTGTTTTTACCACAGCATAGACCCTTGGCTATTCCTCCTGTTTTGGATGTTGTTCAGGATGTTTTTTCGGAGGCCTCATTTTAATCCAGATTCTATGCCTCCTGCACCAGTTAAACCGGACAGGTATTATAGGGTACCTGAGGCTCATAAATACCTATATAAGAGTCCTAGGGCGGACCCAGAAACTATTAGTCAGGGGCCTAAGGGTGTTAGGGCTTCTGTTGTTAAGAATCCGGTTCCTCTAGATAAGGAAGCTAGAGCTTTGGACAGATGGGGTAAAAAGGTGTACACCTCTTCTACTTTAGCAATGAGGGCTTTAAATTGCCAGTTTCATATGTTGAAATATCAGAATTTCCTCCTTTCTCAGCTAAAATCTAAAGTGGATGCTTTGGCAGAGGGCATAGAGTGTAAAGAATTGCAAGATTTGGTGCATGTTTCTGAACAGGTGGGGAAACATTCTTTGCAGTGTGGCTTTGATGCTTTGCAGGCTTCTTCCAGAGTGGCTGCCACTGGTTCAGTTCTTCGTAGGCATGCCTGGCTTAAGGATCAGAATTTATCTGAGCATGTTAAGTCTAGAATTCTGGATGCCCCTTTACAGTCCGAAGTTTTGTTTGGTCCTCCTGTGGAGTCTGTTTTGAAGAAAATGGAGGACAAGGCTAAGTCTATGCAGACTGTTAAAGATTTTTGCAGGTTCAACCTCCTAAGTTTAGTAGAAATTGGCCTGCTAAGGGGTGGACGTACCCTTCTTCTGATTTCCAGTCTAGGGGTAGATCTAGGCGTGGTAGGGGCAGAGCTCAGAGTACCTTTAGGCCTAGAACATGGAGTTCGCCTGCTCAATCTGCTGGTGAGGGTAGGGGCCAGTCCTTTCGTAAACAGGCCCAATGACCTGCATTTTCAGCTGCCAGATTCTTCTTGCCTGGCAGCTCCTTTGGGAGGAAAGCTAGCTCTCTTCAAGCAAAATTGGTTTTAATCACCCAAGACAAATGGGTGTTGGACATTATAAACAAAGGTTACAAGTTTTATTTCCATACATTGCCTCCTTTCAAAGGTATGCCAGACATTCCTCCTCGGCAAAGGATGGAGGCTCACAAACAAATTTCATTACTTCTTCACATGGGAGCTATACAGCCAGTACCTCCTTCAGAAGTGGGTCTAGGGTTTTATTCCCGCCTGTTTCTAGTACCAAAGAAATGGAACACGTGGAGACAGATTTTGGATTTATCTCTCCTCAACACTTATTTGGACATTCCAAAGTTCAAAATGTTGACATTACAACAGCTTTTGCCTCTGCTGGGAAAAGAACACTGGATGGTAACTCTGGATCTAAAAGAGGCTTATCTTCATGTTCCTATCAGGCCCAGTTGCAGGAAGTACCTGCGTTTTCGAGCTGGAAATTTACATCATCAGTTCTCTGCATTGCCCTTTGGCTTATCTACTGCGCCCAGAGTGTTCACAAAGGTTCTGGCTCCAGTGATAGCCTTTTTCAGGATGGAAGGAATACAAATTTATCCTTACTTGGACGATTGCCTGATTATTGCACAAGACAAGGATGAGCTTCTTCAGCATCTACAGTATGTGATGGTAGTGTTAAGATGCCTAGGGTATTCTGTGAACGAAACAAAGTCCAGTCTAGTACCCTCTCAGGACATGTGCTTTCTGGGTGTGAGACTGAATACAGCTTCCCAGATGGCCTTTTTGACCCCGGACAAACAGAAAAGTCTTTCACTTTATTTCCATCAAATGTCTCTACAGTCCAGGCTGACTGCAAGGACAGTCCTTCAAGCCTTGGGGTTCATGGCATCTTGTATTCTGGTGCTTCCCAATGCCAAATTGCATATGAGGAAGCTTCAGTGGTATCT
Organism: Protopterus annectens; assembly: GCF_019279795.1. Taxonomy (NCBI): domain Eukaryota; kingdom Metazoa; phylum Chordata; order Ceratodontiformes; family Protopteridae; genus Protopterus; species Protopterus annectens. The sequence continues at coordinate 86,471,180 of NC_056730.1, read as the reverse complement.
CAAAAATCTATGGACACAACACTGCCAGGATCTAGACACTGTCATTCAGATAATACCTTGCATTCAGAAGGAATTTTTGTGGTGGGCTCAGGAATGTCACCTAAACAAGGGACTCTCTGTGACCCGACCAGAGGCGAGTCAGATTCTAATGACGGATGCCTCGGACAAGGCTTGGGGAGCACACCTCAATGGAAAATGGGTGCAAGACACGTGGCCTGCCAGACTTCAACATTTGCATATCAACTTGAAGGAGATGTTAGCAGTACAATTTGCATTGATGGCTTTCAAGGATTTACTTCACCCAGGGCAGGTGTTGATTCTAACAGACAACACAACTGTCATGTGGTACATCAACAAGCAAGGGGGAACTCATTCACCTCTTTGCAGACAAGCGATGGTTTTGTGGGAGACAGCTCTCAGTTACAACCTCAATCTTCAGGCAAGATTTCTACCAGGAGCACAGAACTCCTTAGCAGATGTATTGAGCAGACAAATAGTGGATCCTCACGAGTGGAAATTGGATCCTCAGGTATTTCAAAAGTTGACAGTGTCATGGGGAACTCCAGACATAGATCTGTTCGCTTCTCCACTGAATTACCAGTTGCCAAAGTTTTGCACAAAAAGGTTTCATCCCACAGCTTGGAAGGTGGACGCTCTGTCATTCAGTTGGAACAATCTTCATGTATATGCCTTTCCACCTCTACCTCTTCTGCCCAAGGTTCTCTTGAAGGCCAGACAAGACAAGCCATCCATGATCCTGATAGCACCGGATTGGCCTCGACAACACTGGTACCCACTACTGAGGAGTTTGGTCCAAGAGCCACCATGGCCTCTGCCTTTGATTCCACACCTTTTGTCTCAGGAGGGCAATCACTTTCTCAATGTCAGAATTCAGTCTCTGCATCTAACAGCCTGGCATATTCTGTTTTAGATTCTGGAGGTTCTCAGCTTCCACAACAAGTTTTGAATGTTATTTTGGAGGCCAGGAGGCCTAGTACAAGGAAAGTTTATGCTGATAAATGGAGGAGATTTTTTATTTGGAGCAAAGGGAAGGACTTTGATGTTTCCAAGCCTAATTTGAGTGCTTCCTTACAATATCTTACTGAGTTATTAGACAAAGGTTTGTCCTTCTCCTCCATAAAGGTTCATGCTGCAGCCATTTCGCTAATTATGACTGTGACCCTCCTTTATTCTCTCATCCTTTGTTTAAGCAGTTTCTCAGAGGGGCAAAGAACATAAGACCCCCACGTAGAGCTCCTACTACTGCTTGGGATCTCAATTTTGTGTTGGAAAAGCTTACTCTACAACCTTTTGAGCCTGCAGCTACTGCCGAGTTAAAATATTTGTCATGGAAAACTGCTTTTTTGTTGGCCATTACTTCTGCAAGAAGGGTTTCTGAATTACAGGCCCTTATGGCAGCGGAGCCTTTCTTGATTTTTCATAAGGATAGGGTATCTTTGCGTACTAATCCTTCCTTTATGCCTAAAGTGGTTTCTAGTGTGGCCTTAAACCAAACTATTCATTTGCCTACTTTTTATGCAAATCCTCAAAATAAAGGGGAGAAGATTTTGCATACTTTGGATATTCACAGGCAGTTGCGTTATTATTTGAGCAGAACCAAGGAGTTCAGACAGTCTCAGCAGTTGTTTGTTTCTTTTGCTTTGGGTTCACAGGGTAGACCTGTTTCAAAACAAACTATTTCTAAATGGATTGGGTTTTGTATTTCTTTTGTTATTCCCATCATGGTAAGGAGATTCCGACTGGAATCAGACCTCATTCCACTAGAGCTACTGCAACTTCTACTGCCTTTCTAAGGGGTAGCTACAAAGGATATTTTGGAAGCAGCCACTTGGAGTTCAGTACATACTTTTCTAAACATTACCACCTTCCTCTTTATTCTAAGTCTAGGGCTGGATTTGCCACTGCAATATTACAGGGCATTTTAGCAGCCCCTAATGCTTTATGATTTTGCCAACCTCCCTTTCCCGTTGCTTTGGGATTCTACCCATAAGTAAGGACTGCAGCAATGTGAGATGAAGAACATAGTACAGTTTTGTACCTACCATAAATGTAGATGTTCAAGATCCACATTGCTGCAGTCCAATTTCCTCCCTCCTTCCCTCTGTAGCTTAGCATGGTTATATGGTTTGGGTGATGGCTGTAGTTGGGCATATCTTTTGGGAAGGTACTCTGTTTTTTGGCTGTGGCCTTTCTTTTAGGGCCTTCTGACATCTGGGGCAAGAAAAGACTGAGGATATGACGTCGGTCATGCGCTTTTATACCCTGACGCTCTGATGTCAGGGCTGTGCGCCCATGACCGACGTCAGCCTAATACTTTGGTATTCGGGCCGACCGAGGACAGCGGACTACCCATAAGTAAGGACTGCATCAATGTGGATCTTCGAACATCTACATTTATGGTAGGTACAAAACTGTACTTTCATTGTGTTACCCTGCTGCAGTCATCAGAGCGCCAGGGGTATATCAGAGACATCCAACGCCATTTTCTTCAGTCTTTCTTGCCACGCAGTGCCCGAGGCAGAAGCAGTCCGCAAGTGCCGGTGAGCCGACACCTGAGATTTTCGAATTGAGTTTCAGTCCAAAGTCTTCAAAGCTAAGTACCCCATTGGGGAGCCTTTTCTTGCCTCAGTCCGATGTCAGAAAAAGTTAACAACTGCATTTCTTGTGGGAAGCAAATACCTCATAAGGACTTTCATTCTTTTTGCATACCTTGCCTAGGCCCAGACCACGATGTCACTGGTTGTCGGTTTTGTGCTAGATTCAATAAGCGAACTATAAAGCGTCGTTTTGATTTCGTACGACACTACTTCAGTAGAAAATTTAATTACACTGTGCCGTCAGAGCAACCGACTACCGGTGTGCATAAAAAACGCAAGGATAAGGACCGGCAGCCTAGATCCAAGCCAGACTCCAAGGCCTCGGCTGGCCCGGTCGCCGGTTCTCCGGTTTTCAGTGAGGCGCCTATGCAGCCCCTGGCTACCGCTGAATTGGATCCCCAGGCCGCATCGGACCCCCCAGCAGAGATTTCTAGGCCGACACAGCCATTTTCCTTAGGCCCTTCCGACGACATTGCAGTAGGGGAAGCCGGTGCTGCAGAAACACCTTCGGTTTCTGAAGGTGTCTTCAGACTGACTACCCTCACCATTAAATCTTATGCTAAACTTAAGACTCCTCTCAAACCAAAAAAGCCTACACTTCAGTCTCCAGGTCAAGGCCCTATGCCTAAGAAACAGATGCTTAAAATGGCTGAAGATTTGATTTCTTTGATCAGGGGTCCCCCCCTCCCATTCCCTCAGCTTCTCCCCCTGAAGACTACTCCTTTGGGGTAACCTTACACACCATGAGGGAACATTTCCACTGGGAAGGTCAGGACTACTCTGACTCAAAGAAAAGGCTCCGAGAGTTTCTTTTACTCCCCCAGCACAGACCACCTGCTATCCCCCCAGTTTTGGACATAGTGGATGATGTCTTCTTAGAATCTAGTCTAAATCCAGATTCTCTGCCTCCTGCTCCAGCCAAACCAGATAAATACTATAGAGTGCCTGACTCTCTCAAATTTCTTTACAAAAGCCCTGCTGCTGATCCAGAGACTATCTCCCTTGGTCCCAAAGGGGCTAAGGCTTCTATGGCTAAAAATCCTGTACCCTCAGAAAGGGACTCCAGAGCATTAGATAGGTGGGGGAAGAAGGTTTACACCTCAACTACTGTAGCTATGAGAGCACTAAATTGTCAGTTTCACATGCTTAAATACCAGTAATTCCTAATGTCTCAAATAAAACAAAAGATGGGCAAGCACCCTCAACAGTCTGAATTCAAGGAAATGCAAGATCTGCTGCATGCAACTGAACAGGTGGGCAAACATACTTTACAATGTGGTTTTGATGCCTTGGAAGCTTCCTCTAGAGCAGCTGTTACTGGGTCTGTTATACGTAGGCATGCTTGGTTAAAGGAACAATCTCTGCCTGATCATGTTAAAGCAAAGTTACTGGATGGCACCCTTACAGCAGGATGTTTTATTTGGGGTTAAAGCAGAGGAGGTTTTAAAGAAAATGGAGGATAAGGCAAAATCTATGCAAACGGTCAAAGATTTTCTAAAGGTACAGCCCCCACGTTTCAGCAGAAATTTGCCAACAAAAAATTGGTCCTTTCCAGCTTCTGACAGACCACAGAGGGGTAAATACAGGCGCCCAAGGGGCAGAGGACAAGCACAAATCCCTTACAAACCTCGCCAATGGGGCACTACAACATAAAATGGAGGAGAAGACAGGTCCCAAACCACTAGAAGGCAAACACAATGACTCAAACCTCAAACTGCCAAGCAAAACCCTCTTGGCAGCTCCCTTGGGAGGAAAATTAGCACTTTTTGCAGACAACTGGCATATCATCACAAAGGACAAATGGGTCCTAGACATTATCTCGCATGGATACAGATTCCATTTCCACACCTTGCCAAGGATAAAAGGAATGCCAAACCTGCCACAAAATCAATGGGCAGAGGCACAAAAACAAATTACAGCTCTCATGGACATGAGAGCCATTCAACTGGTACCTACACAGGAGCAAGGCCAAGGATTTTACTCAAAGCTCTTTCTAGTCCCCAGAAAGGACAATGCTTGGAGACCCATTCTGGACCTTTCAATCTTAAACACCTTCTTGCAAGTACCCAAATTCAAGATGCTAACACTACAGCAGCTTCTTCCCATGTTGGGCAAGAAAGCTTGGCTAGTAACGTTGGACCTCAAGGAGGCATACCTGCATGTCCCTATCAGACAAAATTGCAGAAGATACCTCCCTTTCATTGCAGGTTCAACCCATTACCAATTCTCTGCACTGCCCTTTGGCTTATCTACTGCACCCAGGGTCTTCACAAAATGCCTGGCACCAGTAATTGCATACTGCAGACAGAGAGGAATTCAAATATACCCATACCTGGACGACTGTCTCATCCAAGCAGAAAGCAAGGACATTTTCTTTCAACACCTGGCTTTTGTATGACATCTTCTAAGTTGCCTAGGGTACACAGTAAACGAAAAGAAATCAAAACAAGTGCCCTCACAAATTATGACATTCCTGGGTGCCAGCTTGAATACAACGGCCCAGACGGCTTATCTGACGCCAGACAAACAATTACAATTAACTCAGTACTTCAGAACAATGGCAGTAAAGACCCAACTCCCTGCAAGAAAAATTCTGCAGGCCTTGGGCTTCATGGCATCTTGCATACTACTAATACCATTTGCAAAACTGCATATGAGGAAATTACAATGGTACCTAAAAAGCGTATGGACTCAACACAGCCACAGCTTGGAAACAATGATAAATCTCATTCCCTGCCTTCAACAGGAGTTTCTGTGGTGGTCACAGGCTTGTCACCTAAACAAGGGTCAGCCTTTCACCCTACCCTCAGCCAGGCAAACTATGACAACAGATGCATCGGACTATGCCTGGGGGGGGCACACATGGCAGGACTTATGGACATGTTCAAGGCTTATGGACAGCAGATCAAAGGAATCTGCACATCAATCAAAAAGAAATGCTAGCTGTACAAAATGCTCTGACAGCCTTCAAGGACTTCTTGCATCCAGGACAGATCATCATAAAGACAGACAACACCACAGTAATGTGGTACATAAACAAACAAGGGGGTACACACTCCTACCCTCTATGCAGGCAAGCAGTGACCTTGTGGAACACAGCACTGGCTTACCAAGTTCAATTACAAGCTCAATTCCTGCCAGGAAAAAAGAACACATTGGCAGACGACCTAAGCAGAAACATCATGGATCCCCACGAGTGGAAACTGGATCCACAAGTATTCGCAATGATAACTCAAAAATGGGGGCTCCCAGACATAGACCTGTTTGCCAGCCCTCAAAACTATCAGCTAACAAAGTTTTGCACAAGGACTTTTCACCAGCAAGCTTGGAAAGTGGACGCACTCTCATTCAGTTGGAAAATGCTAACAGTATATGCCTTTCCTCCACTACCCCTTCTCACAAAGGTGCTACTCAGTCAGGATGGAGAGACCCCGAATGATACTCATTGCTCCAGATTGGCCACGCCAGCACTGGTACCCACTATTAAGGAATATGGCCCAGGGCCCACCATGGGTCCTACCACAAATTACCCACCTGCTCACACAGCAAGACAATCAGATTCTACACAGCCAGCTCAAAACCTTAAACTTAGCTGTCTGGCAAATCACCTAAGCAGCCAGCCAGCTCCTCACTCACAAGCTGTTATGGAAGTTATTCTGGAGGCCAGGAGACCCAGCACCAGGAAAGCCTACTCAGACAAATGGAAAAGGTTTTGCGCCTGGAACCAAGCTAAAGGCCAAAATACCCTTCAACCTGACATACCTCAGATTCTGCAATATCTAACTGAGATGTTACACAACGGGCTTTCTTTTTCATCTATTAAAATCCATGCCTCAGCCATTTCTGCTTACTACAACACGGATCCTCCCTTATTTTCACATCCATTTTTAAGGCAGTTTCTCAGAGGGGCTAAGAACATTAGGCCTCCCAGGAGAGCACCAACACCTACTTGGGACCTCAATTTTGTTCTAGAAAAACTCACGCTACCTCCTTTTGAACCAGCTTTCTCAGCTGACTTAAAGTTTATATCATGGAAGACTGCCCTGCTGCTAGCAATCACTTCAGCTAGAAGAGTTTCAGAACTTCAGGCACTAATGGCAGTAGAGCCTTTCCTCATTTTTCATCAAGACAGAGTTTCTCTACGAACTAACCCCTCCTTTATGCCTAAGGTGGTATCCAGTGTGGCTCTAAATCAAACCATCCATTTACCCACCTTCTTTCCAAATCCACAGAACAAAGGAGAAAGACTCCTGCATTCCTTGGACATTCACAGACAGCTACGTTACTACTTGGATAAAATTAAGGTTTTCAGAAAATCTGACCAGCTTTTTGTATCATATGCTACAGCATCACAAGGAAAGGCTATCTCAAAACAAACCATTTCCAAATGGATAGGACATTGCATATGTTTTTGCTACACCCACCATGGAAAACCAGTTCCTGCTACCATAAGGCCCCACTCCACCAGGGCAGCAGCTATACATCTACAGCCTTCCTCAGGGGGGGTGCCAACCAAGGATATTCTGGAAGGTGCAACTTGGAGTTCAGTACACACCTTCACCAAACATTACCACTTACCACTTTACTCTAAGACTAGAGCTGGCTTCGCCACTGCAGTTTTGCAGGGCCTTCTAGCCTCCTCTAACCCTGTTTGACTCCACCACCCATCCTTAGCTTTGGGATTCTACCAAAGTGTGATGACTGCAGCAGGGTAACACGATGAACATAGTACAGTTTTGTACCTACCATAAATGTAGATGTTCGAGTGTATACCCTGCTGCAGTCCAGGTTGCCCTCCCTCCATCCCCTCTAAACTAGCTGAACTTATCTCTACCACTCTATTCTATACTACCTCTGTGGTGTATTTGCTTGTGCCCAAGGGTTTTGTTTTATTTTTTTTTGCTATATGTATATGTATATATATATATATATATATATATATATATATATATGTATATATATATATATATATATATATATATATATATATATATATATATATGTATATATATATATATATATATATATATATATATCTTTTGCCTACCTATTAGGGGCACCTGACATCTGGGGCAAGAAAAACTGAAGAAAATGGCGTTGGATGCCTCTGATATACCCCTGGCGCCGCTCTGACATCAGGGAAGAAGTGACAGCAACCAACGCCGGACCAAGACTTTGAAATTTGTGCCAACTGCGGGACTGTCTGACGGCAGGATAACCCAAGTGTGATGACTGCAGCAGGGTATACACTCGAACATCTACATTTATGGTAGGTACAAAACTGTACTTTTGTAGTACTACTTCTCTTCTTCCTAGAATGACTGAGCAAAAGGGACAGTCTTTTAATTTTCTTTGACATTCACAGACAGTTGCAGATAATTAGTAAGGCCCAATGAATGGAGGAGATATGTCAGTTGATTTGCTTCAAACATGACAAGTTGGAATAAGTCTGTCTAAACAAACTTTATCAAAGTGGCTTGTTTTGTTGTATCTCCAGTGGAAAATCCTTACTCTATGGGGCAAAAGCTTATTCTGCTAGAGCAGCAGTAACTGATTCATTTTTTAGGAATGTTTTTGCCCAAGGCTTACGTGAGACAGCTACCTTGAATGCACCTTTTCCAAACATTAAAAATTAGATGTCTACTCCAGAAGTGGGGCAGACTTTGTTTCTGCTCTTTTGCAGGGTTTCATATCTCCTCCATGCTAGGACAACTGTTTGAGTTTGCACAGTTTTAGCCCTGTTCCCATGCCTTCTTAGTAAAGCTGTGGCACTGATCCCCCACAAGCTGTGATTTTTTTTTTTTTATAAGAGTAGATGTTTGAGTATGAGGGTTACTGCCGGAATGGGGACTTCCTCCCCCAAGTAATGCTGCAACATAATGCAGCCTTGTTATCTGTAGGGAGGTTATTGGGGAGCTCTATCTCCCAGACCCCTGCAGATATTGTTAGGGTGTACAGGTCAGGGAGTTGCTTTTTAGGCCTACTGAACTACCTTAGGTTTCAAAAGAACCAACAATGGCACAAGTTGCTGTCCTTTTCTACTAAGTGTCAGTTTAATTTTGTGCAGCTTGAGATCATCAGCCTTCTGAAGGACATCCAAAGCTCTGGAAGTCTTGCTCGTCACACTGATTTATGTTTGTGGCTTATTTTTGTGAATATTACTTCAGCAATATTAACGTCTTCTTGAAGATCATCTCTTACAGCAAGTAACTTAACTTTCAAAGTGATCTAGAAACTGCTGCCTAGACCAAGTCTAAATCAGTCTTCTGAGTAGGGATAAATGAGGATCCCATCAGCAGAAGCGGTACTGTTGCAAATGCTAATCACCTGGAGGTTCTAGAAGCTGTTGCCAAGCTAAAAAGAACAACTGCAAACTGGAAATGCTGATTGTGTCATAGGACTCTTATTATGCGGCTTGAATGTCAGGAAGCTCTTGTGTCCTTCTTATACTTTGTAATCATTAAGGCCATTAGTTGGGTTTAAGAAGCAAAAGGGGTTAGAGCTTTACCAGCTCAAACATTGTTACTTTTAAAAATATGTTGAGATTATATTAAACTGAAATTAGTTCTCTGATAACTTTTCCTTTTGTAAGGAGAACAAACCTTTTCTGTGGCTTTCATTTTTAACATCTTTCATTAGAAAGGCTTTGCACTGATGAGGAAAAAAAAACTTTTAGCTACTGCCATTGAATTTATCCCGGTTATCTAGACAGATTGAAGCTGTGCCTCCATCAGTGAAGATCTTGGTCAAAATAGTCACAGCAGAGCTGGTGGGAAATAAGGGTTTATTTTTATTATGTTTTATTCTGTTTATAGGTTCATATTACACTGCTGATCCATTAGGCCTTTTGTAACATAGCCAGTGATCCCACCTTTTTACCAAGACATGAGATTAATTCCATACTCCAACTTAGTTACAGCTCCTTTCTGTAAGGGATAAAGGAGCCTCACTTGGGGTAGATACTTATGATAGCCTGTTCAGTAATCTAAGTTACGCTTTTAGAGACCCATGGAGTTATTCTGCTTAATCTCTAAGTGGAGTCTTTTCCATAAAAGAGGTTTTTGTAATGAAAGTTATCTACCCTGTCAACAAGTCCTGTTTGAGTTTTAATGAAAGTTTGTCTCTTGAGCAAGTGTTTAGGATAGTGTTAGTTTTGTGAAATGTGTAGGAGGTTACAAAGGACCAGATCTCACAAGACTCTCTAAGCTAGGCAGAGATGTCCTCTCAATAGTTGTTAAGAAATGAAAATGAGTGAGAAAGATTTGATGTGGTTAGAATAACTGAAAGAAGACATGTTCTTGATTTTTTTTGTAAGGAAATGCTGTAGTGCCTTATGCTGGGCGTCATGTTCTATCATTTGTCTGATGATGGAAAAGTACAGGAGGGAGTGACTTCCTTGGGATAAAAAAGATATGCGCATGATTAGTATAGCTAAATAAATGGATCTTCTAACAAAAGTAGTCACACAGTTGTCAAAGGAGAGTTCATTGTCATTGTAGGTGCCCAAGTCCCTAATAACAAAGTCCATTTTTATGGTGGTGTCTCCTGTGTGATAAGGAAGATGCTCCTAAGGACACAGTGGGGCATTTTTTTTTGCATTTAGTTTGAGGCTGTGATCCAAGCACCACTTAGTATGAATTATTCTCTGCTGGAAAATACATAGGTCATCTGGGGTATTAATGACAGATCTGAGTATGCAGTCATCTGCAAAGTTTAGTCAGCCAATAGGCTTTAGTATCTGCTTTAACATCAGAGAAGTTGAAATCAAAGGTGGTGGTCCCAAGACTGATCCCTGGGCTACCCACTCGAACCACATATTTAGCTGAGACAGTACTACAGCAGTTCTCTATGCCTCCAGCACAAATCCAATGTAACGTCTGAGACTTGAGTGTGTGTGTGTGTGTGTGTGTGTATATATATATATATATATATATATATATATATATATATATGTGTGTAATGTATGTATATGGATTCACTTTATAATCTCAAAATACTGAAATATCGAATTTCTATATTTCGAGACTATAAAGTCGAATCTTCAAAATGCAGAAACCCCAAAACCGCAAAAGTAAAAATTGCGAAGTTAAACACAGCATACACCCCACCACACATACATCAGCTTACCCACACTACAAAAAACAAACAAAACACACACAAACACAAATTAACAAACCTACAACTACATCAGCGCCCCCCCACACCCCTGCTACTTATATATATACTAACTACAAGATCCAAGATTGCACCAAACAGAAAGACAGTAAACTCACAGCTAGACATTGTACAGTCCCTCACGCACACACATCACATACACCACCACTTTCAACACTTAAGCATTCCTACTTTTACCTGCCTACCCTAACCCAAAAGTACAACTTCCAAACACACTCACATACACTCAAACACCTACTCAAAACCCTTACAAAATAGTCACTTACCTTAAATCCACACACTAAACCGTACACCATCCACACAATACATTCCACGTCACCTACTGTAAAACCATAACTGCAAATTAGATATTTTCGGATTTGCGGTTATGCACTTTCTGTATTATGAAAATTCGACTTTATGGTCTCAAAATACTGAAATTCGATATTTCAGTATTTCGAGGTTATAAAGTGAACCTATATATATATATATATATATATATATATATATATCTAAGAATCAATCAGGCAGTGCTTGACAGTGACAGGAAAATAATCCAGTGTATCGTCAGGACCCACAGAATTAGTGTTTTTTGCTTAGAGAGAGCACATCGGACTTGCTGAGAGGTTATTTGGGGATGGTATAGACATGCTAATATATTCTAAGCAATTTGGGGGAGATTGGGGGATAAAATTTGAGCTGCATTTGTCCACTTTGTCAGTATTCTGAGAGAACAAGTATGTGATGTTATTTTGTATTGGCTCATAGAATTGTTTGTTATTTCTTCAGTTCCTGACATAGCTGAAGAAAGGTGTGTGGTTATTCTTAGTAAGGATGGTGATTTGCAATTCTTACTTAGTCGTGGAGGAGTTGATTTTATTTCCAAGTTCTTCGCTAATAATCTTGAGCTCTTCTCTAGCTGATGGGGAGTTATGTTTGCTTTTACGGGTTCAGAATATTTCTCCTATTGTATAATTTGATGCTAGGGCTCCACCAAAAGAGTTTGTTCTGAAATTTGGCACTTTATCTGTCTCATTTAGGGTTACCACCTGTCCCACTTTGCGAGTGACAGTCCCTCTTTGGGCTGTTGTGTCCTGCAAAAAAAAATGAAAAACATGGCAACTGTCCTGATATTTTAGGGCAAAAATATTTTGTATATTTTAGGTAATAGTTACATAAAACAGTTATTCTATATCTGAAACATCTAAATGTTATAAGAAACAGAATAAGTAACTAAAATGCCCCAAGAATAAGCTTTTATTTGGGCAAAAAAGTTTTGTCATTTGTACTGGCCTTAAGTATGTTTCGCCCTACAAAATCTGACCTTTGTCCCAAAAATGTCCCACTTTGGGCATTTGAAAAGGTGGCAACCCTAGTCTCATTAGAACTGAGGCCTCAGTACAAGCTTGGATGTGGGCATAGAATATATCTGTGAAAATTGCAGCATGTGAAGCAGGGTCAGGTAGGTGAGGGCGTTTGAATTTCATCAGTTAACTGGGGTAGAGTTGTCTTAGAATAGTTCTGAATATTGAGGGGTTGAGACGTGACTCGAGTCTCACAATTTAAGTAAATGTAAATAAAATAAATAAATATTGGCCAGTTATTGCAGTTTATATTCCATGTTTTTTTGTACTTGATGCAAAACATTTCATATTTTACAATTTATTCACTAGTAATTTCCAAACCCATGTGCTGGTCCAAGGCCCTGTCCCCATGCAGCATATGAGCTAATATGATTTATCAGTTAATTGGCTGCGGGCTCCATTTATAAGTGTATGTTTTAAAGTTAGCTGTGGCTCCTTAGCGTCCCCTGATTAGTGTGCTCACCACGTAAGATTTTGCTCTCATATAGCTACATGTATTTTTTTTTGTTTCATCATACTGAGTTATCGTTTATTATTATTATTACACTGTTGCCAGTGTTTAAACGACCAAGTGTTTGCACCTCAAAATTAATGTGTTTTATGGAACACTACCTGCTTGTGGTGTACAGCAATCCTGAGTGTTCTTTTAAGTTTTTACTGCCGATTTATGTAAATAATTTGGTTCTACTAGGTTGTGTCTTGTGCCACCATAATGTCCGACTCTTTTAACTCCATTGTATATTACATTGCTGCCTATGAGATCAAGCTCTAAAATGAATATTTATAATGGAAAGCTGTAACTACTTAGGCATGTAGTAGACCTTATCATTATTTTTCTAGTTAGTTCAACTGCCAGCTCATGGAATTCTTTACCTAGTAATGTTATATGCCTGCTACGAGTGTGTCAAGTGACATATATATGTATATATTATGCTACTTCTGCTAGCAGTCACTGTAATGTATTAGTTGGTGTTTTTAATGTAACACATTTGTACTATGTGTAGTTCTTACACATCTCAAATTGGTTGTTGCAGATATTCATCGTGTTTCACTGCTGCAGTCATTACACTTGGGTTATCCTGCCGTCGGGCGGTCCCGCAGTCCGCCAGAGTTCCAAAGTCTTGGTCCAGTGTCAGTTGCTGTCACCTCCTCCCTGACGACAGTGCATCAGGGGTATATAAGAAGCAGCCAACACCATTTTCTTCAGTCTTTCTTGCTGCGCGGTGCCCGAAGCAAAAGCAGTTCGCAAGTGCCAGTCGGCCGACTCCTGAGATATCAATTTCGATTTTCAGAACCGAAGTCTTCAATAAAGCTAAGTACTCCATTGGGGAAGCTTTTTCTTGCCTCAGACGAATGTCAGTAAAAGTTAATAATTGTATTTCTTGTGGGAAGCAAATACCTCATAAGGATTTTCATTCTTGCTGTATTCCATGCCTAGGCCCAGATCACGACGTCACTAGTTGCCGGTTTTGTGCTAGATTTAACAAATGCACTATTAAACGTCTGTTTGATTTTGCTCGCCATTACTTTGGCCGAAGGTTTAATTATATCATGCCGTCGGAACAACCGATGACCGGAATTCACAAAAAACGCAAAGATAAGGATAAGGACAGGCATCGTAGGCCCAAAAATGATGAAGCCTCTTCTAGGCCAGTCACCGGTTCGCCGGTTCTCAGCTTTCGCAGCCCCTGACACCCGCTACCTCAGAGCCGCAGGCCGCGACCGACTCCCACGTGGAGTTGCCTAGGCCTCTGGATACTCAAGGTGTTGGGCCTACGGAGACTAACCCTTCAGATGGGTCCGGAGCCACCGAGTAGGCATCGGCTTCTGAGGGTGTTTTCAGACCTTCACAACTTACCATTGCATCTACAGCCAAGTCTAAAACCATATTAAAGACAAAGAAGCAAGTACAGTATTCACCTGGACAGGCCTCCATGCCTAAAAAACAGATGCTCAAAATGGCTGAAGACTTAATTACTCTGATCAGAGGTTCCCATCCCCCTCCTGATAAAAGGCCTAGGCAGGATACAGACTATGATTCTCTGACCAGGTTTCAGTATATTCTGATTCCTCTTCAGACCAGGGATACTCTTTACCCCCCCTATGAGGACTGATGCTGAAGAATCAATTCCTTCAGCCTCTCCTCCTGAGGATTACTCTTTTGGGGAAACTTTACATATCATGAGGGAGCATTTCCATTGGGAGGGCCAGGATTACTCAGAATCTAAGAAAAGGCTTGGAGATTTTCTTTTATTGCCTCAGCACAGGCCCCTTGCTATTCCGCCAGTGTTGGATATTGTGGACGATGTGTTCTCTGAATCCAGTTTAAATCCAGATTCTTTACCCCATGCACCAGTCAAGCCATACCGGTACTACAGAGTCCCTGACTCTCACAAATTTCTTTATAAAAACCCTGCTGCTGACCCAGAAACAATTTCCCAGGGTCCCAAAGGGGTAAAGGCCTCCACGGCTAAAAATCCAGTTCCCGAGGACAGGGACTCTAGAGCATTAGACAGATGGAGGAAGAAAGTTTACACTTCTGTAACTTTAGCAGTAAGGGCGTTAAACTGCCAGTTTCACATGCTTAAATATCAACAATATTTACTGTCTCAGTTACAACAGAAAATGAGTACAAGTGCAGAATAACCTGATTTTAAGGAAATGCAGGATTTATTGCATGCAGCTGAACAAGTGGGAAAGCATACTTTGCAATGTGGTTTTGACTCATTAGAAGCTTCTTGTAGAGCAGCAGTTACAGGATCTGTGATTTGAAGGCATGCTTGGTTAAAGGAACAAAGCTTACCAGATCATGTTAAGGCAAAACTATTGGATGCTCCTTTACAGCAAGATATTTTATTTGGTGTTAAGGCAGAAGAGGTATTAAAGAAAATGGAGGATAAGGCAAAATCTATGCAAACAGTGAAGGATTTCTTACAGGTACAGCCACCAAGATTTAGCAGGAATTGGCCTACAAAAAATTGGTCCTTTCCAGTGTCAGACAGGCCACAAAGAGGCAGATACAGACGCCCAAGAGGCAGATCTCAGCCCCAAGGCTCTTACAGACCACGGCAGTGGGGTGCTTCAACCCCAAAAGGAGGTGAGGACAAGTCACAACCTTACAGGAAACAGTCCCAATGACTTCCCCCTTCCAATGCCAAACTCTTCCCTTTTGGCAGCTCCCTTAGGGGGGAAACTAGCTCTTTTTTCACAAAACTGGCAAGCAATCACCCAAGACAAATGGATGCTGAATATTGTGTCTCAAGGTTACAGGTTCCACTTTCACACTTTACGAAGGCTAAAAGGTATGCCAGACCTGCCACACAATCAATGGGCAGAGGCACAAAAACAAATTGCAGCCCTCATGGACATGAGAGCTATTCAAAAAGTACCACAGCAGGAACAAGGACAAGGATTTTACTCAAGACCCTTCCTGGTCCCCAGAAAGGACAAAGCCTGGAGACCCATACTAGACCTTTCCACTCTAAATACTTATCTGGGTGTACCGAAATTCAAAATGTTGACACTACACCAACTCCTTCCCATGTTGGGCAAGAAAGCTTGGTTTGTTACTTTGGACCTCAAAGAGGCATACCTGCATGTCCCTATCAGACAAAATTGCAGAAGATACCTCAGATTCATAGCTGGTTCAATGCACTACCAATTCTCTGCTCTGCCCTTTGGCTTATCTACTGCGCCCAGGGTCTTCACAAAGTGCCTGGCACCAGTAATTGCATTTTGCAGACAAAAAGGAATTCAAATGTATCCATACCTGGACGACTGCCTGATTCAAGTGGAGAGAAAGGGCATTCTTCTAAAGCGTCTGGCGTTTGTAAAAAAAAGTTAAGTTGCCTAAGGTACACAGTAAACGAAAATAAGTCAAAACTAGTGCCCTCACAAGAGAGAATATTCCTGGGTGTCAGCTTAAATACAACGGCCACGGCCCAGATGGCTTATCTCACGCCAGACAAACAAGGACAACTGACTCAGTATTTTCAAATGATGGCAACAAAGTCCCAACTCCCTGCAAGAAAAATTCTGCAGGCCTTGGGCTTCATGGCATCCTGCATTCTACTAATTCCATATGCCAGACTGCATATGAGGAAATTACAATGCTACCTAAAAAGTACTTGGACTCAACACTCTCACAGCTTGGAAACTGTAATAACAATAATTCCCTGCCTACAACAGGAGTTTTGATGGTGGGCACAGGCATGTCACCTCAACAAGGGTCAGCCTTTCACTCTTCCCACAGCCAAGCAGACTTTAACAACAGATGCTTCGGATTACGCCCGGGGAGCACACATGGCAGGAAAATGTATTCAGGGCAAATGGACCACAGACCAAATGCATCTTCACATCAATCAAAAAGAGATGTTGGCTGTACAGAATGCCCTAACAGCTTTCAAGGACTTTCTGCATCCAGGACAATTATTATTAAAGACAGACAACACCACAGTAATGTGGTACATAAACAAGCAAGGGGGGCACTCATTCTTACCCCCTATGCAGGACAGACAACACCACAGTAATGTGGTACATAAACAAGCAAGGGTGCACTCATTCTTACCCCCTGTGCAGGCAAGCCATGACCTTGTGGAACACAGCTATAACTTATCAAGTTCATCTGCAAGCACAATTCCTGCCAGGAAAGAAAAATACTCTGGCAGACGACCTAAGCAGAAACATCATGGATCCTCACTAGTGGAAATTAAATCCACAAGTTTTCAGCATGATAATGCAAAAATGGGGATGCCCGGACATAGACCTCTTTGCCTCCCCACTGAATTGCCAACTACAAAAATTCTGCACAAGGACTTATCACACACAAGCATAGAAAGTGGATGTTCTTTTGTTCAGCTGGAAAGGCCTAAACGTTTATGCCTTCCCACCACTGCCTCTCCTTTCAAAGGTACTCCTAAAAGCCAGACAAGACAAACCACAGATGATTCTGATTGCTCCAGACTGGCCACGCCAGCATTGGTACCCACTCTAAAAGAACTTAGCTCAAGGCCCACCTTGGATTTTGCCTCAAATTCCACACCTTCTGACTCAACAAAACAATCAGATCCTGCACAGCCAGCTCAAAACCTTATCCCTGGCTGCATGGCAGATTCATTAGCCAAACAGACAACACCTCTATCTAAAGCTGTTATGGATGTCATTTTGGAGGCCAAGAGGCCTAGCACCAGGAAATCTTACTCAGAAAAGTAGAAGAGATTCTGTGCCTGGAACCAGGCTGAAAGCCTTGACCCTCTTGTCCCTAACATTCCTCAGATACTACAATACTTAACTGAGATGTTGGACAAAGGACTATCCTTCTCATCCATTAAGATCCACGCTTCTGCCATTTCGGCTCATTACAACATAGATCCTCTTATTTTCTCTCATCCATTGCTAAAGCAGTACCTCAGAGGGGCTAAAAACATAAGACCTCCCTGGAGAGCACCAACTCGTACTTGGGACCTCAATTTTGTCTTGGAAAAACTCACTTTACCTCCTTTTGATCCAGCCAATTCAGCAGAATTAAAATATATATCATGGAAAACTGCTCTGCTATTGGCGATAACCTCAGCACAAAGAGTCTCAGAACTACAGGCACTAATGGCAGTGGAGCCTTTCATCATTTTTCACCAAGATAGGGTTTCCTTGAGAACAAAACCTTCATTTATGCCTAAGGTGGTATCCAGTGTGGCTCTTAACCAAACTATTCACTTGCCAACATTTTATCCAAATCCCCAGAATAAAGGGGAGAGAATTCTACATTCCTTGGACATACACAGTCAATTACGCTTCTATTTGGACAAAATAAAAGCTTTCAGAAAAACTGAACAATTGTTTGTATCTTATGCTGCAAGATCACAGGGAAAGGCTATTTCAAAGCAGACCATTTCAAAGTGGATAGGACACTGTATCCGGTTCTGCTACACACAGCATGAGAAACCTCTACCATCTAACATTAGACCACATTCCACCAGGGAAACTGCAACTTCTACTGCCTATCTTAGAGGAGTACCTACCAAAGACATTTTGGAAGCTGCAACTTGGAGTTCAGTGCACACCTTTACCAAGCATTATCACTTGCTTCTTTACTCTAGATCCAGAGCTGGCTTTGCCACTGCAGTGCTGCAGTACCTCATAGCCACACCTCATCCTCTATAGAACCAGCCACCCTGACTCAGCTTTGGGATTCTACCAAAGTGTAATGACTGCAGCAGTGAAACACGATGAACATAGTACAGTTTTGTACCTACCATAAATGTAGATGTTCGAGTGTCTTCACTGCTGCAGTCCTGGTTACCCACCCGCCATCCCCTCTTTCTTAGCTGGGGCTTAACTTTCTACACTTTACTACCTATGTGGTGTATTTGCTGGTTATTGAAGGTTTTGTTATTACCTTACTGTATGTTGTGTAAGCAATATGTATTGCCTATCTTTTTGGGGGCACCTGACATCTGGGGCAAGAAAAACTGAAGAAAATGGAGTCAGCTGCTTCTTATATACCCCCTTGAAGCACTGACGTCCGGGAGGAGGCGACAGCAACCGATGCCGGACAAAGACTTTGGAACTCTGGCCGACTGCGGGACCGCCTGACGGCAGGATAACCCAATTGTAATGAACTATGTATTCTTGTTGTTATAGAATTGTTTTAATTTATTTTTTGAAAATGTGGCTTCTATAATATTTCAGAGTTTCACTTAACTGTCCTTTTCTTAAACATGCCCTCTAACCCCCTTCTCTGCAATTTTTTCTTTCTCTGTACAGTTACTGTATATGCAGCAGTCGCAAGTCTTTTATTTCTTCCTGGTTCATATTCCTATGATTTTTTTTCACTCTAGTTCAAGAAGGTTTCCCAACTGAATTTGAACTCATGTTTACGGACTCTAGGTTTTCCCCATTAGCAACATTTTTTTTTCTAAAGATTATTTTCCACCTGTGAACTAATTGTGACAAGGCTTTGGTGAGCACACAGACAAGGGTCAGTATATGTAGCCCCCCATCTTCCACCTTCCCTTTGTCTTTTTGCCACTTTTTAATCTGTTAAAATACTTGAGGTCTAATAAGAGCTATAACTCAGAATCACATTAATTTAATAACAAAGACAACTGTAGATGTGAAGTTGTTCAATCTCGCCGTTAATTCTTGCAGATGGGTTCGGAGCTGATCCTCGGCTCCAAGCTGGCCTACTGCAAAGCTTGAGGTCCTCAGAGAGCTCGAGGCCAAGTCCCTATCCCATGATGCACCTAGAGTTACCTCAGATCTAGTTTGCCGCTGCAATAGATCGGAGGTTCCTTGCATAGCTTGGGCCAGTACAAAACGTTTTTCTTCAAATTTATAAATAGTAGTTAGAAAAATATTTTGATATATTTCACTTTAGTCTTAGCTTAGCTCTTATAGCTTATTGTGTAGTTTTCCTTTCCTTGCCTTTGAATAGTGACTTTTTCTGTCACAGCTTTTGAATATTTAGTCTTTAGAGTTTTAGATAAATAGTATCGTGTGTGTGTGGGCTTGTTTAATAGTTTTTTGGGTGTGTCTCTCTATCATTACAGTACCCTGTTGAGATTGTGTGATCCAGTATGGCTGACCAGGATAAGGATAAACACCCTAAATCAGGGTTTAAGAAATGTCCTAAATGTGGACAGAAAATGTGTGTCACTGACAGTCATGTGAATTGTGTATACTGTTTGGGAGCATTGCAACTTCAGGAAAGCTGCTCCATTTGTCATTCTTTCTCTTCTAGGGTTCTCCAGGAGAGAAAGTTAATTAACCTCAAAGTCTTCTAAGTCGTCGTCTTCTGAGGTAAAAAAAAAAAAAAAATCTAAAAAACCTTTGACATTGGTTCCACAGCTCTCGGAGCCGACGGTCTTGTCCTTTCTGAGCCAGTCCCTGGTTCTGGAACCGGTATCCGAAGTGTCTTAAGTCTCCACTCCTGCAATCTATACCTCACTCATCTCGGTCTTCGATAAGCCTTTTTGATTTGGATGTGGATCATGTGGTGCAGAAGCTTTCACAGGCAACCAGCCTTTGCTAAATTTTTATCGGCTCCAATCCAAATGGCTTCAGAACTGAAGACCCTTTTACCATCTACTACTTTTCCTCCTCCAAGCCATACTGGCCCTTCAGAGCTGTAGGAGTAGGACTTGATGATCGTTGAGCCTTCGGAGCCAACGCCTGCTCCAGTGTCCTTGGCTCCATTTACTCTGACATCCTCTGCGCCAGTCGTGGAATCTAGGAGCCGATGCACTCTGGTCGAGGAATCTAGGAGCTGACGCATTCTGGTCGGGACCAAGGAGGATAGTTGGACCAGCTTGACTGTTCCGACTCTGCCTGTCGGGGCTTCGGCTCGGATGAGCTCGGCTCCTATGTCTGGCTCAGAGCTTACTGTCCCAGTGCCGGGGGTATCGACGGTTTCCTCGGATCCGTCTGTCCCTTCTCATTGGAGCAGAGGTGCCTTCGAAGCCATGAGGAGAGTTATGTCTCCTAAGACATCTTCAACTTCAGGTCCGGCTACCTCCTCCCCAAAAGCACCTGTGTCTGCTTCTGCTTCACAGATCCTTGCTAAGCGTTGAGACCCAGAGCCTCAGGAAGCCCCATTGGGTGGTCCCTGCTCTTCCAAGCCCTCACCAGAAGTCCCCACTGATGAGGTTCCCAGGAAGAGAATCTGTAAAAGAAAGCATTTAGACTACCCACAGGAGTCTGTCACATCCAATACTGACTTGGATGAATCAGAAGGGTCCCCCCTCTGAGGATATCTCATTTGCTGATATATTAGCAATCTTTAGGCAGAGGGGTGGCTGGTAGTCCACCAACCCTGCTGAAGATGAGTCTGTTCTCCTGAAGGCTTTTGGGTCTCAGTCCTCCACCTCTTGGGTGTCTCCACCCTTCGATGAGCTTATGCAGCTGGTCTCACGAAGGGCATGGGAGTCTCTGGACACCATGGAGCCTGTCCCCAGGAGGCCTAATAAATTTATTTCTGCCCACCAGGACAAATCCTTTCTTACTAAGGGAGTGCCAGTTGATGCCATGGTGGTGGTGGCAGCCACCAAAAAGGAAATTTTGGAAACTTCCTCCTCTATCCATCCTCCTAACAGAGATTCTAGGATCATGGATAGATATGGGAAGCGCATGTACAGTTCAGCTACTTTTGCATTGCGTTCACTCAACTACCTCACCCATTTTATTAGACTGCAAAGAGATCTCCTAAAAGAGTTCGTAGATACTCTTCAGGGTACAGTAGCTGCAGGAGCTTCAGATAAAGTTGCCTCCCAGCTTGCTATCTTCAATTCCATAGTAAACTCATCCATGTGCTTCATTTCATATGCAGCTGATGGAGCGAGCAGGTTAGTGGGTACAGGAATTGCTCTTAGGGGACACTCCTGGATGCGCTTGTGTTCCTTCACGGAGCCCTTTAAGTCATCATTTGTCAACACCCCTTTTGATGGCTCATCCTTTTTTGGGCCCATAGTTAAGGAAACTTTGACCAGGTGTGAGCAGGAAGGAAAGACGGCCTGCTATTCATTCTTACAGATTGGAAATCATAACAGCTTTTTGTTTTGTTTTCAGATTCCAGAAAAGGTATGCCATTGGCAAAAACAACTCTTAAGTGATTGTCCGATTGGATCACATTTGTTTATTAATCTGCTAATATGCTCTTACAACACAAAATTAAGGCTCATTCTACCAGAGCAGTGCCTACACCCCCTGCTTTTTCTGCTAGATTTCCTATAGACAACATTTGTGCAGCAGCCACTTGGTCAAGACCTCATACGTTTATCACTCATTATAAAGTTCTCCAAGGACAAGGACCTCCTTTGGGTCTACTGTCCTGAAAAACATACTCCCATGAGCCACCCAAGATAGATGTTGCTTGGGATGCTACCCACCTGTAAGAATGAACGGCGAGCTAGAACAACTTTACGTAAAGAAGTTATGTACTTACCATAATGTTCCATGTGAGTTGTTCATTTCGCCTTCATTTTTACTTCCCACCCTCCTTACCCACTCCAGGGTTTTTCGAAGACTAGATGTTAGGTTCTTCCTGGTTGCTCAACCCTTCTATGGCTTTCTCTTATAGAGTGATAGAATGACATATGGTATTATACGCAGCAAACAAGATCTGAAGTAACTCTAGGTGCATCATGGGATAGGAACTTGGCCTCTAGCTGTCTGAGGACCTCGAGCTTTGTAGTAGGCCGACTCGGAGCGAGGATCGGCTCTGAACCCATCTGTAAGAATGAAGGCGAGATGAACAACTCGCATGGAAGGTTATGGTAAGTACATCATTTCTTTTTTTGACCTGTTGCAGATCAGTGCAACGAATAGTTTTTGCTGCTGCTGCTGCTTGGTCGGATTCACATCTTCCTGCTTCATTCATCCCCATTCGTCCTCATCTGTTCAGACTCACTCCACTCTCCTGTCTTGCCCCCACTATCCCTAGATTTCTACATAATCACTGTTCCCTCCCCCTAAACAATTAACCTAGCCAAACACTTTTGAGCACAGCCAGTCACTGTTTACTCTCAGCAAATATGCTACTACAACACATATCCCTCCTAGGCCTACTTTTATTAACCTATTACTCCACCTCGCATCACAAACAGCACATCACAGGTATCTACTCCCCCCTCAACCCATTTATTACTACTGCACTTAATTCTAACTTGATAAGCATACTCATTTCACCTCACCCCTACACTGCCTCCCACATAGAACTCTACACTATTAAGATACACTGATGTACGTTCAAAACATTACACGTACCATAAATTCAACAGACTTCTACTCAAAACTTCACATCTATTACAGACAAAACCCTGTTACTTCAAACTATGTGGGAGCATACACCCCAATCCAAGCCCTAAAACACCCACTGCCCTTAGCCCATACAGTACAACACCTCACCTCAGTAATCTGACGCATAACTCAGATCTCCTGCTATTAAATACTTACCCGAGAAGCATCCTAAACAAAGTTAATGAGTTCCAGTCAACTCTCATATCGTTCACACTGCCTACCTTGACCTGGCCAAGGCATTTGACACAATATCCCACTTGGGCATTGTTAACAAACTCAAGAGGTTAGGTTCAAACCCGTATGTCACCTGGTGGATAGCCAACTGGCTCACAGACAGAACCCAGGAAGTTACAATTGGGGAGTCCACCTATACAAAGACTCCAGTCACAAGTGGAGTCCCACAGGGATCAGTCCTTGGACTGCTCCTTTTTGGCTTTTACTTCTCAGATGTCAAGGCTAATGTCAGTGGTCTCTGGCTGACTAAATTTGCAGTTGATTACAAATTAGGAGCTGTCAGTGAATCTCACACTGACACAAATGTCCTCCAGCAGGGGCTGACACAAACAACTGGTGTCAGAGTCATGGACTAAAACTAAATACCAAGAAATGCGTAATAGTTTATTTTGGGAAGTCATCCATCCCTGGTAACTACCATATTGACAACACACCCCTTAGAGTTGACAGAGTAGTCATGGACATGGGGACACACACTAATCTAGCCTTTAATCATCACATGTCTGCAGTGATGATGAAATCATTGTATGTTGCACAACTTATAAACAATGGTGTGGCATCCAAGTCCAAGAAAGTCATTGTTCCACTGTATTTGGCATTCATCAGACCTATCATCGAGTACAGTGCCCCCTTTGGTATGTACCTAACCAGGCGTATTCAACAACTAGAATGTCCACAGAAGTCCCACACTAAAAGAATACAGGGCATAAAGAATATGTCCTATGCAGACTGCCTCAAGGTCCTATCTATGTATTCTGTCTACTACAGGCTTTTGAGGGGAGGGAGAGAGCTATGCCTGGTATACCTCACTCTGATGGGCCTCCTGCATATCCACAAAATAAACAGTACCAGAATTATTTATTTTATTTTTATTTTATTTTACATTTGTTTACCGGGAAGGGCTGACTGGACAGAGCTGTCAGTTTTCAGCAGAGGGCCAGAGAGAAAAGCTCCAGAAAAGTTGCAGACATACTATACAAATAAAAATATAGCTGATAACATATGATTGCGTAAGATATTTACATAAGTATAATTACCCACTCTAAAGGCCTGAACCTTGCCTGTGATACAAGTAGGACCTGCTGGAGAGAGAGGTATGTATCCCAGAGACTACCCTGTCTATGGAACAGGATCCCCATCTTGTGAAGCAGAGTTCCTCCTTAATCCAATTCAAGTGTAACTTGGACAATTGGATGGGAAACCAGAAATTCATCCCTGGTTTGGCACCTGTGTCTCTGATGCAGACAGGTAACCTGTAAATGGTTCATCTCCCAGGCCCATGCTTACACTTATCAAGGGTATCAGAACTATTTGGGATTCATGGCTAGTCTTAAAAAGACCTTTGTGGTCATTAGCCTAGTAAACACCTATGAACCTATATACTCTGCAGACGTTGTAGTCATAACCAAAATTTGGCTTAAGCCCCACATAAAAGATTCTGAAATCCTAACTTTAGGTTATAACTTACTCAGACTGGACAGAAATCAAAAACGTGGTGGTGGTATAGCCATCATATACAAGAACACTCTCAAACTGGAACATGTTTTAAATAAACCCATAAACCTCATGACTACGGAACCAGAACCACACAATACGGCTCCAAAGAAACAAATTGCAGCCAAAGACAGGACCTCAAGTGGAAACAGTTCTCTTTAATAAAATTACATGGGACTTTTTCAGAACAAAAACCATCTGCATAGGCCAGGTTTAAATATTATTCAAACACGTGCTCAACCAATCAAAGTTGAGCAGTAAAACAATTAAACATTAACCCTCAATGTGCCAAAGCTTTAGTAAACAATATATATTGGTGTATTCATTCAGGCCAGGGTACTCAGATGCATTTAACTTTGCCATCTTAGTTCACACTGTTCTGGTAACACCCTCCCTTGACTGTCTAAAACTATCTGCTGCAGAAAAAAAAAGCAAATACATGTTCATTATGGTCTAATACATGTTTAGATAGTACATTTGTACTTCTACCATTTTTTATATCATTTAGGTGTTCATACATTCTTTCTCGGAACTTTCTACAGGTTTTTCCTATATAAAATGCTGGACATTGCAGGCATTTTTGCAGCATAAACAACACTGTTAGACTGACAAGTGATATGACCATGTATATTAACCTTATAGTCACCCAGTGTAAATTTTACCCATGTTTCAATAACATTGGGGCACTGCCCGCACATCCCACATTTAAAGTTTCCAGAGGGCCATTTGTTGTGTTCCTTTCCTACCCTACTATTTACAAGTAGATTTTTAAAAGATCTATCCTTTTTAAACACAATAAATGGCTTAGTGCCTAATTTTTCTAGTCATATAATCCAAATTAAGGACGGACCAGTTTTTATTGACGATTTTTACCACAGCTAAACTATCTTTATTAAATGTTGTTATAAAAGAGAAGGTCTTTTTCTCTTTCTCCTCTATTCATTGCCCTTCATCAATAACGCGTATTACATGTTCACCATCACCAAGATATGGACTGTAGACTTAAGATGGGCCTGAAAATCCCACTAGCTCTTTGTTTGAACTTCCATATTTACTTCCTGCAGTAGATGTTCGGGGTAACCCCTTCTCCTAAACATTTCCTTAATAAAATTGGTTTCAGCTATAAAGTCATCATCATCTGTTACCATCCTGGCTGCTCTTACCAGCTGCCCCTTTACCACTGATCTTTTTTGGTATGAAGGATGGCAACTACTGTAATCCAGCTAAAAGTTTGAAAAAGTTGGTTTTCTATAGATCCTTGATCTAAGTTTCTGCTTCTCCTCCTCTATACTAATTTCTACATCCAAATAATATATTTTTTCCTTATGTAAAGTGCAAGTAAATTCTAAGAAGGTGGTACTATTAATGTAGTCCAGAAATTCATCCAAGAGCTCTGATGACCCTGCCCAACTAAAAAAAAAAAAAAAAAAGTCATCCAAAAACCTTGTGTAGTATTTTATATTTTCGACAAATCTACTTTTGAAAATGTATTCAGTTTCCCAAAAGGACATAACGTAGTTTGCATACATGGGAGCACAAGTGGCCCCCATAGCTACACCTACCACTTGTTTGAAGTATTGTCCCTGAAAGAAAATGTAATTATTGTGAAGAATAACTTCCATGAGGGCAATTATCAAATTAATGCGATCCTATTTATTTCTCGGTCATACAAAGCTGTGCTTCAAGCCATTCTAAACCCTCCTTATGGGGTATAACTGCAAATAAATTTTTAACGTCTGTAGTAACAAAAATCACACCTTCAAAAACTGCTACTTTAAGTCCTTCAGAAAATAACACAAATCTTTACATACATACCTAAGTTCTTTCACCTTTTTTTCTTTTTGCTTTTTACCTTTGATTGGATGAGCGTGTGTTGAATAATAATTAAACCTGGCCTATGCAGATGGGTTTTGTTCTGAAGAAGTCCCATGTAATTTTATGGGGGACGAAAGCGTTGATGTTTATTGTGGTTATATCCAATAAAGAGAACTGTTTCCGTTTGAGGTCTTGTCTTTGGCTGCAATTTCTTTCTTTGAAATCCATAAACCTCTCAATTTCAGAAATTTTAATATCAGGCCTCTATGTAAACTTGAAAAAGCACATTATAATTATTGCCACATATATCTGGGCAGTGTAGTGGTGCACTGGTTAACAGTGATGCCTCACAGCAAGAGGTTCTCCGGTTTGATTCTTTGCAGAGCCTGCATGTCCTCACTGCATTACTGTGAGCATCCTCTGGGTACTCCTATTTCCTCCCATATTCCAAGGACATGCATCTGGAGCATTTCTCCCAGAGTCTCCACTGAAAATAGACTATGTCCTAGTCAGAATTTCCTGGTCAACAAATGTTAAATAAAATAAGTAATTACCCCCCCCCCCCCCCCGGAACAGCACCTCAATAATCAAGAACCTTCTCAATTAGTCTGCCTCCACTTTCAGTAAGGAAACTATTATAACAGGATACTTTAATGTAGACTGGGTCTGTTGCTCCTCTGAAAATCCCACCAACTTGGTTAACCTTTATGGTTTCTGCCAATTAATACGTGAGACAGTCAGAATCAATAAACACAGCCAAAAGCAGTCGATCCTTGACTGGACACTAACAAACAAGACCTTCTCTCCATTACCTCACTGGATGTCTTCCAGACAGTCTCTGTGATCATCCCACCTTTCTATTTAGGAAGCAGACATACCGTCACAAAAACATCATATCTGAACATGTTTGTAAAAGGTTTTCCACTGAAACCTTCAAGTCCCGTCTTAAACAATGTAACTAGACCCCCTCTAAAATACCTACACGTGAACTCAGAAGTCAAATATTTCAGTAACATTTTCCTACATATACTTAATACACTTACACCCCTTAGAAAAATCAGGATTAAAGCAAATAAGCTTCCATATAACTCCTCAAACAGAGAGACAGAGCCTGATCACAATACCAATGCACCAAAGCCCAAACCTCCTATGAATCATATCAGCTTAGAAATCTTTCCAAAAAACAGATCAGAAATGATAAAAAACTTACTACACATCTGCTCAACAAAAGCATCAAAAATAACCCCCAACAATTCTGTTCAGCCTTAAAACAGATTCTCAGTCCTGGTCAAACCATTACCCCATCTCCCACCACTACAAATTCCAAAGAAAGTATAACATCACAATTTAATTCACACTTCATAAACTTAATACTATCCCTTGTTTAAAAAAAAAAAAAAGACATTACATACCCATTAGTACCATCTGAGTCTGCACCTTGCCCCTAGCTACTTTTCTATCAGACCAGTAGGAACAAGCAACATCAAAACACTTCTACTAAAACCTACCTCCCTTGCTGCTGACTTACTCCCAAATTAATATCTCAAGTTGGCTTGCATATTCTATATCCTATCCCATCTCTCTCCTTGTAAACAGGTCCATGTCAGAAAAATACATCCCTAAACTCTGGAAAATCTCCCATATCATTGCTCTGTACAAAGGCAGCCCCTCTATTGACTTCTCAAATTATCAACCAATTGCAATACTCTCGGCACTGGCCAAAATTCTCAAAAAATGCATACATGCACAACTCATTGACTACTTGGAAACCAGTAACTTTAACTTGCTCTCCGGTGCCCAATACAGCTTCTGACCCAAGCATAGTACTATAGTGTAACGAAAAATCCAAATAATAAAGCTGAGAGGTAACCAAGGCACACACAAAAATCCAGCATGAAATGTGCGATAAATGAAAAATTAACACCTATATAAAAATAAAATAAAGTCTTGTTTATTACTGAAATAACTGGTAAGCGCTTTCACCGTAGCTTCGTCAGACCGTTAAAATTTAAACTCATACTTCACACAATTTATAAACTTCATTTGATGACTCGTGATTAGCCTATTTAAAGCAACATCACTAAATACACCTTGTAACATAGTATCCGTTGCAAGATATCATTGCCTATCACAATAAATTCTGTTTAGTTTATAGCGCACACTTCTGTACGCTTCATGATTTAACATGTACATTAAATATTGAATAATCTTTGCAGTAATTTATAGAAAATATGAGTAATGTTATTTCGCGCATCATTATTAAACTTACCCATTGTTGTTATGTATGATATGACACTGAAACAGTAATAGATCTTTACACCAAAAAGCTAGCATCTAGCGCAAATGCTCATCATGAATTACTGATATCAGTCACATAAAATATAAACATTCTTCATAACTTTAAAATCAATCAATTCTCATGAGCTGGAATAAATAAGCATAAGTGACGCATCAAATACATGTTCTACATTAAACCAGCTTGCGATATAATACGCATAAAATCACGCTTACCCTCACTATTATCATAATCACATAAAATATAAACTTTCTTCATAACATTAAAATCAATCAATTCTTATGAGCTGAAATAAATAAGCATAAGTAATACATCAAATACATATTCTACATTAGAGCAGCTTGCGATATAATACGCATGGAATCACGCTTGTCCATACTGTTAGCAATCATCAAAGCAGATAATATACTAATTCTTCGCATTGTATGGTGGCAGGGTAGCATTTACAAACATAAGTACTATGATGAATGGTGAGAGCTAGCAGATATTCACCATCCCTCTATCCAACTACCAAACCTCCACATAAATAATATATCAAATGCAAAAATGGGAAATGCACATGGTACGTCTCAGTACTCTTACGATGATATACAGTGACCTCCACATTAGCACCATGTCATACAAATAACACTATTCATATAACTATTTAACTACCCCACCAACAGGGGAACCGTGCCACCCATTATGTAAAACTCAAAGCAGTGCCAAAAACATCAACAAAGTATATAACGTGGACCAACCACCACCAAAAACCACATGATAGGGTGATAATTGTGTGTATATATATATATATATATATATATATATATATATATATATATATAAATGATCCATTACATTCAATCACCCATAAAAGGGGGGTCACTTTGTAAACTATCAGATAGGCTTGGAAATATCGCTTAAACATCTTTTTTAAACTTAGTAAATATAAGCAATGACGTAAAGTGTTCTCATTTAGCTTTTAACTGTCTGGCTCTAAGTATTGGTTTTAGGGAAGCCCTCTCGTTAAGGCCTTTACCTTTATCAGCCCGTAACCTCATAATCCAATCAATTTCTCTACACCCAGTAATATTACGAATATTCTCTTTTCTAACTGAGGGAATGATATGGTCAATGACCATAAATTTAAAATTATGATTATTTCCCTCACTAGCTACATGTTTGGCTAGGGCATTAGTTTTATACCCGATCCTTATGGCATAATGGTGCTCCCTAATCCTAGTGCGAAGCATCCTGTTGGTTTTACCAACATAGAATGCTTCACATTCTTGGCAAATTGCCAAATATACTAAGTTTTCTGTATTACATGAAGCTGTTATATGAATAGAAAGTATGTCCTGTTTCAGAGTAAACAAAGGAATTGTCTGTAGAAATGTATTCACAATAGCTACACCGTCCGCATGGGCGTGTTCCTTTATAATCATGAAGCATATTATTCCTATTAGAGTAGCACAAAAGCCTTTTCAAATTTGGTTTATTCCTAAATTGGAAACTGGGTCGATCGCCCACAAATAATTTGATATCCTCATTGCTAGTTAGAATGCACCAATGCTTATTAACTATGTCCATCACTATTTTTCTATCATTCGTGTAATACATAGGTACTCTCATTGGTTTATATTTATTCTCCTCATCACTGTTTGGCTCTTCTTGAACTAAACTGGATCGAACCCTAATCTGGTATCACTGAACCAATTCACTTTTGCCCACATAATTTTCCACAAACCCAGCAACTGCCCCGCACTCAAAAATCTAATTCAGAAACAACAACTCTAGAATGCTGAGATCTTTTGACAAACACCTCCTAAAAGTCTCTAAGGCCAACAGTAGCTTTGGGAACTCTGTGTTGTCTAACCAGATATCCAAAAAATGGAATTCCATCCCCCAACACATACAACACACCTCCAATACTTCAACTTAGTCACTTATTAAGGAACACCTAATAAACTGCTGGCTATGCTCCTGCTCTACACCAGGATGAGCCTTTTAATACTTGGTCAGCCTACACCTTCAAATCTCACTCCCCTCTCCCCCGCTCTCACTCCTAATCCTCCCTTTGCTCTTTTTCTGTCCTTTCCTCTATCCCCTCTTAGCCCAACCATTTTCTACCTGACCCCCTTTTTCTGTTTCTACCCTCTCTTTCTCTCCTATACTATATACTTTACTTCCCCCAGAGATGCTCCCAAATGAACTGTCTAGTGAGTTATGTCTTTGTCTTTTCTTAAAATAGTATCAGTGTTTATGAATTTACTGTAAGACACTGTCTCTAGTATAGTCTGTTTCTGTGGACATGTATTTCTGTCACACCTTGTAAATAAGCCTTATGACTTTATAAATCACTGTCCTTATTTGCCTAAATATCACTTATTTCTCTACCATTAGTTTACATCTACTACTGTTAATTAATCAAGTATTGCTTTAATTTGTTCTTTGATCTCTACTTGTTAGTTAATAACTATGGTTGTTGGTTTTTTAAGTCTTATTGCTTTAAATATTCTTAGATGTACTATACTGGAGCTCCCTGTCCCTCTGCTGAAGATGGGCTTCTTGCCCCGTCATACTTTCCCGGTAAACAAATGTAAAATAAATAAATGTTACTGCAGATTTGATCAGAGATATGGGGCTCTAAGCATTGGGGGGGGGCTATATTTTTGAGAAGCAGGTCAAATATTTTAGAGCCCCTTGGGATTTGGACTAGTTGGTCCAAGAAGTTTGCATTACTGCTAACATATTTATGATGGTGTAAGTTGCCCAGTTAATGGAAAGAGATAGCTGAAGTCACCCAAGACGTTAGTGTTAGGGTCTGTGGTAAGGGATGTCAGTTTCATATGCTTCATGGTCTGCCAATATGTCATAGAGTGGGTATCGTAATTGGCCGTTATGTAGTACTGTTCT
Source organism: Protopterus annectens (assembly GCF_019279795.1). Lineage (NCBI taxonomy): Eukaryota > Metazoa > Chordata > Ceratodontiformes > Protopteridae > Protopterus > Protopterus annectens. Next base: position 86,439,519 of record NC_056730.1, on the reverse strand, counting down.
TTTTAATAAGAAGAATGTGGATGAGTTCAAGGTCATTGTCCTACATTACAGTTTTGGAGGTAAAATAATTTCCTTGCACTGCAGGAATGCTTTCACTGTCTTGAAACCATGATGTCCTTCCCTGTCACTGTTGCCATATTCTTTACACCTGGGGTATCCTACTAAGGATAGCTAAATGTCCAGCCAGCATACCAAAGCCTTTATACTTTCTAGGTGCCATACTTCAGATGTATGTCCTATGTCAAGGCATAAGGTACATATGTGACTTGTGAGCAACTATCCTCAGAACTACTTTGCTACCAGTCTGAATGCTATGTTGAATTTGGTCTGCAAGATGTTTGTCAAATTGATTCAGCTACCGAGCCTGCTAAAGATAAATGCCCCATTGGGGATACTTCTGTCCTTTTTATGTCCTTTGTTTGCCTTGTACATATCATGCAGGAAGGAAAATACAATTGTGGGAGGTAGATTCCCCATAACGACAGAAAAGTAAAGTGCCTTTTTTGTTTGGGTGCAACATTTGACCATACCCAGTGTGATCTGCCAGATGTTCTTCATGTTTCACTGTTGCAGTCATTACATTTGGGTAATCTGCTGCCAGGTTGCCCTCAGTCGGCCTGAATTCCAAAGTCTTGGGTCCTGCGTCAGCTGCTGTCTCCTCTTCCATGACATCAGGTCCTCAGGGGTATAAAACAAGCAGCTGATGCCATTTTCTTTAGTCTTTCTTGCCATGCGGTGCCTGAAGCAGAAGCATTTCGCAAGTGCCGGCTGGCCAACTCCTGAAATATTCGAGTTTGAGTTTCAGAACCGAAGTCTTCACTAAAGCGAAGTACCCCATTGGGGAAACTTTTTTCTTGCTCCATACCAATGTCAGAAAAAGTTAATAGTTGTATTACTTGTGGGAAGCCCTGATCACAACGTGCCTGGCTGTCGGTTTTGTGCTAGAATTAACCAACGCACTATTAAGCGTCGGTATATTTTTGCCTCAAAGTATTAAAGTATTTTGGAAACAGATTTAACTACCCAGAAATGTCGTCTGATAGCAATCCAACTACCGGAGTACATAAAAAACGCAAAGAAAAGGACAGAGAGAGACAGTCAAGGTCCAAATCCAACGACGAAGCTTCTCCTAAGCCAGTCGTCTGTTAGCGGTATTCAGTGAGGCGCTTTCGCCGCCCTTGATACCCACTACTTTCGAGTCGCAGGCCCCTAACGACGCCTATGTGGAGTCAGGCATGCCGCGAGATACTCGTATTAGACCCATGGATGTATCTCCCTCGGATGGGTCCGGAGCTGCTGAGCAGGCACCGGCTTCTGAGGGTGTATTCAGGCCTCAGCATTTTTATATCAAACCGACGACAGCTGCAAAACCAAAGACAAAAGCGACTTCTTAAACTAAAAATCCGACGCATGAGCCACGTGCACAGGCCTCTGTGCCTATAAAACAGATGATCTAAATGGCTGAAGACCTTATTACCTTGATCAGGGGTTCCCATCCCATTCCAGATAAGAGGCCTAGGCAAGATACTGATTATGAATCTTCAGATCAGGTTTCTATTTCTTCTGATTCCTCTTCTGATCAGGAATTATCTATACCGCCCTATGAGGATTCTGATGCAGAGGAGTCTATACCATCTGCATCACCTCCTGAGGATTATTCATTTGGAGAAACCTTGCATACTTTGAAGGGAGCATTTTCACTGGGTGAGTCAAGATTTCTCAGAATCAAAAAAGAGGCTCAGGGATTTCCTTCTCCTTCAGCACAGGCCTTTAGCCATACCCCATGTTTTAGACATTGTGGATGATGTGTTTTCAGAGTCATGCTAGACCCCTGACTCCTTACCTCCATCCCCCAGCAAGCCTGACAGATATTACAGGGTCCCTGACTCACACTAATTTTTATTTAGAAACCCTGCTGCTGATCCTGAAACTATTTCACAGGGTCCAAAGGGAGTTAAGGCCTCAACAGCAAAAAATTCTACCCCCTCTGGCAGATGTTCAAGGACACTGGATAGATGGGGAGAAAAGGTTTATACATCTGCAACCTTGGCAATTAGGGTCTTAAACTGCCAGTTTCATATGCTCAAGTATCAACAACATGTTATGGGATTGCTGAAACAGAAAATGATGTTGATTTCTGAATGTGCAGAAAATAAAGAATTGCAGGAGTTATTGCATGCAGCTGAACAGGTTGGAAAGCATACTTTGCAATGTTGTTTTGATTCCTTAGAGGCCTCCTGCAGGGCCACAGTTACTGAGTCTGTGATTAGGAGGCATGCCTTGCTGAAAGAACAAAATTTGCCTGATCATGTTAAAGCTAAATTACTAGACGCACCTTTACAGCATGATACTCTGTTTGGTATTAAGGCAGAAGAGGTTTTGAAGAAAATGGAAGGCAAAGCTAAGTCTATGCAAACTGTAAAAGACTTCTTACAAGTGCAGCCAACAAGATTCAGTAGACACTGGCCTACAAAAAATTGGTCCTTTCCTGTGTCAGACAGAGCTCAAAGGGGCAAATCCAGATGCCCTAAGGGTTCCAGATACCAGGCACAAGATGGGTCAAAGCAATGGGACGCTTCTACCTCCAAATCTGGAGGGGATAAAGCGCAAACCTACAGAAAACAGTCCCAATGACTTCCCTCTGCCTTCACCAAGCACTTATCTTTTGGCAGCACCCTTAGGGGGAAAATTAGCACTTTTTGCTCAAAATTGGCAGTTAATAATACAGGACAAGTGGCTGCTAAACATAGTATCACGGGGATACAGATTCCATTTCCATACTCTGCCAATGGGAAACGGTTGGCCAGATCTGCCAAAGAAAATCAATGGGCAGAGGCACAGAAACAGGTTACATCTCTCATGGATAGGGCCTTTCAGCCAGTACCAGGACAGGAAAAAGGACAAGGGTTTTACTCAAGACTCTTCTTGGTACCCAGAAAGGACTAGGCCTGGCAGCCAATATTGGATTTATCGATTTTGAACACATACCTGGTCATTCCAAAATTCAAAATGCTGACTTTGCAGCAGCTTCTGCCCATGCTGGGCAAGAATGCTTGGCTGGTAACATTAGACCTAAAAGAGGCATACCTGCATGTCCCAATAAGGCAGTCGTGCAGAAGATACCTCAGATTCAAGGCTGGGTTAATGCATTACCAATTCTCTGCACTGCCCTTTGGCTTATCTACTGTGCCCAGGGTCTTTACAAGGTGTCTGGCACCAGTAATTGCATTTTGCAGACAAAGAAGTATTCAAAAATATCCTTACTTGGACGAATGTCTCATTCAAGCAGAGAACAAGGGCATTCTTCTTCAACACTTGGCGTTTGTGAAAAGGCTTCTAACATGCCTAGGGTACACAATAAACGAAAAGAAATCTCAACTGGTACCCTCTCAAAAGATAACATTCCTGGGTGTAAGCTTGAATACAACTGCCCAGATGGCTTACCTCATGCCAGACAAGCAAAGGCAACTGACTACTTACTTCAAACTGATGGCAACAAAAACCCAGTTATCTGCAAGACAAATTCTGCAGGCTTTGGGCTTCATGGCATCCTGCATCCTACTGATTCCATATGCAAGACTGCATATGAGGAAACTTCAATGATACCTAAAAAGTTTATGGAGTCAACATTGTCACAGTCTGCAAACAATGATTCCTCTCATTCCCTGCCTACAACAGGAGTTTCTATGGTGGGCAAAGGCATGTCACCAAAACATGGGACAGGCCTTCACTCTACCCCCTGCCAGCCAAACCTTAACAAAAGACGCATCAGATTATGCCTGGGGGGCCCACATGGTGGGAAGATGCATTCAGAATACATGGACCCCAAAACAAATGCATCTACATATCAACCAGAAAGAGATGCTAGCTGTTCAAAATGTCCTGACAGCCTTCAAGGACTTACTTCATCCAGGACAACTACTGATAAAGACGGACAACACCATGGTCATGTGGTATATAAACAAGCAGGGAGGCACGCACTCATATCCCCTTTGCAGATTTGCCATGGCACTGTGGGACACAGCTTTGACTTATCAAATACATCTTCAAGCTCAATTCCTGCCAGGAAAACAAAATACTCTGGCAGTCGATTTAAGCAGAAACCTTATGGATCCTCACGAGTGGAAACTAGATCCACAAGTCTTCGGCATGATAACAAAGAAATGGGGGAGCCCAGACATAGATCTATTTGCCTCCCCTCAAAATTATCAATTGAAAAGATTCTGCACAAGAACTTATCACAGACGAGCATAAACAAATGAACGCCCTATCCTTCAGTTGGAAAAACCTATCAGTTTACGCCTTTCCTCCACTGCCTCTTCTTCCCAAGGTCATCCTAAAAGTCAGACAAGAGAAACCAAAGATGATACTAATTGCCCCGGACTGGCCCCGCCAATACTGGTACCCACTCCTAAGGAACTTGTCTCAATACCCAGCTTGGACCTTACCGCAAAGACCTCAACTACTGTCCCAGCAAAACAATCAGATCCTGCACAATCAACTCCAGACACTGAACCTGGCAGCATGGTTGATCACATAGTTATACAAACAACACATCTCAGCAAAGCTGTGATGGATGTTATTTTGGAAGCCAGAAGGCCTAGTACTAGAAAATCTTATGCTGATAAATGGAAGAGATTCTGTGCTTGGAATCAAGCACAAGGAACTTTTACAGCAGAACCAAATATTCCTCAGATATTACAATATTTGACTGAGATGCTTGACAAAGGCCTATCTTTCTCATCAATTAAAATCCATGCCTCTGCCATTTCGGCTCATTACAATACAGAGCCACCAATCTTTTATCATCCTTTACTAAAGCAGTGTCTCAGAGGAGCCAACAATGTAAGGCCTCCTAGAAGATCACCAGTACCTGCATGAGACCTCAATTATGTGTTGGAAAAGCTCACCCTGCCTCCATTTGAACCAGCTGCTACTGCTGATATAAAGTTCTTATCATGGAAAACAGCTCTGCTACTAGCAATTACTTCAGCAAGAAGGGTCTCAGAGCTACAGGACCTCATGGCTGTGTGGAGCCTTTTATCATATTTTACCCAGACAGGGTGTCTTTGAGGATAAATCCAACATTTATGCCTAAGGTGGTTTCCAGTGTGGCTCTTAACCAAACTATTCATCTGCCAACCTTTTATCCAAATCCGCAGAACAAGGGGGAGAGAATTCTGCATTCCTTGGACGTACACAGATAGCTAAGATTCTACTTGAGCAGGACTAAAGCTCTAAGAAAAACTGAGCGATTACTAGTGACATATGCTGCAGGATCAGAAGGAAAGGCTATTTCAAAGCAGACTATTTCAAAGTGGTTAAGCCGCTGCATTTTTCTGCTACTTACACCATGGTAAACCTGTGCCCAAGGGCATTAGGTCTCATTCCACCAGAGCTGCAGCTACTTCAGCAGCCTTTCTCAGAGGATTACCAACCAAAGACATTCTAGACGCTGCTACTTGGAGTTCTGTTCACACCTTTACAAAGCATTATCATTTGCCTCTCTACTCTAAGTCCAGGGCAGGCTTTGCCGCTGCCGGGCCTTATAGCCACACCTAATGCTGTTTAGCTCCTGCCTCCCAACCATAGCTTTGGGATTCTACCCAAATGTAATGACTGCAACAGTGAAACACGAAGAACATAGTACAGATGTTCATCGTGCATACAGCTGCAGTCATAACAGATGGGTTCTCGGCCGAATTCCAAAGTCTAGGTCCGGCGTCGGTTGTCGTCGCTTCTTCCCTGACGTCAGTGCAACAGGGGTATAAATGAACCAGCCGACGCCATTTTCTTCAGTCTTTCTTGCCACGCGGTGCCCGAAGCAGAAGCAGTTCGCAAGTGCCAGTCAGCCAGCTCCTGAGATTATGAAAATTTCGAAACCGAAGTCTTCTTAAAAGCTAAGTACCCCGTTGGGGAAACTTTTCTTGCCTCAGACCGATGTCAGACAAAGTTAATAATTGTATTTCTTGTGGGAAGCAAATACCGCATAAGGATTTCCATTCCCTCTCTATATTCCTTGCTTAGGCCCAGACCACGACGTCTTGGTCTGTCATTTTTGTGCTACATTCAACAAACGCACTATTAAGCGTCTGGCGGAGTTCGCCCGGCATTTTTTTGGGAAAGCATTTAACTATACTATGTCATCGGATACTCTGACTCCGGTTTTGTCTAAAAACTGCAAAGACAAGGACCGACATTCCAGGTCCGCGGCCTCTACCGACACCACGCCAAAGCCGACTACACGTGGTCCGGTTCTCAGCGAGGCTCCTACGCAGTCCCTGACTACCGACGACACATCTTTGGCTGTGTCTCCTGTACCCGAGGTCGCAGGCTCCTCGGCCCACACCCCGACTACAGATACCGAATACACTCTTGGCGTTGAAACACAGAATGTGGACAGGTCCACCTCCACTCAAGGTGTCTTCAGACCTTCCTCTTCTTTCTCCATCAAGGCTTTCACCAAGTCTAAAGCAACCATGCACCCTAAGAGACCAGCTACACAGGGCCCATCTCTAGGCCCCATGCCTAAGAAACAGATGCTTAAAATGGCTGAGGATTTAATTACTCTCATCAGAGGTTCTCAGCCACCTCTGGACAAAAGGCCCAGAGTGGAGGAAGATTCCCCCTCCTCTGATCAGGGCTCCATTATTTCAGAACACTCTGATGATCAGGAACAGTCTTACTCCCCTTTTGAAGACTCTGATGCAGAGGAGTCTATTCCTTCTGTATCCCCCCTGAGGATTACTCATTTGGGGAAACTTTGCATACCTTAAGGGAACACTTCCACTGGGAAGGCCAGGATTATTCAGATTCCAAGAAAAGGCTCAGGGAATTTCTTTTGTTACCCCAACACAGGCCTCTGGCTATACCTCCTGTCTTGGACATCCTAGATGATGTTTACTCGGAGGCCTGCCTTAACCCGGACTCTCTACCTGCAGCTAAGCCTGACAGGTACTACAGGGTTCCTGACTCACACCAATTTCTATACAAAAGCCATGCTGCTGACCTAGAAACCATCTCACAGGGGCCCAAGGGACTTAAGGCCTCCATTGCCAAAAATCCATTGCCTTCCGAGAGAGATTCCAGATCCTTAGGTGGGGAAAAAAGGTATATACCTCGGCTACCTTATCCATGAGGGCCTTAAACTGTCAGTTTCATATGCTAAAATACCAACAGTTTCTATTATCTCAATTGAAAAGTAAAATGTCACAACCTGAACAACAGACTTGAAGGAGTTGCAGGATTTGATGCATAGTGCAGAACAAGTGGGTAAACATACCTTACAATGTGGTTTTGATGCTCTAGAGGGCTCATGTAGAGCTGCTGTTACAGGCTCAGTCATACGTAGGCATGCCTGGCTCAAGCAGCAAGCCTTGCCTGATCATGTCAAAGCTAAATTACTAGACGCCCCTCTTCAAAAGGATGTACTATTTGGGGCAAATGCTGAGGAAGTATTACGGAAAATGGAGGAAAAGGCTAAATCAATGCAAACTGTGAAAGAATTTCTGCAGGTTCAACCCCCACGTTTTAGTAGAAATTGGCCTTCCAAAAACTGGTCTTTTCCTGCCACAGGCAGACCCCAAAGAGGCAGATACAGGCGCCCGAGGGGCAGAGGACAATCACAAGGATCGTACAGAGGCAGACAATGGCAAGCTCCTACACAAAGAGGTGGTGAGGACAACTCTCAATCTTTCAGAAAGCAAACCCAATGACTTTCCCCTTTGCATGCCAACCAGGTCTCAAATGGCAGCCCCCTTAGGAGGAAAGCTGGCACTATTTTCAGAAAATTGGCATGTTGTCACAAAGGACAAATGGATCCTGGACATTATAAACAGAGGCTACAAATTCCATTTTCATACCCTTCCAAAAATGAGAGGCATGCCAAACCTGCCACACAATCAAAGGGCAGAGGCACAAAAGCAAATTTCAGATCTTATAAACAGGAAAGCTATTCAAGAGGTACCTACACATGAACAAGGCCAAGGTTTTTATTCCAGGCTATTTCTGGGGCCAAGGAAGGGAAAAGATTGGAGACCTATTTTGGATCTTTCCATCCTAAACACATTCCTACTCGTACCAAAATTCAAGATGCTCACTCTACAGCAACTTCTTGCCATGCTGGGCAAGGAGTCTTGGCTGGTAACATTGGACCTCAAGGAGGCATACCTGCATGTCCCAATCAGACAAAATTGCAGAAGATACCTCAGATTTCTTGCAGGTTCAACCCATTATCAATTCTCTGCATTGCCCTTTGGCTTATCTACTGCGCCCAGAGTATTCACGAAATGCCTGGCATCAGTATTTGCCTACTGCAGACTTCAAGGGATACAAATATACCCTTACTTGGACGACTGCCTGATCCAAGCGGACAGCAAGCACATTCTTCTGAAACATCTGGCTTATGTAATAATGTTATTAAACTCTCTGGGATACACAGTCAACAAAGAGAAATCAAGGCTAATACCCTCTTGGAAGATAATTTTCCTGGGTGCCAATTTGGACACAAACACCCAGATGGCCTACCTCACGCCAGAGAAGCAGGGGCAACTAATTCAATATTTAAGAACACTGGCAAATTGCACCAGGCTGACTGCAAGGAAAATCCTGCAGGCTCTGGGATTCATGGCATCTTGCATCTTACTAATCCCATGTGCAAAGCTGCATATGAGAAAACTACAATGGTACCTAAAAACATATGGTCTCAACACAGCCACAGTTTGGAAACAATAATACCATTAATTCCATGTCTGCAAAAGGAATTTCTGTGGTGGGCTCAAGCATGTCAAACACAGGTCTTCCATTCAGCAAGCCTCAAGCAAATCAAGTCATCACAACAGACGCCTCGGACTACGCCTGGGGGTCGCACATGACAGACCGGTGCATTCAGGGCAAATGGTCCCAAAAAGAAAAGCACCTTCACATCAATCAAAAAGAAATGCTAGCAGTAATAAATGCTATTATAGCTTTCAAGGACCTTCTACAACCAGGTCAACTATTGATAAGAATGGACAACACCACAGTTATGTGGTACATAAACAAGCAGGGAGGAACACATTCTTACCCCCTATGCAGACTGGCCATGTCACTTTGGAACATGGTCATGGACTTACAAATGGAACTACAAGCACAGTACTTGCCAGGCAAGGAAAATACGCTGGCAGACAACCTAAGCAGGAATATGACAGATCCACATGAATGGAAGTTGCATCCAAAAGTTTTTACAGAAATAATCCAAGAATGGGGAAGGCCAGACATAGATCTCTTTGCCTCCCACAAAAATCATCAATTGACAAAATTCTGCTCAAGGATCTTCCATCCAAAGGCCTGGAGAGTGGACGCTCTCTCTTTCAGTTGGACATCAATGACAGTTTATGCCTTCCCGCCTCTTCCTCTGCTGCCCAAAGTCCTATTGAAGACCAGAGCAGACAGACCAAAGTTGATCCTCATTGCTCCGGACTGGCCAAGGCAACACTGGTACCCAGTCCTGAGGAGCCTGATGCATTCCCCACCATGGACCCTGCCTCTAATGCCTCTTCTTCTGACTCAGCACAGCTTCAAAACTATTCACAGTCAGCTAAAAACACTCAATCTAGCCGCATGGAAGATTCCTTAGCATCACAGCAGGCCCTACTCTCCAAGGAGGTGCAGGATGTCATTTTGGAGGCCAGAAGGCCATCAACTAGAAAAGCTTACTCTGCAAAATGGAAACGTTTTTGTGTCTGGAATGAGAAAAAGGGCCAGAACCCTGGAAAATTGAATTTACCACAAATACTACAATATTTGGCTGAATTGCTAAGCAGTGGACTTTCGTTCTCCTCCATCAAAATCCATGCCTCAGCCATTTCTGCAGAATACAACACTGATCCACCTTTATTCTCTCACCCTCTATTAAGACAGTTCCTCAGAGGGGCTAAGAATTTAAGACCTCCAAGGAAACAACCAATACCTGCTTGGGATCTTAATTTCATTCTGGAAAAACTGACCTTGCCTCCTTTTGAGCCAGCTGCCTCATCAGATTTGCAATATTTGTCCTGGAAAACAGCTTTCCTTCTGGCTATCACTTCAGCTCGTAGAGTTTCAGAACTACAGGCTCTCATGGCTGTCAAGCCTTTTATCATCTTCCATCAGGACAGAGTTTCCTTACGAACCAACCTGTCCTTTATGCCTAAAGTGGTATCCAGGGTAGCCTTAAATCAGGCCATACATTTACCTACTTTTTATCCTAATCCTCAAAACAAAGGGGAGAGATTACTACATTCCTTAGACATCCACAGGCAACTGCGTTATTATTTGGACAAGAACAAAGCCTTTCAGAAAATCAGAACAGCTCTTTGTGGCCTATGCGGTAGGAGTTCTAGGAAAGCCAATTTCCAAACAGACAATCTCAAAATGGATAGCCCACTGCATACGCTTTTGCTATTCTTTTCATGGCCAAACTGTACCTACAAGCATTAGAATCCATTCAACTAGGGCCACAGCCACCTCTGCAGCCTTCCTCAGAGGAGTACCTACCAAGGATATTTTGGAAGCAGCCACTTGGAGTTCTGTGCATACCTTCTCTAAGCACTACCACCTACCTTTATACTCCAAATCTAGAGCAGGCTTTGCCACTGCAGTCTTGCAGGGCATTTTGGCTCCTCCTAGTTCCACCTAGTGCCTACCACCCCTTTCTTAGCTTTGGGATTCTACCCATCTGTTATGACTGCAGCTGTATGCACGATGAACATAGTACAGTTTTGTACCTACCATAAATGTAGATGTTCGAGTGCTAATACAGCTGCAGTCCAGGTTTCCCTCCCTCCTTCCCCTCTAGGGGTATTCTTTTATGGTGTATTTGCTTGCAACTACTGTTTTTTGATTATATTGCATTGCATTATTACATTATTTTATGTATTGCCTTCCTTCTGGGGGCACCTGACATCTGGGGCAAGAAAAACTGAAGAAAATGGCGTCTGCTCGTTCTTTTATACCCCTGTCGCACTGACGTCAGGGAAGAAGCGACGACAACCGACGCCGGACCTAGACTTTGGAATTCGGCCGACCGAGGACTCGCCTGACGGCAGGAGAACCCATTTGTTATGACTGCAGCTGTATTAGCACTCGAACATCTACATTTATGGTAGGTACAAAACTGTACTTTGTGTACACTTACCATAAATGTAGATGTTCGAGTATATTCACTGTTGCAGTCCAGGTTACCCGCCCGCCATCCCCCTTTCATTCTGGAGTTTATCTTTCCTTCTCTATCTTCTACAACCTATGTGGTGTATTTGCTTGTAGATGAAGGTAAAGTTTATATTGATGCATGTATATATCTTTTTGCTACATTTTTGGGGGCACCTGACATCTGGGGCAAGAAAAACTAAAGAAAATGGCATTTGCTGCTTGTTTTATACCCCTGACGACCTGACGTCATGGAAGAGGAGACAGCAACCGACGCAGGACTCAAGTCTTTGGAATTCAGGCCGACTGAGGGCAACTTGCCTGCAGATTACCCAAATGTAATGACTGCAACAGTGAATACACTCGAACATCTACATTTATGGTAAGTGTACACAACTGTACTATATTTGTCCCTGAGACACACTGCATTTCCCTGTATTCCCATTCTATTTACTTGGAGAACCAGTGCTTGCAACGTTTAATGTAAAACACTTTGACCTCTGAATCCACATGTCCTGATGTTCAGCCACCACTGATAAAGCCAAAAGGTGCATTCTGAATCTGCTGTTGTCCAGTCTTTACCAGACATATTCACTGGGTTGGGTGAAGAACTCTAGCACAGTCCTTTGCCTGTATCAGCTCCCTCTGTTGTGACTGAGTTGGAGACCAACACTAGGCTGCTTACCACCACATCCATCGTGGCTGTACCTATATCTATTAGATGTTGACGGGGAACCACAGCCGATTATATTGTAGGGGTCTAGGGGGGATTCCCTTGGTATTTGTAGTGGAAGAGGTGCCTAGTACCCTCGTTGAATCTAGGCAAGGCTCAGAACCTCCTAGACTGGTTAAAGCTGATGTTCCTTTAAAAAAAGAAACAGAAGACCAGATATATGGCTCCTCTGGCCAAGGATTCTCTCCAGAATATCAAGATTTTACTCAAGGGCTTTTCAATGCCCTTATGTCTTAGAAGTCCCCTCAGTGGTTATCTGTTCCTTAGACCTCTACTGTACATCTTCAAAGTGTCCGAGGGTATCTGATTCTTAAGAAGATGAGGAGGATTTAGATTCTGGTGAGGAGTCCTTAGCCAATTTTTCCCCAAATCCATTCTCCTCATGCCCTAGGGTCTGAAGAGGAAAGTTCATAGTCTAGTGATTTCCATATGGAAGAATTATCTTTTGGGGACACTGTGGTTTGTATGATGGAACATTTTAAGTGGGATTGTTGCCAAGTGTCTTGACATTCAATAAAGTTGCTATGAACTCTTGCCAATAGGTTCTCAAAGACCTTCAAAAGTCCCTGCAGTACTGGATGCCCTTCTGGGCACTTTCTTCATCTTCTCAAGCCCCTGATTCCCAACCTCCTGCTCCCCCCCCCCCTCCAAAAAAAAAAACTTACAGGTTCTGTGAGGTCTGTGAAGCTCACAAACTTTTGTACAAGTCCTTCCTCAGACCCAGCTGTTATTTCTCTGGCTATTGGTAAACCATCTAAGCAGCTGTCCTCTGCTAAGCTTTTGCCATTTGATAAGGACAGGTATGCAATGGACTAGTATTGAAAAAAGTGTACTCTTCTGCTGCTTTAGCTTTCCAAGCTGTTAATTATCAGCCCCATATGAGCATGTAAGCTCTTCTGACTAAACTTGTGGGCATTCTGGCTACTATGCCTGATTCTGAGGCAGCTATGATGCTGCTGCTGCACTGAATTCTTTGATAAGGAGGTACTCTTGGCTGAACCTCCAGGCTGTTCCTGTCAAAGCTAAATTGTTTAATTTTCCCTTAGACAATCAAAATCTTTTTGATACTGCAGCTTCCTGTGTTTTAGAGAATTTATCCATATAAGCCTTGCGCTTTTTTCCATAGGCAGCCGACAGCCTTCTCATAGCAAACATGCCTCCAAGTGATCTTTTCTTGACAATCCATTTCAGGAGGGTTCTTATGATTAAAAGCCTTCCTTCCCTAACCAGTCTGCTTTTGTTTGACATTCAGCCTCTTCTACCCCTTGGTCTGATTCCAATGTTATTGAGGTTGGCTCTTTACTTTCTGGTTTGTCAACAGATTTCTTCAGACTCTTGTGATCTTTCCATTATCCAGAGTAGTTACTTTATGGTTTGGAAGTCCCATTCTCCTGTCCTTCCCCAACCTCTTCCTTGTCAACTTCATTTTCCTTTGGTCATTCAGGATCTCTTGACTGAGGGGACCAGCCAACCTGCTCCCTTTCTCAGCAGGGGCACAGGGTTTTATTTCAGGATGTTTGTTTTCCAGAAAAGGAGGTTCTTGGAGGCCTGTTAAACACCTTCCTAAAGGTTCTTTCCCACAGGATGCTGTCTCTAGCAGTGCTCTTTCATCTGCTGCTGCTTCAAGCTTTTCTGGTGTCCATAGATTTGAAGGATGCTTACTTCCACGTTCCTATTCATCCTCTCTTCAGGAAGTTTATACATTTGTTTCTTCCTCTCATTATCAATTCTGTATTTTGCCTTTTGATCTTTCTGCAGCCCCAAGGGTCTTTACCAAATGTCTGGACTCAGAGGTAGCCTTCTGCAGACTTCACTGGATTTAAATTTTCCCCTATTTGGACAATTTTTTGATTCAGGCCCCTTCCCAGCAGCTTCTGCTTTGAGATCTTTACTTCACTATGAGTCTTTTCCACAGTGTGTGGTTAACTCTAAATCTCAATAAGTTTGCGTTGACCCTCTCCCAGGATTGGATCTTTCTGGATTGCAGGATTCAGTCTGTACCTATGCTACTGGCTTGCCTCCCGCTTCCCAAGGTTCTATCTCTAGCACTTTATTTTTATTCTCTTCTCCCTCTTACAGTCCTTCTTGCCAGAGAATTTCTTGCAAGCTCAAAGGTATATGATGTCCACTGTTCCTATGGATGTTCTTCGTGTTTCACTGTTGCAGTCATCACACTTTGGTTATCTGTCTGCAGGTAGCCCTCAGTCGACCTGAATACCAGACTCTTGGAATTTCTGCGTCGGATGCTGTCACCTCTTCCATTACGTCAGGGGTATAAAACATGCAGCTGACACCATTACATCAGTCTTTTTTGCCGAGAAGAAGTCCAAAGCAGAAGCAGTTCGCAAGTGCGGTCAACCGCTACCTGAAATTTTCGTTTTTTCGAGTTTCAGACCTGAAGTCTTCCAAAACTAAGTACCCAGTTGGGGATTCGTTTTTCTTGCTGTAACCGATGTCAGAAAAAATTAACAATTGTCTTGTCTGTGGAAAGCAAATACCCAACAGAGATTTTCATTCTTACTCCATCATCTGTTTAGGCCCAGACCACGACGTCCCTAGCTGTCGATTTTGTGCCTTATTTAACACCCGAACCATTCGTCATCGGGCTGTTTTTGTAGCTAAATTCTTTCGCTGTCATTCTCTGTATTCCATAATGGCTTCGGTAAGCCATCCGACTACTGATCTTGTGGAAAATCACAGAGACAGAGACTGCAAAGGTCAAAAACTGCCGACAGTGCTTCTGACAATGCTTCCGTTAAGCTTGTCGATAGTCCGCCAGTACTTAGTGAGGTGCTTTTGCAGCCCCTGATGCCCGCTTCTACAGATTTACAGGCCTCTGCTGAGACCCATTTGGAGTCCGGTATGCTGTGAGATGATGCTTCGACTATGGAACCTGCGGATCGGTCCAGAGCTGCTGTGCAGGCACCGGCTTCTGAGGGTGTATTCCGTCCTACCGATATTCATATTAAACCAACAACTTAATTTCCAACTACCGAGTTTCTCAGGCCTAGAGTTCACACTACGCCTAGAAAACTGACGTCCAAAGTGCATGCTTATCCTCCCATGCCACAAAAACAAATGGTTAGAATGGCTGAAGACCTTATTACTCTAATTAGGGGAAGCCAACCTTCCCCTGCCAAAAGACAAATAATTGAATTTCCTTCTGATTCTACAGGCCAGGAGTCTGATGACTCTGGCCATTCTGATTACCAGGACATACCCTTATCTACTTATGAGGATTCAGATGTAGCGGAAAACATTCCCTCTGCCTCCCCTCCAGAGGATTTCTCTTTTGGTGAAACCTTGCATACCTTAAGAGAGCATTTCCGCTGGGAATGCAAAGACTATCCTCAGTCCGAAAAGAGACTTGGGGAATTTTTAGATTTGCCTCAGCACAGGCTTCTAGCTAATACCCCCTGTCTTAGATATTGCAGACAATGTCTTCTTGAGTTCAGTCTTATTCCTGGCAGCTTACCACCAGCTCCTAGAAAACCTGACAGGTACTACAGAGTACCTGATTCTCACAAATTTCTTTTTAAGAATCCTACTGCGGATCCAGAGACCATTTCCTAGGGACTTAAAGGCATTAAGGCTACTACAGCTAAAAACCCTACCCCTTCAGACAAGGATTCTAGAGCTTTAGACAGATGGGGTAAGAAGGTATATACCTCTGCAACTCTTGCCATCAGGGCTTTGAATTGCCAGTTTCACATTAGTTCATGCATTTTGCAAACTAAGTAAACATACTTTGCAATTTGGGTTTGATGCCTTAGAAACATCTTGCAGGGCTGCTGTCACTGGGTCCATACTGCAAAGGCATGCTTGGCTAAAAGAACAAGTCTTGCCTGACCACGTCAAAGCAAAATTACTAGATGCTCCATTAAATCAGGAGAGTTTGTTTGGCACAAAAGTAGATGTAGTTCTTAAAAAGATGGAAGAAAAAAGCTAAATCTATGCAAACAGTCAAAGATTTCTTAACAGGTGCAACCGCCTAGATTCAGTAGGCATTGGCCTTCAAAAAACTGGTCCTTTCCAGTCCCTCTCAGGCCTTCTCAGTCCAAACCCAGGGGAAACAGACCACCAAGACTACAGTCTCAGGGTATGCAGAGATCTAAACAATGGAGTGTTTCCATCTCAAAACCAGGGAGTGGTAAGCCACCCTCTTATGAAAAAAGTTCACAGTGACTTTCCAATTATCCTTCCCAGCCATGCCCAAGTACTTGCGCCCCTAGGAGGAAAACTGTATCCCAGGGATACAGATAATACACTCACTGCCAACACCAAGCGGGTTGCCAGACCTTCCTCCAAACCAGTGGGCAGAGGCTCAAAAGCAAGTACTTTCCCTTCTTCATATCAGGGCTATTCAACCTGTTCCAGTAGAACAGGGTTTCTACTCCAGACTGTTCCAGGTGCCCAGAAAAAGAGAGCTCTTGGCACCCTATCCTAGATCTATCAATACTCAGCACCTTTCTGGTTGTCCCAAAATTAAAAATGCTTACACTGCAACAGCTTCTTCCTATGCTAGCCAAGGATGCCTGGTTAGTGACCCTAGACTTAAAAGAAACTTATCTGCACATCCCCATAAGGGAAGTCTTGCAGGAAATATTTATGTTTCAGGGCAGGTTCAATGCACTATCAGTTCTCTGCACTTCCCTTTGGCTTATCTCCTGCACCCAGAGTATTCACAAAATGCCTGGCTCCAGCCATTGCATACTGCAGGCAGAGAAATATTCAAATCTATCCATACTTGGACAATTGCCTGATTCAGGCGGACAGTCAGGAATTGCTACATCAGCACCTGGCATTTGTAAAAAGACTTCTAACTACACTGGGATACACCATCGATGAAAAGAAATCACAACTGGTGCCCAGCCAACAAATTGTATTCCTGGGAGCAAGCTTAAACACAACTTCCCAGATGGCATTCCTCACTCCACAAAAGCAGGTCCATCTGACAAACTATTTCAAACTAATGGCCAACAAAACCCAGCTATCTGCAAGGAAAATATGCAAGCCTTAGGGTTCATGGCCTCATGCATTCTGCTAATTCCATATGCAAGACTGCATATGAGGAAACTTCAGTGGTACTTGGTCTCTGGTGTCAACATTCTCAGGACCTGGAAACAGTGATTCCTGTCATACCTTGTTTAAGGGCAGAGTTCCTTTGGTGGACAGAAGCATGCAACCATAACAAGGGACTTCTTTTCACTTAACCCCTCGCCACCCAAAATCTGACAACAGACGCATCAGACTATGCATGGGGAGGGTCACTTGGCAGACAAATGCATTCAAGGCAAGTGGAGCCCAGAACAAATTCCACTGCATATTAATCAAAAAGAGATGCTAGCTGTACAGAATGCTCTGACAGTAAATACCTTATCCTTCCAGGACAACTCCTGATAGACAGACAGCACCACAATTATGTGGTACATAAACAAGGAGGGCGGTACTCATTCTTGCCCACTCTGCAGGTTAGCCATGGCTCTGTGGAACACAGCCTTGAGCATCCAAGTGCACTTACAAGCTCAATTCCTGCCAGGCAAGCAAAATTCACTGGCAGACGACTTAAGCAGAAATCTACTGGACCCTCACGAGTGGAAACTGGAACCCAACTCATTCAAACTTCTAACCCAGAGGTAGGGAACTCCGGAGGTGGACCTTTTTGCCTCCCCCCAAAACCACCAATTGAACAAATGTTGCACCAGGAACCCTCACAGCAGAGCCTGGAAGGTGGACGCCCTATCCTTTGCATGGGAAAACCTCTCAATTTATGCTTTTCCTCCTCTCCCCCTCCTCTCAAAATTACTACTCAAGATCAAACAGGACAGGCCAACAGCAGCCCTTATTGCACCAGACTGGCCATGCCAGCACTGGTACCCACTCCTACGCAGTCTGACAGCAGTGCCACCCTGGTACCTACATCAGACACCTTCCCTGCTGTCTCAGGAGGAACAGATTTTGCATACACAGCTGCAAACCCTAAACCTTGCAGCCTGGCTTATCCCATGAATACATCACCAGCATCCCTCAGCAAACAGGTGCTGGACGTCATTGTTGAGGCCAGAAGGCCTAGTACTAGGAAATCCTATGCTGAAAAGTGGAAAATATATTGTTCTTGGAGTCAGTCTCAAGGAAAGGACACAGCTGTGCCCAACTTACCTTAAATCCCTGATTACCTAGCAGAGCTGCTCCACAGAGGCCTGTTCTTCTCATCCATTAAGATTCATGCCTCTGCCATCTCAGCTCATTATAATACTGAGCTTCTTCTCTTTTCTCACCCTCTCATCAAGCAGTTCCTGAGAGGAGCTAACAATTTAAGGCCCCCTCAGGAGAGCTCCCACCCCGGCCTGGGACCTTAACTTTCTACTGGAAAAGCTCACACTTTTGAACCTGCTGCTTTA
This sequence comes from Protopterus annectens, assembly GCF_019279795.1. Taxonomy (NCBI): domain Eukaryota; kingdom Metazoa; phylum Chordata; order Ceratodontiformes; family Protopteridae; genus Protopterus; species Protopterus annectens. The sequence continues at coordinate 86,421,219 of NC_056730.1, read as the reverse complement.
GCAGAGTTAAAATTCCTCTCTTGGAAAACAGCCTTACTTCTAGCTATTACTTCAGCAAGAAGAGTGTCTGAGTTATAGACACTAATGGCGGTGGAGCCCTTCATTATTTTCCATGCTGGCAGGATTTCCCTCAGGACTAACCCTTCCTTTATGCCCAAGGTGGTATCCCGTGTGGCTTTAAACCAATCCATTTGCAAACCTTTTTCCCTAATCCTCAGAATAGAGGGGAAAGGATACTACACTCCTTGGACGTGCACAGACAGCTCAGGTTCTACCTTGACAGGACTAAGCCTTTCAGAAAAATCTGACCAGCTACTAGTCAGCTTTGCTACAGGAGCAGAGGGCAAGGCCATTTCGAAGCAAACCATTTCCAAATGGATAGCACACTGCATCCATTTCTGCAACAAGCACCATGGAAAACCTACCCCTCTGGGGATCAGAACTCATTCTACTAGAGCTACTTCAGCCTCTACAGCATTTCTCAGGGGGGTCCCCACCAGGGACATCCTGGAAGCTGCAACCTGGAGTTCTGTACACACCTTCACCAAGCATTACCACTTACTTATTTTTTCTAAATCCAGAGCTGGATTTGCTACTGCAGTCTTAAAAGGCCTGCTAGCCATCCCCAACACTTCTTGACTGCCTCCACCCTTCCTCAGCTTTGGGAATCAACCCAAGTGTGATGGCTGCAACAGTGAAACACGAAGAACATAGTACAGTTGTGTACCCTTACCATAAATGTAAATAGGATAGGTAAAAAGGATAGGGTACCTATCCTCTTTATGGCCATCTTTTATGGCAAGGGTATTTACTTTTTACTGGAGGTGTTCCACACCATGTAATAGCTTCCTATTTTGGGGGCTCCTGACATCTAGGGCAAGACAAACTGATGTAATTGCATCGGCTGCATGTTTTATACCCCTGATGACCTGACGTCATGGAAGAGGCCACTGCATCCGACA